>NC_140256.1:8432216-8762216 GCF_949987555.1 Borostomias antarcticus | reverse complement strand
ACCTAGTCCTGGGTCTACCCCGCGGCCTCCTCCCAGCCGGACACGCCTGGAACACCTCCCTAGGGAGGCGCCCAGGAGGCATCCTCACTAGATGCCCGAACCACCTCAACTGGCTCCTTTCGACGCAAAGGAGCAGCGGCTCTACTCCGAGTCTCTCCCGGATGACTGAACTTCTCACCCGATCTCTCAGGGAGACCCCAGCCACCCTCCGGAGAAAACTCATTTCGGCCGCTTGTATCCGTGATCTCGTTCTTTCGGTCATGACCCATCCTTCATGACCATAGGTGAGGGTGGGGACGAAGATAGACCGGTAGATCGAGAGCTTTGCCTTTTGGCTCAGCTCTCTTTTCGTCACAACAGTGCGGTATAGCGACTGCAGAACCGCACCAGCTGCTCCGATTCTCCGGCCAAACTCCCTCTCCATGGTTCCCTCACTCGTGAACAAGACCCCCAGATACTTGAACTCCTTCACTTGGGGTAAGGACTCATTTCCTACTCGGAGCAGACAGGCCACCGGTTTCCTGCTGAGAACCATGGCCTCAGATTTAGAAGTGCTTATTCTCATCCCAGCCGCTTCACACTCAGTTGCGAACCTATCCAGAGAGTGTTGGAGGTCGCAGGCAGCTGATGCCATCAGGACCACATCATCTGCAAAAAGCAGTGACGTGATCCCCAGCTCACCGAACTGCAAACCCACCTCCCCCCGGCTACGCCTCGATATCCTGTCCATGAAAATCACAAACAGGATTGGTGACAAAGCGCAGCCCTGGCGGAGGCCAACACCCACCGGAAAGGCAGACGACTTACTGCCGAGGACCCGGACACAGCTCTCGCTCTGGGTGTACAGGGATTGGATGGCCCTAAGTAGGGACCCCCTCACCCCATACTCCCGCATAACCCTCCACAAGACCTCTCGGGGGACCCGGTCGTAAGCCTTCTCCAAGTCCACAAAACACATGTAGACAGGTTGGGCAAACTCCCAAGCCCCCTCCAAGATCCTTGCGAGAGTGAAGAGCTGGTCGGTAGTTCCACGACCAGGACGAAATCCGCATTGTTCCTCTTCGATCTGAGGTTCGACTATCGGCCGGACCCTCCTTTCCAGCACCTTGGAGTAAACTTTCCCTGGGAGGCTGAGTAATGTGATGCCTCTATAATTCGCACACACCCTCTGGTCCCCTTTTTTGAATATTGGGACCACCACCCCAGTCTGCCACTCCTTCGGCACTGATCCAGACTTCCACGCAATGTTACAGAGGCGTGTCAACCAAGACAGCCCCTCTACACCCAGCGCCTTCAGCATTTCTGGACGGATCTGCCACTGTGGAGTTGTTTGACTACCTCAGTGACCTCCTCCAAGGACATTGACGACCCCCCATCATCTTCCGGCTCTGCCTCGATCGTAGAGGGTGGATTAGTCGGGTTCAGGAGTTCCTCAAAGTGCTCCTTCCAACGCTCAACAACCTCCTCAGTTGAGGTCAGCAGTGTCCCCTCCTTGCTGTATACAGCTTGGATGGTCCCCCGCTTTCCCTTCCTGAGGTGTCTGATGGTCTTCCAGAAACACTTTGGTGCCGACCGAAAGTCCTTCTCCATGGTTTCTCCGAACTCCTCCCACACCCGCTGCTTTGCCTTGGTCATGGCCGAAGCCGCAGCCCTCCGGGCCAGTCGATACCCTGCAACTGTTTCTGGGGTCCCCCGGGCTAACATAACCCGGAAGGCCTCCTTCTTCAGTCGGACGGCTTCCCTCACCACCGCTGTCCACCACGGTGTCCGAGGGTTACCGCACCTTGAGGTACCTATGGCCCTCAGGCCACAGCTCCCAGCCGCAGCTTCAGCAATGGAGGCTTTGAACACTGACCACTCATGCTCGATGTCCCCAACCTCCACAGGGATGCCTGAGAAGCTCCGCCGGAGGTGGCAATTGAAATCTCTCCGGACAGGCTCTTCCTCCAGACGTTCCCAGTTCACCCTCACTACACGCTTGGGTTTTCCAGGTCTGTCCAGAAGTTTCCCCCGCCATCGAAACCAGCTCACCACCAGATGGTGATCAGTGGACAGCTCTGCCCCTCTCTTTACCCGAGTGTCCAAAACGCATGGCCTCAGATCAGATGATACGATAACGAAATCGATCATCGACCTTCGGCCTAAGGTGTTCTGATGCCAGGTGTACTTGTGGGCATCCTTGTGTTCGAACATGGTGTTTGTTATGGACAAACCGTGACTAGCACAGAAGTCCAACAACAAAACACCACTCGGGTTCAGATCGTGGTGGCCATGCCTCCCAATCACGCCCCTCCAAGTTTCTCCATCATTGCCTACGTGTGCATTGAAGTCCCCCAGTAGGACACTGGAGTCCCCTGCAGGAGCCCCCAAAAGGACTCCACTCAGGGTGTGCAGGAAGGCTGAGTACTCTGAACTGCTGTTCGGTGCATAAGCACAAACCACAGTCAGAGTCCCCCCCCCCACAGTCCTAAGGCGCAGGGAGGCGACCCTCTCGTCCACTGGGGTGAACTCCAGCACAGAGGCGCTCAGCTGGGGGCTAGCTAGTATAGCCACACCTGCCTTACGCCTCATACCGTGAGCAACTCCGGAGAAGAACAGGGTCCAACCCCTATCCAGGAGTTTGGTTCCGGCGCTGGTGCTGTGCGTGGAGGTTAGCCCCACCAGGTGTAATTGGTATCGCTCCACCTCCCTCACAAGCTCCGGCTCCTTCCCCCCCAGCGAGGTCACGTTCCATGTCCCCAGAGCCAGCCTTTGCCGCCCGGGTCCGGTCCGTCGGTGTCCCCCGCCTTCACCGCCACCTAGTTGGCAGCGCACCCGACCCCGACAATTCCTCCCGCGGGTGGTGGGTCCACGGGACGATGGAGGAGGAGATGGTGCTTCCACGTTGCTTATTCGGGCTGGGCCCGGCCGGGCTCCGTGGTAAGCCCGGCCACCAGGCGCTCGCATGCGGGCCCTCCGTCTGGGCCTGGCTCCAGACGAGGGCCCCGGGCTTCCTTGTTCTATTATGCCTTTATTATTATGTGATCATGTGTTTGTACTTTTAATTGCACTTTCTACTACATTAATGTGATGGCCGATATGCACCATAGGCCTACTTAATTGACAATGATGTCAGTGTGATGTCACTGGCTTACCGCCTATATATAGGCTACCTGGCTACCTGTCATTTTAAATCATTTTGCCTGAAGAAGACCTGGTGGTCGAAACGTTGCTCGAATAAAGTATTGGGAGCTGTAATCCAGTGTGTCCTCTTTCTCTTCAAATCCAGCATGTTTATCCTGCACCTGGTCTAAAGAGAGGTTGGATGTGCACACAGCTACTCGACCTTACTGACCTTCAAAATGTCCCCACAAGGCAGCATTTTTCTTGTTTAACTATTCTTGTGACCACACACACACACACACACACACACACACACACACACACACACAGTGATACATATACTGAGCCCCCCCTGTGTCTCCAGCTGCGTCTCCAGCTGTGGGAGGCCTACTGTCAGGTGCGCTCGCTCTGCTCCCACCTGCGGGGCAACGACATCACAGACTCGGCCCTGTCTACAGACTCATCCATGGACGAGTCCTCGGAGACCTCCTCCGCCAAGGACGTGCCCACGGGGAGCCTCCACGCCAGCCTGCTGGAGCTGCGCAGACTCACCCAGAACCTGCTGGACGGCAACGAGTCCACGGTACCGCTGACCGCCACAGACAGTCACAACAGAACACACCGGTCAGACCTGCACACAACAGAACACACTGGTCTCACCTGCACACAACAGAACACACCGGTCAGACCTGCACACAACAGAACACACCGGTCAGACCTGCACACAACAGAACACACTGGTCTCACCTGCACACAACAGAACACACTGGTCACACCTGCACACAAAACACACACAGGGTTTTTGATAAGGCTTGTTTTTACGGTGCTGCTCAAAGTGACAGCTGAAGTCAGTGTGACCTGTAAAGCGGGACTGTGTGTGTGTGTGTGTGTGTGTGTGTGTGTGTGTGTGTGTGTGTGTGTGTGTGTGTGTGTGTGTGTGTGTGTGTGTGGCTGTGTGAGCAGGGTTCTCGGCGCAGTGATGAGGAGGCACTAGAAGACCAGGTGCGGAAGCTTGTGGAGGAGCTGAGAGATGTCAGAGAGCTGTATGACGCAGAACAGGACAGGACACGGAACAGTCAAGAGGAGCTGCTACAGCTGCACAATCAGGTACTAGTACAACAAACACACACACACAGAGTTCACACAGTGGCCAACACAGCTTTCAATGCTGGCACCATACCAATCAATACCATTCACCTAGCTCTGACCAGCCAACACACAGAAACAAAACACTATGCACCCACATACTCACACTATAAGCATATTGCTTTCTGATATTTTTGAGCGTTGTGCATGTTTTGACGAATGTGTTCTGTGTCATTTGGCCTTTGTCCTGCAGATAGCGCTGCTCTCTGTGGAGATGTGCTCAGTCAGGGAGGAGAGTGAGAGGATGAGAGCCATGGCTGAAGTCACAGAGCCCAGCGAGCAGCTCCAGAACGCCATACGAGACAGAGATGATGCCATAGCCAAGTATGAATACACTATATAACACGCACACACACACACATACACACAACAAGAATAGCTCATAAACAGAGCCATATGATTACACATGTAAGAGAATCATCAGGTATAAGAGTAGTATTGACTGTAATAGTGTGAGGTTTCATCTCTAAGTTGGGGAGCCATGCATGATCTATGCTAGCAGAGTTAGATCTGTGCTATCAGAGTTAGATCTATTGGAGAAGCTCTCACTAAGCAGTGTCTATCTGTGTGTGTGTGTGTGTGTGTGTGTGTGTGTGTGTGTGTGTGTGTGTGTGTGTGTGTGTGTGTGTGTGTGCGTGCGTGCGTGCGTGTGTGTGTGTGCCTTACAGGAAGAAAGCGGTGGAGATGGAGCTGGCCAAGTCTAAGATCGACATCATGTCACTGAACAGCCAGCTCCTGGACGCCATTCAGCAGAAGCTGAACCTCTCTCAGCAGCTGGAGGCCTGGCAGGTGAGTCATGGACCAGGAGGTGGTGGGGGGCGCTGGGGCGCTAGCCAGAGATATGACCATATGGATCAGTCAGCTCATAGTGTTGGGTTTTTATTCTCAGTCTAGTCTGTTTGGCCTCCTGGGTGGTTCAAAGAGTTTTTGACCTGTATGAGTGTTTGCACAGTACAGTGCATCCAGAAACTATTCATATCCCTTCACTTTTTCCACATTTTGTTATGTTTCAGCCTTATTCCAAAATGGATTAAATTCATTTTTTCTCAAAATTCTACACATATTACCCCATAATGACAAAGTGATAAAAAAACAAATAATAAACTCAAATATCACATATGCATATGTATTCACAGCCTTTACTCAGTATTTTGTTGAAGCACCTTCGGCAGCAATTACAGCCTCAAGTCTTCTTGGGTATGATGCTACAGGCTTGGCACACCTATTTTTGGGCAGTTTTTCCCATTCTTCTTTACAGATGCTCTCAAGCTTTGGATGGGGAGGGTCGGTGCACAGCCATTTTCAGATCTCTCCAGAGATGGTTAGTCGGGTTTAAGTCTGGGCTCTGGCTGGGCCACTCAAGGACATTCACAGACTTGTCCCAAAGCCACTCATTTGTTATCTTGGGTGTGAGCTTAAGGTCGTTGTCCTGTCCAGACTTGACGCTTGGCACTCTTGGCAGGCCAAAGAGTTCAATCTTGGTTTAATCAGACCAGAGAATCTTGTTTTTTCATGGTCTGAGCATCCTTGCCTTTTGGCAAACTCCAGGCAGGCTGTCATGTGGCGTTTACTCAGGAGAGGCTTCCGTCTGGCTACTCTACCATAAAGGCCTGATTGGTGGAGTGCTGCAGAGATGATTGTCCTTCTGGAAGGTTCTCCCATCTCCACAGAGGAATGCTGAAGCTCTTTCAGAGTGACCATCGGGTTCTTGGTCACCTCCCTGACCAAGGCCCTTCCCTCTCAATTGCTCAGTTTGGCCAGGTGGCCAGCTCTAGGAAGAGTCCTGGTGGTTCCAAACTTCTTCCATTTAGGATGATGGAGACCACTGTGCTCGTTGGGACCTTCAATGCTGCAGAAATGGATTTGTACCCTTCCCCAGATCTGTGCCTTGATACAATCCTGTCTCGGAGGTCTACAGACAATTCCTTTAACTTCATGGCTTGGTTTGTGCTCTGACAATCACTGTGAACTGTGGGACCTTATATAGACAGGTGTGTTCCTTTCCAAATTATGTCCAGTCGTAGCAAAGGGAGGGAATACTTATATAGTTGATCCGCAAAAAAATCTAAAAAACCTTTTTCACTTTGTCATGATGGGGTATTTGATGATGCCATGATGGGGTATTTTGAGGGGAAAAAATAATTTAATCCAAGGCTGTAACATAACAAAATGTGGACAAAGTGAAGGGATATGAGTACTTTCTGGATGCACTGTGTCTTTTCCCACCCCATGCTCTATTCTCCCCTAACTTGTCACTGTCCACAGTGTGTGCACTATGCTAGTATGCTAGTACTAGTATGCTTACTAGTTTGTGAAGTACTACAGTATGTACCCTCCAATCCACATATGAACAGAATGCACTTACCACCGACAATCACAGCATTCAGCAAAGCCTGTAATTACAATCAGTGGTGCGTCGTTCAAATGGAAACATCACCTCTGTAGATGGAGGTCACAGTGTTGTACTGTATGTGTGTGTCTGTCCTCACCAGCCCTTCCTCACCCGTAACTAGCAGCTCTTTCCTCTCTCTTTCCCTGGCTGCAGTTTGCCTCCTCAGGGCTCTTTACTGTGTGGCTCTTGTGGTTTCTGATCTAGTGGCCTTTCTCAGCTTCCGTACCACCCTTTCTCCCCTGTGGTACCCCCCTCCTGCCTTAGAGGTGAGCCTAGGGTGTGCCACGTTGCCTTGTGCCAACTCCTCCATGCCACGCTGAGCCATTCCACGCCACGGCCTGCTGACTCAGCAGAAATGCACTCACCCATTCCAACTGCTCATCTGAAGGCACTGACCATATGATCATCCTCTGTCATCCCAATCTGTCACCCCCGCCTCCTGTCCCTTCTCTTTCATGTCCTCGTAATCTCTGCATCTTTCTTCTCCTATCTTTCTTGCTCATTAAACCTCCCTCTCTCTCTCTCTGTATGTCTGTCCTAGGATGATATGCACAGAGTGATTGATCAGCAGCTGATGGACAAGCACCAGGATGAGTGGAGGTCGAGCCCCTACTCTATGTCCGGGTCCCCAGGGGGCCGCGGTGGGGGCCCCTCTGGTCAGTCCTCCAGGAGAGCCAATCGACACTCTGAAGGGGACAAGAGGCTTTTCTCCTTCTTCAAAAAGAACTGAGTTTTTCTGGACTGGCCAGGGTGAGCACAGAAGAGAGAGAGTGAAACAAAGAGAGAGAGAGAGGAGGAAAAGAGAGAACGAGGGAGAGAGAGAACACAGGTAAAGACTCAGCACTAGCAGGCGGGAGGGACCAGTGAGGTTCAGGGGTCATTTTTGCACTTTATCTGTCCCATCACTCCTTTCCTCGCAGATACTGAAGACCCGAGAGAGGTAGGTGATGTAGAGAAATGGGTGAGCTGTTTTGTAAGACATCCCAAGAGGCCTTGGTACTACAGTCCCTCTAAAACCTACTGGGCTTACAATGAACAGGGTCATACAGATTACCTCCAGACAGGAAGGGACCCGACAGTGCTTCCCACCATCTCTGCCCCACTGCCAAGCCTCTGGACAGGGTAGCGTATGCACACAGCAGGGCTGGCCTGGTCCTGTAGCCCAGTCACAGGGCCCCGGAGCCTGAGGAGAGGCTGCTGTAGATCTGGAACATTAGGCCCCTAGAGTAGAGGTATGGGGGATGGACAGACAGGGATCTGGGAAAGGATACTTCCATAGAGGGGCAAGGACCAATCTCTGGGTAGGAAGCAGTAATGCTCCAGCTAACTCAGAAATGTTCTCTCAGGTTTATTCAAATGCTCAGGGACAATACAATGAGGCCTTATTCCCCGCCAGTCTATATGGATCAGTGAAACAGCACAGCATTGGTTGATGCATTTCACCCACGTTCATTCAATTACAAAGCATTTACAGAAAAGGTCTGACCATAATAGTTGCTCAAAAATACACTACACGTCTACTCATGATACAGCTCTACACATTTTTTTCTCTTTACTTAGTGCACATATTTAAAACATAATGTATGAGGGAGCAGACTGGAAGTGAACAGACAGCTGTAGTAAAGAGTGAATGTATGAGTAGCAGCCGATGTACGGAGGGTTTATCTCAGGTCTGTGGAGAGCTCTGCCCTGGCCTCATGTGTATCTCTGACATCTGAATAAACCTCTGGGGCAGCTGGAGTTGGTGGCAGCCTCCACCAACCACATGGTCTTTTTCTACTGTCACGTTTAGTATAGTACATTCTACATCAAATTGTCTATGAAATATGTCTATGAAAATGTACATCCAATCATTGTACACGTGTTATCATTATATATCTTCCTAGCTGACCAAATCTTCTGAATTGTTTACATATTCTCAATAAAGGAGGAGACAAAAATTATATCTCAATATTTCTGCAGTGCCTAACTTAAGCAAGTCCAAGGCCTCCATGTTGTGCTAAAAGTTACTCTTCAAATGAACATCAATAAAGATTGAAACAAAAATAGAGACAGAATAGGCCTGACCTATTAAGTCGTGTGCTAACAACTGAGTTCTAATAGAGAATGTGTTGTTGGGGGCTGGCCTATACAGGCATATGTTGTATATGGCAGTAACACATGGGGTCTACTTCCATTCCCATAGCTCCAGACCTTGTCATAGTAGACATTTAACTTCACAGCTGTAGAGCTTCCATTTAGACAAGATATACTGTATCTGTGATTATGTCAATAATACTGTATGAGGGGTGACATGTGACGCTGCTGAATCCTCCATGTATGATTTAGCGTGTGGCACAATCTCCTGTCTGTCTTCGTTGTCATGTCTAAAGCACCTGTGCAAACCTATGCAGATGCTTTTTGTCATCTCAGTTGGTACGGTTGTTGGTAAGGATCAACCCAAAGAATGATTTTTTTAAGATTCCAAGAGGATTGGATGAAATCAATATATTTATAAATGCATACCTTTTCAATGAAAATGTAATTTTTTTTAGAATAACCATGTACATTGTCAGTGTAGTTGTTTTTGTTTTGTTAAAAAATGGTTTTGTTGTGGGAAAGGGAATGTGATGTGATGCAAGGTTTATGGAGATTCATAAATGTACAGTATGTAAAAGCATTGTGTCTCACCCAAATCACTCACTAATATCGAAGGAGAAGGTCAAGTTAGACGTGAATATAAGTTTGGTCCTTTGACATTAGTGAGAATTATGTTTAAGCCTGTTGAATGAGCTATAAGCTTGGGTTATTGAGCAACTCCCCCCATGGCCACAGTTTGTTTTTCATATACCTGTACTTGTACAATTTTGTTTTACCTTCTTGCTGTCTCGCATTTAAATGTAATGTTTTCTTTTCATGAGTATCTGTTAACTTGTGTCATGACGTTATTGACTATTCATTTTTCGTTTGAATACTCATTTAAACTCTGTCTCCTGAGTCTTTTAGCTGTGAACAGCCTGTTCTGGTATGAGGAGTATGTTGTGGTGAAAGCCGGCATTCCACAGTGTCATCTGCTTGTCCTTACCAGTCTGATATGCCCTCTGGAATTTTTCTGGTGAGGTCGCTGTGTGTATGTGTGTGTGTGTGTGCTTGCGTGCACATGCTTTCCAGTCAGCAATCAATGAATGATAAACATTTTGATTACACAAAATTCATAATATTTTTAAAATGCACTTAGTTTTTTGTGTTGTGAGGAATCTTTCTGAATTGTGGGACTGAAATTCAGTTATTTTGTGACCCTTATTGATGGACAGTCTGAGATTATATTTCCTTCAATTCAGATTAGTGTGCACAAACACTACTGCTGTGTTGTAAACCGTGGACAGATAGTCTGGATTCCACTCTGCAACTCAAATGACTTGGGAGTGAAATTACAAATAAATAAGGTGACCATCAACAAGGGGCTCACGGTAGGCAATGAATAGCAGTAGGCATTTTACCATACAAGGTTACCCCATTCACGTCCAATAACATACCTGCCTCATCCATCTGGAACACTTACAATTAAGCGTACGGATTTAAGAGCATATTGTCATGTTAGTGGGGTTAATGAATGCAGGTATACATTAAACTAGAAAGCAAGACTCCAGATCACAAGTGAACTTATCATTGGGATGGTGGGTAGAGAATAGTCAAATTAACAGCTGTGGTTATAATGTACACATTCTAGATACATATAGTATGCCTACTTAATCAGTAATACTGTACACATATAACATGACTGGCTAGTTTTTCTATTCTGATTAAACTTTCATAAATAATATGTGCATCAGTTATGTACGGTGGGGGAAATAAATGTATTAGTGTCTGATTTTATATTGAGAGCAAATTACTATTTTCAATAAGGGCAGAAATATCAGAGATATGTACGAGATGAGATTTTTTATAGACAATTTTCAAGATGGAGATGGAAGTCCATCCACTGAATGTGTTTCTATATATGGAGGTCACTGTGAAAAAAGTGGTAAAAATAAAGAGGATAGAATGAAGTGTCTGAATAGAGTTCTTACTTTGGCTCACCTCCCAGTACAAACAATGCCCTAGCTGTGAACAAGTCTACACGTATAGGCAATAATGTTAAATGACATAAATCTTGCCAGACATTCAGAAGCAAAATTCATCCCATCCAATTTTATTCACAAAAAGCAAGACAAGTTCAAAATGAATTTAGACCAAGCTTCAAAACCACAGACGAATAAGATCAGTCATTGTGTCAAATACGTTGTTCTTTTTAAAACGTTTATTATTGATTAAATTCATGTAGGGAAAATGAATAGTACATCTCTTTTCTCCAGTGTACAGCAAACCCCAGCTGATAAGTGTGTTTCAACCATAGCACACAAGGCATGTCAATACATGCACAATTATGTGCGCTAATATGTGTGCATGTTCTATATACTGAATATAAACACACAAATATATTTATATATACATACACATAATAGGAATCATACAGTCTTGAGATTTGATACCATTTCTCTACTGCTTCTGTCAGTGCTCGGGCTGTGGCACCACTGTGCTGTGTGAGCCCTGATCTGACGTACTGGTCAGGGACACACAGTGACCCCTGCGCTCTCCTCGTGGCCATCGCCAGGCCTGTGTTCAGCGGGCTGAAAATGTTATGGCCGTGACAACTGTTCCAGCATACGGCGCTGACTATTTCACGACGGTCGGTTCTACGGGGCGACGCCCTGCAGCGCTCCGCCCGTTGGAGGCGGAGCCCGGGCTGGAGAGGTGAGCGAGGGAGAGGTGTTCAGGCCTGGAAGACAGAGCAGGAGGTTCCCGATTCTGGCAACATCACAAGACAATCCCTCCGCATCAGACCCTCTGGGAAGAGCCCGTCACACTGCCACATGCTCCAGCGCGACACTGGAGTAACACTTCACTTGAAAAGGTAACGGGCCAAGTCAGTGACAAGAACATGACACTAGACGAACGCTTTGTTAATAGTTCAGAATATTTGCAGCCTCAAAATCCTTTACAGTCTATGAAAATGAGTACAGGTCAGGTGTTTCCTTACATTTACCCCCTCAAGCAAAGTGTTACGTGCTGAACGTACACACAAGGCGAACCACTGTCTGCTATGGATCAGGGTCACTGCACTGGCTACATCTCTCATTTCCAACTAACATCATCCAGGCACATCACAGGAGCCGTGTATTGATGATAGTCCATAATCATAGAAAACGCCCCGCAAATGACCCCAAAAAAATCAGCGGGATGAGACCATACATGTAGCTGTGAGAAGTGCTGATATGAGCGAGTTGTTGGGTGCTTGGGAGAAGAGAGGCCTGAGGGTGGCTGGAGAGAGAGCGAGAGAGAGACAGAGAGAGCGCGCAATGCTGGACTCCCCCGGAGGAGACCCTACCCTCCACCCCTAACCCCACCACTACCACCACGCCCAGAGGGCCACTATGGCAACAGTCAAACAGGGGGTGCCACCGAGGTTCTAACTCCGTCTATCATGTTGGCAGTATCATTGTCTTAAAAAAGTGAAAGGAGGAAAAGTTTAAAAGCAAACTGGATGCACAATAAGACTGCAGTGAACAGGAGTGGTCGAGCTTGTAGTCCCAGGGCTGCGGGAGTGGTTCACTGCTCTGACCAGCACATCACTCTTAAAACAGACAGAAAGGTTGCTGGCACAACACTACTACTGGAGGTAGAGAGGACAAAAAGCTTGGCAAAAAATATAGAAAAGAGAAATAAAAACATGATAGAAGTCACCAGTTCTGTCCATTGGATTAGTTGCTAAACGTCAGCTATCAATCATCATCCACATGATCTTTTTTTTTTTTACCTCATTAAGTCCAAAAAACAACAACTAGAAGTTCATGATCTTTTGGCATGAGCCACTGTAAATACAGGTGTCCAAAAAGTCGAAAAGAAAAAATGTACAAAGATTGTGAACCCTCCCCTTTCCCAATCCAGCTTCTCACTCAGACTCTGCCTGTTCCAACATCCCCTACCCCACCCCGCCCCCAACCCAAAATATAAAACAAAATCCACAACAGTGACTCCTCTTCAGGTGCAGAGTTTCACTCTACTTGTAATGTCCGGTGTGAAGTTGAATGAGAAGGAGAAAATAGATACTGATTACTTTGTATATGCATATAGAAATCTGAGCATCATGAAGGTCTGTCAGCTTGCAGATCCTTCAAGAAGTGAGGAACTATATTAAATATTGCCCATCTGCTGAATTCGAAATAAAACTTGATCTGCCTTCTAATAAAATCTGTACATTTTTTTTTAAAGTCTTCATGATTTGTTTGTCCAAAGGGGACCTTTTTTTTAGTTTCATTTTTTTCATTGTATATTTATTAAATCTTTATCTCGTCTTAATTTAGATGCTTAGAGTCCTGTCCTGTATGTGTTCTCCGGAGCAGACGCCGCTGGTCTTTGTGAGTGGTATGAGTCTATTAGCAGCACTTTTTCTTTCGTTTACTGTTCTTGTTGAGTTTGACCACGTCGTTCTGTTGCTGCTGCTGCTGCTTGGCCATCACCTCCTTCTTGGCTCTTAGCACTAACTCTGTGATGCAGTTGAACATCTGGAGGGGGAACAGAAAGCCACATGGCATGGTCAACACATCCTCAACCACAAGTCAATGAGAGACTGCCATTCCCTAATTAAAAATCTAGCATACATATCCATAAAGGGCTCTCAAACAGCAGGCCCCTATAGCAAACCCCCCCGCCCCAAGGCCAGTCTGTGAGCTACCTACTGTACTCTGACAGCAACGACCACCTTCATACCAAGCACATCCTACAAGCCACGTGAAACAGTCATTCCGCTGCTAGGATCAGTGGCCCGGAGCAATGGGTTACCTCTTCAACGTTGATGTTCTCTTTTGCACTCGTCTCAAAGAGGTTGATCCCCATCTGCTCGGCAAATTTCTGCGCGTCGGTCGTCTCCACCACCTTGGAGTTGGGATCGTCGTTCTTGTTTCCCACTGAAGAAGAGGAGAGGGAAGATTGTCGACGATTATGACCGAGGGAGCCTCCCAACTGTCCAACACCCAAGCAACAACTCTAAGACTGTAGAGAGCGCAAAAGACTCACCTAATATTCGACACACGTCATCACAGTTCTGATTGATTTCATGTAGCCATCGTTTCACATTGACGAAGGATTCGGCACTCGTGACATCATATACCACTATGACTCCATGTGTTCCCCTGTAATATCTGGATGTGGAGGGGGAGAGAGAGAGAGAGGGAGAGAGGGAGAGAGAGGGGGAGAGAGAGAGCAAGGTCAATCTTTTCTATGATTTATGTCATGTTTCCACCAAGGGGCACCGCAGCAGTGTACACACAAAGCAGGAGACTATCAATTCCATCTGGTCCCATCAAACAATCCCAATTCCAAATGCCAGGGATAAGAATCAGGACAAATTTACTGAGAGCTGATCATGATGGTACAATATGAAAGAAGCCATAAAAAGCTTTTTTCATCAAACCCTACAATGGTTGGTGGAGCTGGAATGTCAGAGCCTGCTCAAGTGGGTGTGTCTGAAGCAGCTTTCCTACGAGGACCAAGGAAGACAGTCAAAAGAATTAGGAGAAATACAGACACACCTCCCCCATACACCAACACCGAGGGAGACCTGTTGTTTGCTGAAGACAGCCACGGCAATCATAAAGGATAGACTTGCAACCCAGAGAGTTGGACTACGTGGCCCCAGAGAGCGAGCATCCCTACACAAAGAGCCCTTTGACAGGCCTATTGTGCCTGGGTGCGTGTGTGCGTGCATGCGCATTCACAGTGACTCTCACTGGCATGACAGCACGGGGGTGCAGTGTGTTGTCAAAGTGAGTCTGTCACACACCTCCCAGCAGTAATGGGACAGAGAGACAGAGTGCCACACACACACGCATGCACGCGCACACACACACACACACACATGCACACACAGAAACCAGTAGACTTGGGGTTTCCCATTCCAGCATTCAGGGCTGGCCTGTGAGCAATCCCTGAATGCTGAAATTCACTTAGACCTAATGAGGCACCATGCCACTCCACTTCAGCACAATTAACCTTCAGTCAGAACAAGCCTGCTCTCTCTGACTCCCTCCCCTCCCAGGTCACCTGGGCCAGCAGCACACTGACCACTCTCCCTCAGGACAACCACAGGCCCGGTCTCTGAAGGAAGTGGCGTATTGTTTAAGAACCAATCATGCAGGTACACCAACCAAACACCTTTCTGTCCTTCCTTTGAACACAACCACAAGATGATGGTTGTCAGCTTACACCTCCACAGCTGAGCTCATACAAGAGACCAGCAGTGACTTAAGTCCAGACTCCTGTGTGACAGCATTCTTGCTCAGCAACACCAACTACTCATTAATGCATATTTCTCATGACAGAGGGGAGAGGGACTGTCTCTCATCCACGACATCTTGAGAAACCCTTGTTTAACAGAAAATAGGCCTACTTCAATTTCCATCCGTAATTAAGGTGGGTGTAATGTGGTGTAATAAAATACCTATAAAACCCACACAAAAACAACCGACTTAAATTCTTCAAAATCCCAGGACACATTTCAACCTAATTATCACGAGAGGTAGAAGTGCAAGTATAAGTGATCAAGAGATAGATGTGTGTGTGTGTGTGTGTGTGTGTGTGTGTGTGTGTGTGTGTGTGTGTGTTGCTTTTTCTGTGTGTACATACGTGGAGGTGATGGTGCGGAAGCGCTCCTGTCCTGCTGTATCCCAGATCTGTAGCTTTACCTTCTCCCCATTGATCTCCACTGTTCGGATCTTAAAATCCACTCCGATTGTTGTGATGTAGCTACCTGCAAACACACAGACATGCAAGAGGTGAAACATGATTTGCAAGGTCATTTGACTAAGCATTGTTCAATGACAAGCTGACCAGGAGAAGACTCGCAGACTGGTGTGTCTTACCTGAAAATGTGTTGTCTGCAAACCGCAGAAGGAGACTGCTCTTCCCCACTCCTACAAAGGATCAAAATAGACGTTTAGCGACATGCTGAAGCCTAGTTTATACTGTGTAAGACAAGCTATGGCTCATGGCTCTGGGCATTGCAGCTCTGGGCACAGGCATCTCTGGAAATACCCAGAGCTGTGAGCCATAGCTTGTCTTGTACACCATGAACTACAATCAGAACATATTCTCAAAGACTTTTGACTCTGACACTCAACACAAATGCCTCTTGGTGTAGCCTATGTCTTGGTTGAACTAAAGACAAGCAAATTTGAAAACAGATTATTATCTCTGGCTTTGGGTCATATTTTGTAAACATAATGGGGTTATCATATTTTCACAAGGAGGAATAGCTTAACCAACAGAGCATGCTAGGCCACTGCATCTCCTCTGCTCGACATGAAATAGGTGGAAGTCACCCTGTATACGACAACTTGGTGAATAAATGTTATTGGGCCATAATGACAGTGGCAGCTGATAAACAGACATGTGCAGACATCACCAATGAGCTGTGAGATAACAAACCCACACTGCTCTCTTCCAAGTCATAAGAACAATAACTTGTGCTCGGTGCACACAGTGCCTCATAAAGATCTGTCCCATGATGGGATGAGAGTGTGTATTGTTAAGTCTAGGTAGGAGAGCCTTGACTGTGGTGAAGTTTGACAAAATGTTTCTACAAGTAACTCAGCTTGCTTTCATCGCATCATTTTTGTACTTAAACAGGTACAGGTGTCCAAACAATGATTTCCCTTGATCAGTGACACTTTGAAGAGCACACTTTCACTATTAGCCATGGTCTATATTTTGCCTAAATATTCTCCCAGGGAACAGCGGTGCAAGTGCTGATTCCAGAGATGGCTGCTGAGGGACACAGGCCCCTGTGTGTGTGTGGTAGTGAAGGGGCTGCTGTGGTGCCTGACCCACTATTGTCATTAGCCAGCTGATGGGGTACTGCCAGGATCGGGAGGGTCAATGAATGCAAAGATCTTTCCCCGACAAAGGGAACCAACAGAATGACTGCCTAGTGATTGTGGAGTTGCTGCTTCTGAAAACGTAGGCCTAAGTTTCCACCTACATGCACAATAACAATATTATCACATTTGTATTACTTATGAGTATATTTTTAAGCTACTGACCATCTATGAACCATGTATGGCTCAACAAGAAATGGGTTCCTGTGCCTGCGATTAGTGCAGGTAATGATTGAGGGGGGACTGGAATGCCTCAGTAACAGGCAAGAGTAATGGGCATGACCAGGGGCATAAACATGGCCTTTCATGAAGTTGTACTCCTGGCTGTGCCGGTGTTAGAGCAGTGACATAAACCAGGGATATATTACAGGAAAATTAACATGGTTAACTTGGTTTAGCTGGCTCAGGATAAGATTCAATAAACAATACAGAAACTATCCAATAAAAATGTGCTAAATAGCGTGGTGCAGAATTCCTCCAGAGCAGTGTGTTGCGGACAACTTCAAAAGGAGGCTAATAGTAGCCTAGAGCTAGACTTCAAAATAACAAGCAGCTAGCCTAGCTAGGTAGCTGTTAGCTAGCAACATAGCTAGAAGCTAGCTTACGACTTAATTAACAAAAACATATACCAAATTATTATCTAGCTAGTGCCTACTTAACTTTGTATGTATGTTAGTGTGTAGACCTAACAAGCTAGCCCACCATCTGCTAAAGTCTTGGAGAATGGACGAAACGAGCTAACGTAGCTAGCCCGGCCTGATTCTAACATTGGAACGAGCGACATCCGGCCCGAATCAGACATGCCCAGCCCTGCGATACACAGCCTCCGCCCTGCGATACACAGCCTCAGCCCTACCACGGCTCTCGGAGTGCACGAATATATCGATTTGCACCACAAAGTCTCATTGAGACTGTTTTGTACTTTGTATTTTGTTTCAGAAAATCACACTGTGTACGTCAATTCACAGTTCTACAACTCCTCGCGTAAAAAACATGACCAGGCCCATTTCCCGTCACGCATCCCCGGCGTTTGCTTACCACTGTCACCGATGATGAGCAGCTTGAAGAGGTAATCGTAGTCCCTGGCCATGCCGGTAGTTGGTGGGTCACCCCCGCCTTATGCGGTTTCGATGCTCTTCCTCACGACTTGCGCGGTCTGAACCCTTGGCTCGTAATTCACCTGCCCTACCCCCGATATGAATGAGAACGATATCAGCTAATGCTCAGCTGTAAGCCCCCTAGCTGGCGGCTTTTTTCTCGGGGTTTCGCGGTGTCAGCAATCCTATCCCTCCGCTGCAAATAGCCGGAAACTCCGCTTCCTTCTCTGGTAGTAGTGACTGACTGGCTGCACCCAACCCTGCGACCTAAAGTCTCTGCGCAGACGCACAGTAGAACTGTGGGAGCTGATTGATTTATTGAAGTTCATTGATCAGGTCCAAAGGTGATGGGTACCGTTTTCGAATGTAACCTTAATATTTATCCTTTATTAATACAAGCCCTAATTCAATCTAGAGCACTCAAGTTCATATTTGCATCCCTCAAGAGCAAAGGCCCAGATTTTCATTTTCCACTGTAGGCAACAGGAGGCATCATGTGTTATATTCCAACAGTTGTAAACCGTGGGCACAAATTCCGTTATGTTACATTAAATCATAGAGAACACAAGTAGTGTTAGGTTTATAAGAAGTAAAACCAAAACTTCAATCAAATCTGTTTAATGTTTGTATTGTCTTTGTACAACCATATTGAGAAGAATACCAAGGTTGCAAACCCCACACAGTTCTCACACAAAGCAAAGTAACCTGGAGGAGGAACATGGCAGATGGTTACACTGGTGTCAGTGATTAATTCATTAAAATAATAGTTTGAAAACATGAATGTCAATAGAACTGGCAAAAGCAATTCTAATTAAAGCAAGCAAACTTAGGATAACCATAGTAAGAATAACTTGCACATGGGGGGGGGGGGGGGGGGGGTTAGAAACTGGGGCTCATGGTGCCACTGATACAAGGGGGAAAAGAAAATCTAAATGTTTAAGGAATATTAAGTAAAGTCCCTTCTCTGTCCAACTCTTCCTTGGTCCATGCATTGCAAACATGGTGTGGGGATGTGTGCGAGCGTGTGGGTGTTCTTTCCAAAGCTGTGGATGTACTTTTATGAGAACAGCGGAGTTTCTCTTGGCGCTGTGGCGGTCTTTTCTGGGTGTATGAGCAACAGAACGGATCGATTAAGCAGGATCAGTCCTGTCCCATCACGTAAGGAGCGTGTCGTCAATTTCTTCGTTGGAGTCGGGAAGGCTGGCTATCTTCTTGAGGGATCGGCGGTAGCATTCCGACAGCAGCTCATTACTAGCAGAGTCCAGGATGGCAGCAATGCTCTGAAAAGCAGAAACAATACAATTACTTACACGTGAGAACTGTACAGGAATGAGACGTGTACATGATTGTACAGCATGTTGTTCATTGTACTACCATTTAACAATAATGTTGTGGGGGGAGGTCAAGAACGTGCCAATGAGCTGAACCAGTTCTTCAATTGCTTTGCCCCCCCCACACACACACAAACCCCTGCAAGCTCAAAGGGTAGCCCAACACCCCCGGCCCAACCCCTACTCCCCACCAGTCCATGCATCACAAAGAGCCAGGTAAAGAGAGAGCTTAGAAAGCTTAAAATCAGCAAGTCTGGCCCAAACAGCATCAGCCCCAGGGTGCCTAAAAAATGTGAAACACATAAAAGGTCAGAGAAAACAAAATGCAAAAAAGGACATTTAAAACAAATTGCCGGAAAAATAAAATACAGGAATAAAAGTT
This sequence comes from Borostomias antarcticus, assembly GCF_949987555.1. NCBI lineage: Eukaryota > Metazoa > Chordata > Actinopteri > Stomiiformes > Stomiidae > Borostomias > Borostomias antarcticus. The sequence continues at coordinate 8,742,813 of NC_140256.1, read as the reverse complement.
ACAGTGCAGTGTATGAATTAATAATTATTTGATTTAATCAAAAGCAGCAGCAAAAAGAAAAGTCTTCAGTCTTGATTTAAAAGTTAAAAGAGTTGCAGCAGACCTGCAGTTTTCTGGAAGTTTGTTCCAGATATGTGGAGCATAAACACTGAACACTGCAGAAAGCAGGCCTGTGCCAGATGACCTGAAAGGTCTGGATGGTTCACAACGTAGCAGCAGATCAGAAATATATTTTGGCCCTAAACTATTCAGTGCTTTATAAACCAACACCAGTATTTTAAAATTCTTTGACAGACAGGAAGCCAGTGTAAAGACCTCAGAACCGGAGTGATGTGATCCACTGAATTAAGGCCATACTGTCAACTTGAAAATTGTGATTCTTAGTCTTGGTGAGGACTCGAGCAGCAGCGTTCCCTCACTCGTGAACAAGACCCCCAGATACTTATGCCGGATTCATAGTCGACGCAAACTACATAAGCGCAAGCTTCGCAAGGCCACACAAGATCTCGTTGCGTCCTTGCGTGTGTCATGCGGATATTTGTCACGACGCAAGCAATAGTGCAATTCCTTGTGTTTCCACAAAACAAAACAGAACGCAAGCTCTCGAGTCATGTTGGAGCTTGCGTTCATAACGTAGCTTGCATTGTTTACGTCGACTATGAATCAGGCCATAAACTCCTTCACTTGGGGTAAGGACTCATTTCCTACTCGGAGTGGACAGGCCACCGGTTTCCTGCTGAGAACCATGGCCTCAGATTTAGAGGTGCTGATTCTCATCCCAGCCGCTTCACACTCAGCTGCGAACCTATCCAGAGAGTGCTGGAGGTCGCAGGCCAATGATGCAATCAGGATCACATCATTGGCAAAAAGCAGTGACGCGATCCCCAGCTCCCCAAACTGCAAACACAGCTCACCAAACTGCAAACACACCTCCCCACGGCTACGCCTCGATATCCTGTCCATGAAAATCACAAACAGGATTGGTGACAAAGCGTAGCCCTGGTGGAGGCCAACCCCCACCAGAAAGGAAATCGACTTACTGCAGAGGACACAGACAACTCTCACACTGGGTGTACAGGGATTGGATGCCCCTAAGTAGGGACCCCCTCACCCCATACCCCCGCATAACCCCCCACAAGACCTACCGGGGGACCTGGTCACAAGCCTTCTCCAAATCCACAAAACACATGAAGACAGGTTGGGCAAACTCCCAAGCCCCCTCCAAGATCCTTGCGAGAGGCCAGGGCAAAATCCGCATTGTTCCTCTTCAATCTGGGGTTCAACTATCGGCCGGACCCTCCTTTCCAGCACCTTAAGAGTACACTTTCCTCCTGCCTCTGTAATTGGCACACACCCTCTGGTCCCCTTTTTTGAATATTGGGACCACCACCCCAGTCTGCCACTCCTTTGGCACTGACCGGGACTTCCACGCAATGTTAAAGAGGCGTGTCAGCCAAGACAGCCCCTCAACACCCAGTGCCTTCAGCATTTCTGGACGGATTTAGCATTTCTCAGTCCCTGGGGCTTTGCCACCGTGGAGTTGTTTGACTACCTCAGTGATCTCCTCCAGGGAAATTGAAGATGACCCCCCCATCATCTTCCGGCTCTGCCTCGATCGTAGAGGGTGGGTTAGTCAGGTTCAGGAGTTCCTCAAAGTGCTCCTTCCAACGCTCAACAACCTCCTCAGTTGAGGTCAGCAGTGTCCCATCCTTGCTATACACAGCTTGGATGGTCCCCTGCTTTCCCTTCCTCAGGTGCCGGATGGTCTTCCAGAAACACCTTGATGCCGACCAGAAGTCCTTCTCCATGGTTTCTCCGAACTCCTCCCACACCCGCTGCTTTGCCTTGGTCACGGCCGAAGCCGCAGCCCTACGGGCCAGTCGATACCCTGCAATTGCTTCTGGAGTCCCCCGGGCTAACATATCTCGGAAGGCCTCCTTCTTCAGTCGGACGGCTTCCCTGACCACTGCTGTCCACCATGGTGTCCTAGGGTTACCGCCCCTTGAGGTACCTATGGCCCTCAGGCCGCAGCTCCCAGCCGCAGCTTCAGCAATGGAGGCTTTGAACACCGACCACTCATGTTCGATGTCCCCAACCTCCACAGAGATGCCTGAGAAGCTCCGCCAGAGGTGGCAGTTGAAATCTCTCCAGACAGGCTCTTCCTCCAGACGTTCGCAGTTCACCCTCACTACACGCTTGGGTTTCCCAGGTCTGTCCAGAAGCTTCTCCCGCCATCGAAACCATCTCACCACCAGATGGTGATCAATGGACAGCTCTGCCCCTCTCTTCGCCCGAGTGTCCAAAACACATGGCCTCAGATCAGATGATACAATAACAAAATCGATCATTGACCTTCGGCCTAAGGTGTTTTGATGCCAGGTGTACTTGTGGGCATCCTTGTGTTCGAACATGGTGTTTGTTATGGACAAACCGTGGCTAGCACAGAAGTCCAACAACAAAACACTACATATTTTGTTGTTTTCCATCATTTGAGGTAGTAGAAGCATGTAAATGTTGAACAGAAGAGGCCCCAGAATAGAGCCTTGGAGAACTCCACAGGTCATTTTTGTCCGCTCAGATTTGTAATTGCCTATAGATACAAAGTAGTCCCTGTCCTTCAAGTAGGATTCAAACCAGTCTAGCACTGTGCAAGAAATTCTAAGCCAGTTTTCCAGTCGGCCACTTCCTGTATGTATGTATATTTGAGTATGTATGTATATTTATGAACGTATGTATGTATATATGAATCTATATATGTTTGAGTATTATTATACTCAGATGAGTATTTTTATACATGTCTACACAGACTATGTATGTATGTATGTATATTTGAGTATGTATGTATGTATTAATGTATGTGTATATATATATATATATATATATATATATATATATATATATGAATCTATATATGTTTGAGTATTATACTCAAATTAGTATTATACATTTGTCTATACAGACTATGTATGTCTGTATCCAATATCTACGCATACTATATTTTTTTTTTTCGCCTCTTCCTGTAATTTCTCTTATAATTTTTCCTTGTAATTACATTTTTATTGATTATGTATATTATCTATCTATTCAACTGTACCTTTACCACTACTATTGTACCTTTTCCACAGGTGAAACCCTAAATTTCCCCCACAGGGGTTATTCAAATATATCTTAAAGTATATCTTATCTCAAAAGTGCTGAACTGTGTGTGTCTCTCTGTTTGAGTGTCTGACCTGCATGGTGTCTTCCCCCTGGCGCAGTCGGAGCAGACTGATGATGGTGTGTTCACTCTGGGCTCTGACGCTGGTGTTCTTGTCCTTGGTGTTATCCAACAAACTTTTAACCAGAGGCTTGATCAGACTGGGCTCCAGGGAGGGAGTGGCCGGGTCCTTGAAAACCCACCACAAGACGCGCTCGGCCACCAGTCTGATGTCACTGGACTGGTTCTGAAGACACTGGGGGGACATGCAGAGAGGAGGGGAGGTTACCGACAGAACCCAGCGGAACACTTATTTGCAGTCTTGACAGAAACCACATAGCCCCAAGTCCATGGACCAAAGAACTGTTTCCAGCCATGAACGTCAATCAAATATAGGTAGAGAGAACATCACCAATTTCTACCTGTTGTGCTGTATTCTAGAAGTAAGAGGTCCTGTACAGACAGCAGCAGAACCTGAGCACCACCCTGCCTCACCTTGACAAACTGTGGGACGATGCGCTGTGACACACCGCCGGGCCCCTCTGTCCTGAGCTGGTGCCTCATGAGGTAGCCCATGGCTCGGATCCCACTGGTGGCGATGGGGATCTGGAGGAAAGAACAGGCTCACATCAGAGGAGGGGAGAGGAGAGGCAGGGACAGCCAAGCATCCGGGAAGCCCAACTTCTCACTGGCACTCATTTCCAAAGTGATTGTAATAGAGAAAACTGGGCATACGGTCATTTCCACGCCAAGTTTGGCATTGATCAATTTGGACGTGAGCAGAGACTGCGACCAAATCTCACATCAAGTCTCAGCTCGTGTGAGCAAGTTTGAGAATTGTAATGAGACTGATTCTGACTGGCATCCAAGCGCAGCCATATACAGTAGGCCTATTCATCACTTCAAAATATGTAGCCTATCCTATGACAAAATATATTTTGTAAAGGCCTCTTCTATGTCATATATCCCTAAGATAAATGGGCATTTTCCAATTATGTGCAATTAACGGGGTTAACAGATTTTTACCATAAGAGTAATTTCACTTTAATTTTGAGCCTACTTAGACTATGCGAAATAAATGTTACACCAGTCAATCAATGTACTGGTGAAATAATTACTAACAAACAAAATGAACAAATGAAAAGCAATGGTTAGGCTTCAGTCACTTATTTAAATAAAAGCTTTGACAGTCATCATATCGGTAATGCCAAGCTCTGTAGAAGACCTATGCACGTCCTATCGTTTAGCCGTGGTGAGAGGGGTGGGCGAGCGAGGTCGGCTATTAACCCACCAGTTTCTATAGGCCTACTGGTTGAAATAGGATATTTTACATTCACACAGGTGTTAGCTCTAATTTGAGATTTTGTTGTTATTATTATTATTATTATTATTATTGTTATAAATCCTCAAATTGACAGCAATGTGCAATGGTTTTAGGATAGGCTACACAATTAAACAAGGAAGCTGCCCACTTCGCACGCTGTCTGATTGTGTTAATGTACATGTGTAAACTACCCCTTAAAATAAAATTGTAAAATGCAAGATGGTATTCCGGGATCCGTGAAGAGTTGGAGAGAGTCGGAGAAACGTCTAGTTTCATATATCATATCTCCATTCCGTAAACTACAAGGGCGAGGCCAGAATATGTAGGTGCATGATATTTAAATGATGATTGTTTTCTTCCGCCACATTTATCAACACCCAATTCGTACGATGGGATTGGCGGCATACGAATGTTTGATCACACGTGAACGCTGTCGTACCACCATTTCTGCACTAAGATCTGTGCTCGGATCTGAACTCCATTGATAAATGAGGGCCATTGTCCGAACACTTGAGTATAGGTCAGGTCAGCGTTGTTGTTTCCCTACCCTGTCTGCAGTGGCGCTGGCAAGTATGGCCTCTGTCACAGTGGAACTGTACTCCTCCGCACAGAGCTGCTCCGGGGCTGACTTGACTGCTATAGCCAACGCCAGACTACGGCCATGACGTACCATCCAGTCCACCCCCGAAATGTCAGCTAGGGGAGAGGGTGAAAAAATAAAAATTTTAAGCTTGTAATGTGTTAATGTGTTGTGTAGAGGGTTGTGTAATGTACATGGGAGTATAACTTTGTGTACAGCATTAAGAGTGTCTATGAATGCTTACACAGGATGTGCTGAAGCAACACACTTCTCAGCTCCTCCTCAGACAGGAAGGCACACAGCTCACCAACACAACCTGCAGATGACATGCGTGTAGCATCCTACACACACACACACACACACACACACACACACACAACTGGCTGAAAAGGAGGCCAAGAATACCTTTGAACAAAACCACATCCTATCCAGACAGCCGGATGTCAAGTACAAAACTCTGCAATCCCGTCTATCAAACTGTCAAACAACTAGCTTAACTTATGTTGCAAAACGTTAGCATGATATTTGTACACCTTTACCCATTACTGACAAAAAAAATCAGAGGATCTATGAAAAATACCCCATTGGGCCTGCACATGCCGAAGGCTACCTGCTCCTACACAGTACATACCTCATCATGTCCCAGCATGCCTAGCAATGTGGTGGTGATGTTCTTGCGAATGGCAGGGTCAACCTTTGACCCTGCGCCCTGGATGACGAACCTTAAGGCTTGCAGCATGGTCTCCCTGAGAGAGACAGAGATAGAGGGAGAGGGCAGACCGCAGAGAACAGACATGGGTCAGGGAAACACAGCAAAACTGGTCTGTAGCGCACAAGAGCTCAATTATAATTTCCCTTTCCCAGAACTGATAAATCTATTTCTGAAATGAAAATCTAAAGTGATGCCACTTCTGCTGTCTATGGATAAGATACAATGAGATAAGATGAACTTTAAAACCCCATGGTGGGGGGGGTGGTGGTGGGATACACAGTAAACACACACACTCAGGCACTGTTATAGAGGTTGATGGCCGCTGGCACAAAGGAGCGCCTGAACCGCTCTGTATTGCACCTGGGTGTAATGAGCCTGTGGCTGAAGGTGCTCCCCATCTGCCACAGCTCGTTATAGAGGGGATGGGAGGGGTTGTCCAGGATGGACTTCAGCTCGTCCCTCATCCTCCTCTCCACCACAGCCTCCAGACTGTCTAGTTGTTGCCCCACAACAGAGCTGGCCTTCCTCACCAGCTTGTTCAGCTTGCTAGACCTGGTGCTGCCTCCCCAGCAAGCTATGGCAAAGGACAGTGTGCTGGCTACCACCGACTGGTAGAATATCCGCAGCAGCCTGATACTCACATCAATGGACCTGAGCCTCAGTGTTGTGTGTGTGTGTGTGTGTGTACCTGACCCCTGAGTCCTCAGCGGTCCGGATAGCAGTGAGCTGCTCGGTGAAGAGGGGGTCCACCTTGCTGTGGATGGACACCAGCTGGCCCAGGGCCTCGGCGGCCCTCAGCCTCACCCCCCGGCTAGAGTCCTGCAGGGCCTTCAGGAAGGTGGTCTGGAGCTGCGGCAGGAAGGGCTTCAGGGCTATGCCCACCTGGAGGAGTCAGGGACAGATGGTGGGTGAGACATACGAGCGGGACCTTCCAGCAGAGAGACGGTAGTCCTGGGCGGACTCTGACCTTGGCCAGCAGCAGGGTGAGTGTCTCGAGCAGAGCGGTCTTCACGGTCCAGGTGAACCGGTCTCCCAGGATACGGATGAGCGGTCCGGTGATGTTGACCACAGACGGCCGCAGAGCCTCAGGGGAGGTGAGTTTGATAACCGCGCCCAAGGCTTTGGCTGCCTCCTCTTTCTGCTCAGGGCTTCCTGTCAGAACGCCCTCCCTCAGCACAGGCAGGATGCAGGTCACGCCCTGAAGAGGAGGAGGAAGGGAGGGGGCGTCAACATCTGTGTGTAATTTGTTACTGTGCAGGTTGGACGAGGGCGTCAGGTCGGGAGCCTCACCTTCTTCGGCAGACAGAACCCAGGCAGGTGCTGACCCCTGACCTCTGCAGCGGCTGATCGGATGTCTCTGTGCAGGTCATCAATCAGAGCCAACTGGCTGCCAGCATCCAATTTCTACACAAACAAACAAACAGTGATTTCAGTGCTACGTCACAGACCTCACATTGATATATGCAGTATAATCAGTGACTACTACCTAGTCTCCCGATGGGACAGTGTGTACCTTGGTGATGGAATTGATGGTGTCCCAGCTCTGGACCAGGACCTCGGGGTTGGAGTCGTTGAACAGGCGGATGAAGCCTGAGAGCAGGATGCGCGTGTGGGCGCTGTAGTCCAGGCGGGTGCGGGCAAAGTAACCGTTCAGTATGGTGACGGCAGCCTGTCTGAGGCCAGGGTCGGCGCCCCGCGTGGCCTCTAACAGGTCCTCTATGATGATGCGCTGGCCCACCTCGTCCTCCACAGACAGAATCACCGTCTGGCAGCTGCACAGCTCCTAGAAAGACGGACAGAGCCAAGTAAGAGTTTGTAATAAAATCCAAGGCAACTCCTCATTCCAAATAACAAGCCTTTAATACAGGGCTAATTCATAGTTGAACAGGGAACCAACATGACTCATGAGGGGACAGAGCCAACTTTACTTGCTGAGGAGGCCCAGGTCCTTTGATGCATGTCGAACATGTTCTACTAGTCTACTGTAGCGAAAGCCATCTTCTATGCGGCTGTGTGCTGGGGCAGCAGCAGCAAGGTAGCGGATGTCAACAGGCTGGACAAATTGATCAGGAGGGTGGGCGTGGGCTCGGTCCTGGGGGTCAGCCTGGACTCAGTGAGAGTGGTGGCGGAGAGACGAATGCTGACCAAATTGCTGCCCACCACGGGCAAAGTCTTCCCCCCCTCGACATGACGCTCTGGTCAGTAGGGCTGTATATCATCTTGGATTTCGCGATACGATACGCATCACGATACACAGGTCACGATTCGATACATATCACGATACAGAGGTCACGATACAATACGATACGATACGTATTGCGATACACACATCATTTACTGAAAGATTTTAAGTGTTCAAGACTGAAAACTGAATGGCTCAAATGCACTATATAGATAACTCAAACTCAATGACTGGACAGAGAGCTAGCTAATAAATATTTTACATTTGATATCCATGCTTTTTAAACTGTCAACATTGTAGTATTTATGGTTTTTCAAAATTATTTATATGTATGCTTTTTTAATTTAATATTGTAGAATATGCTTTTTAAACTGGATTTAAAAATTTAAAAAAAAAAATATATATATATATATATATTTTATTTTTTTTATTTTATTTTACAGCGCCCGGCTGTATCGATACTCCGGGCTGAAAGATCGATACAGTATCGCGAGACTACGTACCGCGATGCATCGTTGTATCGATACAATCCTACAGCCCTACTGGTCAGGCAGAGGAGCACCTCCAGTAGTAGACTGATCCTGCCACGGCGCTCGACAGAGCGCTTCAGGAAGTCCTTCGTACCAGCTGCTATAAGACTACAAAAGACATGCATCCCCTGACTGGCTGGACACTATGGACCTGAGCACCAGAGGGTGCTAAGGCTCCTTGGACAGGACATGTACAAACTCTTGTACACCCTAGACATTTAGCATAATTTAGGCTTTTTGCCAGGCCGCCTTTGTAAATAAGAACTTTCTTAAACGCCTGCCTGGTTAAATAAAAATAAAAATAGGAATTCTAGGATACATACCCAATGTTATATACACATTTTTATTAGCACTCTTGTATATTTGGATTTCTGTATATTTTGCACTGTAAATGTGTATCTGATTTTGTTGTCTGATGCTGCAACAGTGGAATTTCCTACTACTACTCCTCCTACTCCTCCTACTCCTACTACTAGGCAGAGGTAGTTCCATATGGGCTGTGAATTACTGCTTGCTGCTGTTACCTGCTGTCCATCCTCAGTGCCCAGCTTATCCTTGAGGGAGGAGAGCAGGGCAGGCAGGATGACCCCCAGGTGGCGCGTGAGAGCGTCTCCAGCCACCGCCGACAGGAAGGCCAGGACACGCGTGTTCACCGGAGGGGCAGTCAGCTGGGGAGGGACAGAACAGCCCTCAGAATTAACACAGTCACACAAGACCTCAACAGTCAGCATTAACACAGTCACACAGACCTCAACAGTCAACATTAACAGTCACACAGACCTCACCAGTAAGCATTAACGCGCATTGAAGCACATTGTGTTGCCTGTGTATGAAATGCGCAATACAAATAAAGCTTGATTTCATTTGATTAACAGTCACACAGACCTCAACAGTCAGCATTAACAGTCACACAGAACTCAACAGAGCCGGTAAAAGAGGGTGTGCTGTTGTGAGAGCTCACCTTTGGCACCAGGTAGGGCAGCACAGAGCGACTCTTTACGGCCATCACCTGCTTCAGACCATCCAGCGCAAAATCAGCAGTCTCCTCGTCATCCTGCAAGAGCCACCAATCATTACACTCCACTCTCCACGATCCATGTCAATGAGGAACCTGGAATGTGTTGCAGTGCTCCATGTATGGCTAGAGGGTCAAGCAGACAGGAAGTGCGTTTGTGTGCATCTCCCTCACCAGCTGCTTGAGCAGGGCGGGCAGGATGTCGTCTAGAGCCTGGTGGCCAATGGTGGCGTGGAGCTGCTCGAAGGTTTTGGCTGCAGCCTCTCGAACCTCCTCCAGGGGGTCACACAGAGCCTTTCTCACCGTGGGGACCAGGGATTCGGAGAACACCAGCACCTATACACACACGCACGCGCACACACACAGGCTATTTACTTTCATGGTCGCCTCACACTACACAGGCTCCAAGTACAGTAATGACTGATATAATGCACTTATTAAAGGGGTAGTTCAGAATTTTGGACATAAAGCCTCATTTACGACTTACCCATAATGTTGATTGATAGAGAACATTTTCAGCTGATTCCATGCCGTCTCTCGTTCCGGCGTTAGCGGATTGAGGAGTTTAGTTTTTCTGGTGATCTTTACTTGGAGTGTTTATAAGTGAGTTTTCTTTGAATGCTAGCCATTTCGGTTTGATTGCGCTAGCATTAGTATGCTACTAACACCGGAACGTTCCCCACCAATCATCAACATTATGGGTAAGTCGTAAATTAGGCTCTATGCCCAACATTCTGAACTACCCCTTTAAGCTAGTGTTGAGCGACTGACCGCATCCTTGCTGGTTGACTTCATGATCTCGCTGAGGCCGATGCAGACGCCTTGCCTCTCGTCACTCTTCTCAGAGCGCAGGCTCTCCTCCAGGATGGGTATGATCTCTGGCAGGATCTTCTCTCCCAGCTTCCTCACCAGGTCTCCCAGAGTCCGGGCAGCGATCTGAAACCACAGACGCACAGTCAAGTCACAGAGGCTCTGTGTCTGTAGACTAGCGCAGCGCTACGCAGTATGAACATCACAGTGTGCGTCGGCGTCCGCTACCGTTCTCTTGTCGGGGCAGGTGGAGGCCAGGAAGCCCAGCAGCAGGGTGAAGAGGGTGGGGAGGATCTCCCGGAGGGTGCGGGGAGTGTTGGACACCACGATCTTCCACACGTGGAGGGAGGCCTGCCGCACCACCAGCTGGGTGTCTGAGCGACCCATGTAGAGGCCAGAGAGCACGCGGTTCCGCCGCTCCGGCCCCAGCGCCCCGATGATGGCCTGGGGGACGAGAACAAGGCATCAACACCACATCCAGTCAGGTCGGTACTTTCTGGGTCTTATGTTACGATTGCGTAATAACTACCTGCAGCGTTCATACAACAGCAGAATACCTTATTGGACTGTGCCGTGCCAAAGTTGTCGTCCTCAGAGGCGGTCTCTGTCGTCATCTTGCCTGTCACTCCAGAGATGTGGAAGAGCAGGTCACCAAGTAGCTGCACTGAGCTGAACCTGTGGATCGAGGAGGACATGGAGGCTTAGTGACATGACTCTCATAGACCAGACCAGCGTTCACCTGTGTCCGTGTGTGTGTGTGAGTGTGTGTGTGTCTGGCCTGACCTGATCCTCCAGAGGTCATCAAACAGGCCCTGCTCCAGCTCTGGCAGCAGCAGAGCGATGGCCGTCTCAGCGTACATGCTGATGATGCGCTGGCCAGCGCGCAGCGCCGTGTCCCTCACGTACTCGTTCTCATCAGCCAGAGCCTGGTGCACAGGGGAGGGAGGGAGGTGGGTGGGTGAGAGTTATTGACGACCAGAGGGAGAGGGTAGATTCGAGGAATAGCGATTGAGGGAGGGGAGGTTCATACCTTGAGGATGCAGGGGATGATGGGACCAACGTAGGGGGTGAACCTGTCTCCAAAGGTGAGGGGCAGGTAGATAAACATCATGATGTAACCGTCACGGACGTGAGAAGCAATGTCCACCTTGCTGGCCGTCTGCACTACATCCGGCATCAGCTTGTCCAGCTTCTCCACCCCCAGACCAGCCATCACCTCAGCCAGACCTGGGGAGCAGGAGGTGAGGGGTAGGTATTAGTCATGTCATAGTAGATTGTAACTGCGCTTCTGGTTTCAACGTCAGAGCGTTCTGAAATCAGTTGATTTCAGTTAACGGTCAGATCACTCGGACAAACCGTCTTTTCAGTCAGGGCACCCAGTGCATGGTCTGAGTGGGGACACTCGGAGCGCTCTGAATTTCCGACGACCAGAGAGCACTCCGGGTGTCCCCGCATTTATGAACGCACCCATAGGATCACAGGAGTCAGTGGAGATTAGGGATGGTGAAGAAAATTGATTCATGTGAGAATCGCAATTCTATTTTTGACGATTATTGATTGATTCACAAATCCAAAAAAAACGTGTTTATTTTTATTTAAAAAATGTTGATGAAAAAAATAATTTAGACTTACTTTTGGATTTTATCCTGTTTTCACAATCATTTTGTGCTTGGGATGTATTTCTGTGTTACAGGGGACCCCTGTATTTAATGGGTTACTGTATTTAATGGGTTACTGCAGTCAAATGGTAGATATACTGTATAATCGCAAATTCTATCATAATCGAAAAATCGACGATCTCAATCGATTTGAAAAATCAAATCGTGACCACAAGAATCGAAATAAAATCGTGAGATCACTACTGATTCCCCCACCCCTAGTGGAGATGGACCTGCCATGGGATCAAGTTCACCAGGAGGTGAAGGGTGGGGGTTGTTTGATGGAGAGACATGTCTGTCCGGGAGAGACGCCTTACCTTGGGCAGCTCCAGAGCGGTCCACGGAGCTCTGCTCAGAGGCCAGGGTCTCCATGAGCCAGGGCAGCAGGTCATCGAAGCACGTCTCGCCCATGCCCTTCACCATGGCTCCCAGAGCCTTGGCTGACACGGTACGCACCTGAGACAGAAGGGGAGTGGGGGGAAGGGGAGTTAGAGTAATGTTGTTGTTGTAATGTTGTTGTAATGTTGCTGTGGAGCAGAGTTAGGGAGGATACACACCTCAGGCACAGGGTCCAGTAGAGAGGCCTTTAGACCAGGAATGACACTGGGCAGGTATGGAGACAGGTCCTGTAACACAAGGACACAAACACAGGGTCACCATGAGAAACGAATGCACTGAAACGTCATAGAGCATGTGAACAAAACCATGCCAAGTACAGAAAATAATAATGCATAGTATGAGAGCTTCTGCGTACCTTCTGGTCAGTCAGAGAGTACATGTTGCCAATAATCTGGGCGGCCATCTTGCGTGTGTCGGTGGAGCGATCCTGGAAGGCCCTCTGAACGATGGGCATGATGAGGGCCAGAGAAGGGGCGTCGATGAAGTGGACAAACTTGGTGTCCAGCAGCGTCTGCAGGCAGTTCTGAGTCTTACGGGACGGATCGGTCAGCGCGTCCAGCAGAATGGGGGTTATGGCTTAAGAGAGCAAAACAAACCCATTTAATATCATGAACACAACTCAGCGACTATTAACGCACTTGGGTGAAAAAAGGTTGACCGTTGCACGATACTCTGACCAAATGTTTTACAAAAGATGGACTTACCCAGGATCTCAGGGTTGCGGATGACGGAGCCAATCTGCCGCAGGGCCTGCTGGCCAGCCTTCTGGACCTTGACATGGGAGTCGGTCAGCACCTCCGTCAGCTTGGGTACGATGCTGGGCAGACAGGACGACAGCTGCTTGGGGGCACAGAAGGCCATGGCACCCAGCAGCTCCACAGAGCCTGGCGGAGGAGAGAGAAACGGCAGATGGATGAGGACGACAGCTGTTGATAAAGGATAAGCTGGTCAAATGAAGCTGAAAGAGGTGAATTGAGGGGGCGGACCCTAACCTGCTTTGGTCCTCCAGGACTCTTCCTCCAAGGCCACCAGGAGGGAGGGCAGCACCAGCTTCACCCCGTGGGCACTCAGGTTCCTCATCACCGCCTTGGCACAGTCGTCTGCCGCCTGAGGCAAGCCACAACGGTAGGGGGTTACACACCAGAGAATGGGGGTGAGTCGAGAGAGAAGGATGGGGCGGACAGAGGGATAAGACAGGGATAAGAAAGAGCGAGAGAAAGGTGGTAGGAAGGTACGCAATGTCCGGTCACCTCTCTGACATACGGGTTCCCGTCCCCGAAGCAGAGCAGGAGGTGAGGCAGCACGTGGACCACGTAGGGCTCAAACAGCTTCCCCAACATGTTGCACAGCATCTCAAAGGCAAACAGGGCGCCTGAGAAGAGAGGGAGAGAGAGATTGAGAGAGAAGAAACACTGCCGAAATACCATAAACAAAGACGGCGCTGAATACACAACACCACAGAACCAGTCTGGCCAGGCTTCCCTCACCCTCTCTCCGTCGGAAGTTCTTCTTGTCCTGGATGGCGTCGGTCAACGTGGACATGATGTCCTGCTGTTTGAGGGCCAGGATGCCCAGGCCTTTGACCAGGCCGGCCAGCCCGTAGGCGGCTCCCTTCCTCTCGGCGTACTTGTCGCTCTCCAGCAGCAGCTGCAGCAGGTTCCGTACGATGCCCGCCGCGTCCTCCTTGATGGCGGGGACCAGCGGGGGCAGGCAGCCGGCCACAGACTCCTGGACCTGGGGAAGACAGGCCGGGGCAAATGTCAACGCGTGTAGCTTGATGCCTCACAGATAAAGGAAAGATGAAGATAAAAAAATCTAGATTCATTCATTCATTCATTCAGTCCAGCTGATTAGCGATGATAGCAGGTTTCATGGAAGAACTGAGAACAAAGACTTTTACCTGTTGTGATGGCGTGGACAGCGCCGTGATGAGCTTGGCCACGATGGGTTTGACCTTGGGGTCACTCTTATCCAGATGTTTGGCCAGGGAGCCCATGAGGATGACCACGCTCTGGCGTACCGAGTCGTAGGTGGCGTCCTGGGGGGCGTTCTTCAGAAACTCCTCAAACACAGGGAGCAGGGAGCTCACACTGTCCTGGTGGAGACCACAGCATGACAGAGCAGAGGCCCGTCAACAACAGGACTCATCAGTATTAGCCTGCCGACTTGACGGAGGGGACGAGCGAGGGGCGTGTCTGTCCTACCTTCCCGTGCGTGTTGAGGCCGGACAGAGCAGCGTCCAGCATACAGCGCCGCACCTCTGGGTGACGGTCATTCAGAGCATCGGGGACGAAGAACAGGAAGAGAGGGGTGACCTGGGACTCATCCAGGTACTGGGACAGCTTGTTCAGAGCCAGGGCGATGCCACACCTGCAGAGAGAGAGAGGGAGAGATAGAGAAAGAGAGGGAGAGCGACCCTTAAGCATTTCATCCAATGGTTTATCCAATGGCAAGCGTCCCAGGCTCATTAAAACACATTTGTGAAGAGGTTCCCTTACCTGGCCTCCCATTGGTCAGGCGGTGCTTCGGAGATGACTCTTCCTAGGGCATCCAGGACAGGCGGGGGCCTCTGTACACAACAACCAGATCCATGTTAACAGTGCCTCACTCTACAACACCAGCCAACCCACCCCTCAACTCCCAGAAGCCCAGTTCCAGACGTCCGGTCCTGAGACTCACATAGAGTTTCTGATGGTAAAGCTCGGTGA
Source organism: Borostomias antarcticus (assembly GCF_949987555.1). NCBI lineage: Eukaryota > Metazoa > Chordata > Actinopteri > Stomiiformes > Stomiidae > Borostomias > Borostomias antarcticus. The sequence continues at coordinate 8,727,699 of NC_140256.1, read as the reverse complement.
GCTGGCCCAGGACCGCGGGGGACTGGCCGCGGTACTCGGACACGGCGCCGGACAGAGCCTCGGCCCCGGCAGAACGCACAGCCTCCTCGTGGTGGGTGACGTCCCCGATGAGCAGCAAGCAGATCTCAGGGACCAGCTCCAGGCACAGGGCATCCCACAGCCTGGGGGGGGGGGAGATGGGAGAGACGGGCTCAGAGCCACAGCATGGGGCTGCAGTCTTACTCCGGAGAGGATGTAAGACATGTACATACAACAGTCCCAGTATGAAGAGGTACCAGTGTACCGGGCAATGATATGAACTGCTTACTTGTCCGCCAGGGCTCTGCCCTCCTCCTCCACGTCGAACTTGGCCACCCAGAGCCTGCGCAGCACCCTCAGACCACTGGCGTCAGAGCTGTCTGTGGGCAGGGCCATCTCCATCTCCAACAGGCCCTGAGCAGCAAGAGATGGGACGTTAGCGCGCGCACACACACGGCCCACACACACGCGCGCGGCGCACACACGCGCGGCCCACACACGCGCGGCCCACACACGCGCGGCCCACACACGCGCGGCCCACACACGCGCGGCCCACACACGCGCGGCCCACACACGCGCGGCCCACACACACGCGGCCCACTGCTCGCTCAAACTGCCACCCTTGCAAACACCCGCCCGACCCGCGCTTACCCTGAGAGCGGCGTCTCGTACGGAGAAGCAGGGCGAGAGCAGCGCCTCCAGCAGGACGTCTATCTCAGCCTGCTCGGCCAGAGCGCATCCCTTCCCCCCGCCCGCGCTGCGACACAGCGCCGTCAGGCACTGGGACGCCAGCACCTGGAACACAAACACGCGGTCATGACATGCACTACCTCAGGGTGTGCGTGTGTGTGTGCGCGTGTGTGTGTGTGTGTACCTGTAGTCTGGGGGCTGCGGTAGAGATGATCCGTGTGAGCAGCAGCAGCATGTTGACGCGTGGCAGCAGCTCCGGGCCGTTCTGAGAGACGACACAGGGATGAGTTCTCACCTCGTCCAGTAACAGACACCCACACCCCCCCCCGTAGACGCAGGCTCATCCTTACCTCGTCGATGAGCACCTCCATAGTGTTGGTCTCGGCGCGGAGCGGAGCGTGCTCGTTGATGACCTGCAAGGCACGGACCAGCATGCTCTCCGACTCCTCGGCGTTGCCCGGGGACTCCCTGAGCACGATGTTGAGCAGAGGGAAGCAGAAGGAGAAGGCTGGGGCGGACAGGGGCGCTATGTCTGAAACAACAGCAGGACAGTGTTAGGCCAGCGGCAATACCCTTAGCTGGGAGTGAGCGGTCTTCATTATGCCTTTGAGTGAATCAGTGTGTGTGTGTGTGTGTGTGTGTGTGTGTATGCTCCTCACCAGTCTTGCCCTCCCTGTGAGGGACAGTGTGATTGTGCAGCAGCAGGACAGTGCGCTGGGTGGCTGTGTCCAGGTCCTCCTGTCCCCAGGCCTCGTCCAGGTCACACTCTGGTTTGACCAGGCGCAGGGTCACCTGGCCCACCAGCACGGCTGCCCGCCACAAGGAGACAAGAACAGAGGACACAGGTTGGAACCGTGTCATTTCAGAGGGGCCTTTTTTATATGATCGCTACCTTTTACGAGTCCAAGACAAATAGATGGGTTAGGAACAGCAATGGCTGCCGTCGGCCCGTGTACCTAGGTAGCGCAGCTCCCCGGGCATGAGGCACACCCCAATGTCCAGGAAGACCTGTTGCACTCGTGGGGCGGCCAGGGGAGACTGCAGGAGGGGCAACAGGACCTGCAGGACATCGGGGAGCTGCCAGGAGATCTGGGCCGGCCTCTGGATCAGCGTCGCCTCCAGGAGACCCACAGCACACTGCAGCTCCATATCCAACTGGGGGACAACAGACAGAGAACAGTCAACTGGAGAGGAACAAGAGTTGTGCCGTGAAAATCAGGTGACGGTATAAATGGGCGTGGCCGTACCCCTTGAAGTCTCTTGCGTATGCCGGCCTCTTTCTCCAACTGGTTTTGCATGACCTCCTTTTGCTTGCTGGTGAGCTGCACCTCATCTTTGATCCCTTTCTTCTTTTTGATCTCCTGAAACGTATAAAAACACACAACAATTAACCCTGCTTGACATAATAGCCCTTGACATAATAGACCGGGCGTTTTGGGTGGTTGCCCCAAGACTTTGTAACTTTGTGACTAACTTTGGAACAATAAATATTTTCAAGGGGCACCTGAAAACCTCCGTTCAGGCAGGCGTTTGAGCCCTGCTGATGTCATATCTGTAGGTCCTGCTATGTCTTTGTTTTATTGTATTAATAGGGACCACTTTTTTGTTTTACTGTGATGTATGTTATTTATTTTACTATGCACTTTTTGTTACCTGCACCTTATGTGAAGCACTCTGTGCATTCGTGCTGAGAGGGGTGCTATACAAATAAACTTTGACTTACTTACTTACTTCTAACCAAACACTAATGATTCAGTAATAAGGTTTGGGTAGTGGATATACTGGTATGCGTGTACCTCCTGCAGCTCCAGCTCGATGATCTGCTCTTTGAAGGAGTAGGCCTTGTTTTCCCTCTTCAGGTTGCCTTTCTTGGAGCTCTCCTGCTGAGCACTGCACCAGGAGAAAGAGAAGTGTTAAACATGGCCAGGCGCGGTGGTGATAAAGGAGTGTGTGTCAGGAGGGGGGGGGGGGTCCTACCTCTGGATGATGCTCTTGTCGTAGAGCTCTCCCTCGGGGGTGTGCATGATGGCGTACTCCTCCCTGGTCACCTGGCGCAGCGCGGGACTGGACAGCCACTCCATCACGTGACCCAACACCCGTGGTAACAGCTTGGTAGGGGAGAGGACAGCTAAGGCACCCACTGCGTTCCTCACAGCCTGAAAGAGCAAAGGACCAGCAGCTGTCATACAACCCGACGGCAGGAAGAGAATGGACATTAAGATTGTCTGCGGGAAGAAATGAACGCTAAGCTTTTGATATGCAGTAAAAATGTGAAACAGGACTGCGTGTGTGTGCGATAGTGATATTTCATTGGTGCCGATATGTAACCTGATTGTCGGCGTTGGCCTCCAGTAGGCGTGGCACGATGCTCTCCAGGTTCTGGTCGATGAACTCGGTAGCCTTGATGTTCATGGTGGATAGCAGGTGTGGCCATAGGCCGGTTCGAGCTGCCACTGCTCACAAGGAGAGGACCGAGGAAGAGTGAGAGAGGATGGAGACATAAGATAACATTCAGTCAGCAACACAATGAAACATCACAGGCGAAGGATGGCTGACATTCAGCGAACACCCGGAGTCGGCTGTGTGTGCGTCAGCTGATGTACCTATGGAGGGATGGTGTGAGACGATGAGGATCTCCATGGCCATTTTTTCGGCCTCGGCAGGGTCGTTCCATTGGCCTGCCACGGAGCACAACACACACAGCGCCTCCAGCAGGACACGAGGGGGACTGTAGGTACGGCCCAGGTCAGTCAACTCCCCCGCCTCTGTCTGAAGCATCTCCGCTGGTAACACCTGACGACACAGTCAACAAAGAGCATAATGTACATGCAGAAAGCAAAGAAACCCGCCAAACCTTAGTCAATGACTTTTTTCCGACTAGTGCTACAAAAATGTGTATTTCATATGTGATGGTCTTCATCAGCCATTCCTACTTTGTGTTTGTTGATGACCACGCGGAGTTCTCCCAGAAGGCCATGGGCCAGGCTGGAGCCGCCGAAAGAGGACAGCAGCTTCCTCACGGTCTGCTGCGCCCGCTTCCTAACGCGCCAGCTCCGGGACAAGAGCACGGCCACCATGGCCCGGTGGTACATCCTGACAGGACGACAGGTGATGGGCAAACTGTCAGTGTAGTTAGGAGGGGGAGGGGGGGGCAGGCTGAGACCCCTGAGACATACCGACTGAAATACTATATTCAAGAAGTTGAGAGAGGACACACACTCACTGGGATTTGCTGTTGCCGAGCCTGTGGGAGTGGTCCAGGAAGAGCCTCTCGCACAGCTGCAGCACTGTGCACAGGGCTACGGAAGCGACAAAACAGATCTTTAGCTCGATAAATGTCTCGACATGTCTGGTCGGTCTGCAGCGTCAATCTTCTAGCTAATTCTTTTTTTAGTGTCAACTGCTGCCTCACCTTCCTCACTGGCCTGAGAGAGGTACTTCTCTGTGGTGAATAGCGGTTTCTTCTCATCTAGGATCAGGTTCCAGAACCCTGACAACTTGGCCTCTGCATCAAAGAAAAACACAGAGGGTCAACACAATCCCTGTCCATAAATAACTCCTGACCATAGCCCTTAAGTCTCCATAATGCATGAGTGCCTCACCCGACTGTGTCTCAAGCAGGTCCAGTCGACTCAGGAGGACAGCCGCCACCACACCCTCTGAGAGCAAAGCATACTGGGAGTTCTGGGCCGCAGCCTTCTCCACTGTCTGGAGGAGGAGGGGCACGAGATCAGACGCCTGTCCCAGAGTGTCGCCTGGAAGAAGAGAGAGACACGGTGACTCGAGAGTTCCTTTATGGCTTGATTTAACGCAGGCTGCCAACCCCGAAGAGAGACACAAACTGTCTGTGACAGACACCCAGTGCCCGTGGCTGACTGACCTTTAAAAGCCCCCAGCATGGCCTGCAGGTACGCGTGGCGGACAGCAGAGGTGGAGATCTTGAGGGTGAAGGCCTTCTTCAGCCAGTCCAGCAGAGGCGTGGGAATCTCCACGGTGAGACGCCCGCTCCACTGGGACAGCACAGACACCGCGTGCACCAGGGTGCCCTCGTGGACTGGCACAGAGAAAAACACGACATGTCACGGTCTCTCGGAGAGAACAGATGGAGGGGAACGGGAGGGAGGAAGAGAGAGTACTGACCTTCTTGTTGCAGGTAGGGGATGAAAAGCACGGTGACTGAGGAGCTGAGAGTCTGGCTGGAGGTTCCGGACACTGCATGGTGGCTGCAGCTGCCAATACCTGAACACAACCGTGAACACTACTCAGACGAGCAAGACAAGGTGACCTCCATCTGCCTGGAGCACTGCGTATAGCCCAATAGATTTGAGGGTACGGTGCCTGGGATCACTTTACCTGACAGGACACTCATCTTCTGGGCAATCACCGTGAGCTTCCCCTCTGATCCTGCAGTAACAGAGTTCATAATTGTAGTGGTACAGAGAGAAGTCTAATTCGCATGACAATATGTTCCTACAATGGAGACGGTTGTCTGGAGCAGTCCAGACAAAGATGAGGCCATCCTGACCTCCCAGGATGTTGAAGAGGTGTTTGACTACGTCCTCCACAGCGCTAGGGTCACTGCACTGCTGGGCGAGGTTCTGCATGGCCTGGACTGCCTGCTCCATCAGCTCGGGGTTGTTGGCCTTTAGCTGGCCTGTAACACAAGGATTACTGATTACCCTGATTACACACACACACAAACACAGGGTATTTAGGCGGCTGCACCGCTTAAAAATAGCTAGAGTTTGGACATCTGTAATGGTTTGACTTACTTGCAATGCCTTTCCCGATATCCATGGCATATTGACTAAGGTCAAGAGTCACTGAGGACAATAGGCAGGAAATGGCTGTGGGAGACAGGAAAGGACATTTTCAGCATACAGCTTCAACATGTCGGTAAATGTTATCAGTTCCCTGTACCACTCACTCTGTATGGCGTTCTCTGGGCTGCGGAGCATGGCCTTCTGCAGAGCGGGCAGCAGCAGCTCTTTGAACTCAGAGTGGGACACATGGCGCAACAATGAACCACACTTATCCTGCAGGGGATACAGTAACACATCAAGAATAAGGTTAAGAAACACCCAACATGCATGCACACATAACCTTCTTCCTCTTCTTCAAATGTATATATCAGCTGCTTCTAAAAGTCCAGGTCCACTCACCAGTATGTGTTGGTGTGGCCTGCTCTTGCTCATAAGGACTGATTTCATATACATGTCTAGCAGGGCACTCTGAAAACAGAAAATAAATGCGGTTATAGATCATCTAATAACACCACACTTTATTATTATTAATAATAATGATAATGATAATAATAATAATAATAATAATAATAATAATAATAAGGCTAACTACTGTCAGATAGACCTTGTGTTTCTCTACTGTAGCCATGTCCTTCTGGGCCGTGCAGTGGTCCAGACACACCCCAAGTAGAACCAGTGAGCTGGGGTTCTGATCTAGACTTAACAGGGTGCTGATATAGTGGTCAGCAAGTCCAGGATTCTGGTGCGAAGAGCAGAAAATGTGTGAACATAAAAGAATCATGGAAATATCACGTATATGTAGCATGTCGCATGTATAAAAGGCATTTCATCAATGTCCACACACACTCCATCAACCCCCTCCCTTGCCTGTCTGTCTAAACCAGTGGCCCCATTCTCACCTCCTTCCAGAGGTGGCTCATATTCTTCAGGGTCGACTCCAGAGCTGTGGCTTGGGCCCCGCCCACCACCTCAGCCAACAGAAGACTCTGAACCTCCACCTAGCAGGAACACAGAATCAAAACAACAAACACACAACCATTATTCATTTGTCAGACAAAACACATCTATCAACAATAGTGGGGAGAACCAAGTTGGAAACTAGAGAGCATCTCAAACACTGTCAGAATCCCCCTCACACACCATTTTGTTCCAAACGGGTCCCTCTCTTCTCTCTGGAGCTGAGAACACAGAGCGCACCAGCAGGCAGGTCCAGGTCAGCCCAGTGAAGGCCGCAGAGCCTGTGCACTTACTGACAATGTACAGACACAGCATTAGTTGGACAGAGAGAAGAAGCTAAATAAGTCTATTATTCTTTAAGAGCCCAAGTGTACAATTCATTAAACAGACGAGGATAAATCCAGGCACTCCAAAAAGTGAAAAACAAGGGAAAAGGATATATTAAAAAGCCTTTATTGAATCATGGCTGCTCAGATTTTTTTTTTTTTTTTAAAGACAACATGTTTCGGTCAACACAGGACCTTCTTCAGGGCTAATAGGCAAGGACAAGTCATTACAAATACAATTCATTAACTTAATTTCAGCCACTTACAATATTCAGGAGTAATGTATACTTCCCAAAAGCCTACCTGGGCACTCCATTCTTGTTGATGACTCCGCTGTTGAGGAGGCACTGGAGGAGACTGGTTACTACGATGTCAGGCTGAGACTCGGCCAGAATGCCAATGACAGAGAGCAGGGCCCGACGAGATGCAGCGTCCCTGTAGAGTACTTATAATGTAAGTATTCACTACCCAAAAGTGTCATTATGATCCTAAGCAGCAAGCAAGCACTTCTGATGAATGCAAAGGAGAAGTACAGGTGATGGTGAATTCGCCTCATCAGAGATAAATTGTTAATATGGATTCCCTATTTAAGTCAGAAGATCCTAAATTGGACAACTGTTACAATATCGCATGCAGACAGAACCAGTCACAGATGACACCTACCTGTATCTGTGTGGTGTGAGACAGAAGAGCTTGCATAATCCTTTGATTGCAGGTTCTGGTAATTCTGAGAAGAGAGATTTGGAATAAGGCACAGTCATACTGTAGTGTTCTGAATAGATAATGAAACCAACTAGAATAAAGTAACTCTGCTCACCTTTGCCATGTATGCATTGTTCCAACTCTCCAAGTACCTCTTTGCGTTCCCTTACACTGGATGTGGTCACTTTCACAGCAAATTTCTTGAGTGTGTCTGAAACCTGGCCAACACATTAATCCAAATTACAACCCCTGCCTGACCATATGCCTTAAGTTTGTGGAGTAATTTATCATGCATCAAGAAGCACATTATAGCCACTGGAAATTCAGAAAATCAACGTCAACCCTTTATCTCCATTATGATTTAAAATTATTACAAAGATGCGTCCTCGCGATTGTGTGAAACCACAATCGGTGATTCCCAACTAAAACGTCAGACTGGCCCACCCTTTAACTGGCTAACTAAAACTACAAGTCGAGTTGTGCCAATAGTTAGCCAAGTAGCTAGCCAACTGGATGTGTTGATTATTAAATTGACATGAAACATTTTAAACGGACTTGAACTTAGTTGGTTTGCTAGGTAGATAGCTGGCGAGCTTTAGCCATGTCATCTGAATTCTAAGATATCGTTATGCTACCCAGCTAGCTACATAGTCGCTTGCCAACGTTATCTACTCTCGTCGATGATGGCTACGTAGCTCTGAGCTTGCTAGCTAGGCTAGCTACTAAGCTAACTGGCTAGCCAGTGGTGGTTGACTACTTGTGAGAAAGTCTAATTCCCGCATTTCTAAAGTAAAAAATACAGAACTAGTCATAGTTTTTATTTCTGCCCTCATGTCATTACACTACTGTCGACAGTGCTTGATTGCGAAAATCTGAAAGAATAATGAACACCATTTTAAACATCAGCGACACAAACCTGCGTGTCCGCTGCCATCTTGCCGGTCTCCATCCAGCTAGGAAGAACTTGTTGATTTCACATCCGGGTCATGACACTGCCGCTGCAGATCACCACGTGGACCATCTCGTTTCTAGGGACTACGATTATCCGTGGTCCCAGGCGATTCTTTTAATACATCCATGATGCTATGATTTACAGTATTTCTATGCTCTTCATTAATTATTTTACCTAAACCATTATGTCAAAAGTTTCATTCTTCACCTGCCTGAATGAGAGTATTGTTAAGGGAACATCCATGGGATGTCTCTGCATCCTGTTCACTTTTAGTGTGTGACAATCGGTGGGCCTACGCCATGGATGTATTAATAGCCTACGCAGGAAAGATTGATTAGCAGATGAACATGAGTCGTTAAGAGCTGACGATTATCTTGCAATAGTAATATGTCATGTTTACATTTAATTAAGACCAATGACACACTTTGGTACCAAAAACAGATTTTATTTTTGAGTAGGCTAATCATCCCCAGAAATAAACAGGATCAGTATTCAATACAACCGAGTTAAGGAAAAGGTGAGAGGTCAAAATTTCATAAAGTATTGCTTTGGTTAAATAACAATCTAGACAATCGGCAGCCTACATCATGATTTCTTAAATATAACATAACGCAAATAGGTTTTAAAGGCTCTGGATAGAAGTCCCTGAAAAGATAGAGGCCCAATATGTAGCATTACATGATAGATCTAACAAGCCCACAAACTCAACTGGTGTAGCCACAGTAGATGCAACCCCTTTCGCTCGAGACCACTGTATCAACATCCAGTGGGCTCACTGACAGATCATAAAGAAGACAGTCCAGGACTCCCTGTCCTCGATCAGTATTTTTGCTGGTTTCACCAGTGTAAAAGACATTGCATTGATGGCACGAAAATAATCTAGGCTTATTCCTTGAGTGTTAAAATATAGAATTCAGGACCAGAATCTTGTAGTTGCTATTTTACCTTTGTAGGCCTATGGGCTAACAGAATGTGAGCTGGCGAGATCAGGAGGCTAGGGGGGTGTCTTGTGCATTATTTATTTTACAAAAACGTGAAATTCATCAGTTTTTTCAATGCAGCAATGACACCGACATTAACAAAGTAGACTATGTCAGTCATGCCTTACCAGAAGATGCATCTTAAAGAGTGGTTATTCAAAAGTAGGCCTACATGAAATCACAAGCGTTGCGCGTGACGTTACATATTTACAAAAATGGTTCAGGATATTTTCAGGAGGAAATCAGACTGGGGTGAAACCTGAGATGACCAATGCTTTCCTAAAAAAAAATTATCACAGTGACATCTTAATTCCGAAAATATTGTTTCTATTTTATTTTTCAATTGGGGATGCTTCTTGCAATGTAAAACTCTTAGGTTTGAAAACAGTATAGAAATAGCACACACGTCATAATTTGTTGGCATGTAAAAACACCATAATATGCTGGTGTAAATGTTTGAGTGGGAGTGTCATTGTGTCAGAGGGAAAGAAAGATAATGTATCTACATATCCATGTGTGAGTCCAAGGTCTGATGACATGATCATGTACTTCACAAGTACAAAAATAAACCCGATTATTGACACAGCCTACTTCAAGACCATGCTACAATTACAGCATGAATTTTCTCCATCTGTTTTCTGTAGCATGATCCAAAGTGGCAAAATGCCAAAGCCACTTCACCAGTTGAGAAAAGTCTTGATTAAAAAAACAAAACAATGGGTAAACTGCTCCATGCCTGCTTCCTGTTTTAATATATTGACACATTTTAAATGATTTCCAAAAGAAACACTCAACCAGTGAGCAACAACCTCAAACACTTGTCATGTATTTCAACGAGTTCATACAGTGTTCACATCAGCAAGCATTTACCCTAACTACTTAGGCTAAACTCTTAGGGCTTGAGGGATAAACACACTATTTGAGCATCATAGGGATCGTAGACAGGCCTGGGCCTGACATGAATGTCCATTACACTCCAGGGGCCAACGGGAGAACGTTGAACTCTCCAGCACATCATACCTAAACTACATTATACACACACCTGCATACTTTAGCCATACACCCAGTACGTAGCCCCAATACAGACATCTGAATACAGACATCCAGCGTACATACGCTCTCTGAGAAACATTCTGTGAGTCCCCCTTCCAAAACCCACTCAAACGCATACGTATACAGACGTAGATATTCTCTCTAGCTGAAGAGCTTGACAAAGCAGCCCTGGCAGTAGGGCTTGTCATTCTGCTCCTTAAAGGTGCCCTTGTTGAGCTGCTTGAGGCAGAAGGCACAGACAAAGTGCTCCGGGTGGAACTTCTTGGCCATGGCGGTGATACAGCGACCAGTGATGGGCTTCTGGCAGCCGGAGCAGAGGGAGCCGCGGCGCTCGTGGTAGTGCACCTCACAGTAAGGCTGCCCATCATGCTCAAAGAAACTCCCGTTCACAAACGGGGTGAAGCACTCCTGCACACACAAACAGAGCAGGGAAAAAAGGTCAGTTTTTTATGTATGTAAATATATACCCACACACAATATATAGGACAGATAATAACATGAATTGTAGACATAGTGAAGGCAGTGTGTGTTGTACAGACCCTGCAAACAAAGCACTCAGGATGCCAAAGGGAGTTCAGAGCAGAGATGTAGTTCTCCAAAATGGCTCGGGCACAGCCGCCACACTTGGGCGCAAACATGTCAAAGTAGTCCTTCCTACAATACGCCTTCCCATCCTTCTCATGGAAGCCTTCAGGAGACAGAAAGCACATACATGTGTGAGGTATGGGAGACAAAACTGTCGAGTGAATACAGAAATGGAGAAAGGAAAGATGATACTCACCCTCTGGGCCAAAGAAGGATCCACACTGAGCACAGAAAAAGTGCTCAGGGTGCCATGTCCTGTCCAATGCAGTCACAACTTTCTGTACAAGGCAACAAAATGACACATTATTCTCTAACTCAATAGGATGTGTGTGTGTGTGTGTGTGTGTGTGTGTGTGTGTGTGTGTGTGTGTGTGTGTGTGTTTTACTAACATCCAGTATAGGTCCATTGCAGTAGTAGCAGCGTGGGGAGAACAGGTTATGGTAGTCCTTCTCACAGTAAGGCTGGCCGTCACGCTCAAAGAAGTTCCTGGAGCCTATCTCCTCCTGACAGTGTGTGCACACAAAGTGCTCAGGGTGCCATGTACGCCCCATAGCGGTTACCACCTAGGCAGACAGAGACAGGACACACATTAAACTACGGATCTTTGGAAGGTCAAAAAGGCCACATTTACAGTATAGCTTTGGATTTGGTGGCTAATTAAGTTCCACCAAGCCACTCACCTGTCCAACAATAGGCTTACAACATGCCCCACACACTCCCTTGGCAACTGTCTGCACGCCCAGTTTGTGGAGGTCAGACTGCAGGCTGCCCAGCATGTTGTCCAGCTTGTTGACCTGTGTTGGGGGGCCTCCGGGTGCCCCACCCTTCCCCTGGGCCATGATCTGAGAAAGGATGAAGGGTGAGACAACAAAAAGACAAAGACACACTGATACTCACTCGCACACACACACACAAGCACACACACCTGGCTGAATGATAACAGCTCTGAGTTGACTACACGAGATAGAAATCAGATAGAAAGAGAGTGTTTTAGAGGAAACAGAAAGTGATGAGAACCATGCCTGCATTGGAGGGAAGATTGGATCATACTCTGTTTGACAGCCAACTGACACCAGAACTTTGGGGGGAACGGGTGGCGCAGACTCCACAGGTGGAGGTGGAGGTGGAGGTGGGGCCGGGGCTTTGGGGGCAGGTGGAGGGAGAGCTGGCTTTGGGGCAGGAGGCTCTTGTTTTGGGGCAGGTGGGCGCCGAGGTGGTACAGTCTGCTTGGGCGGGGCACGGACAGATTCCTGGGCTTGTGGAGGTTGTGGAGGGGGAGAGGGGGGAGGGGGAGGAGGAGGAGGTGGAGGTATCGGAACGGGGGTGTATTTGACAGGGGGTGGTCTCTTAGGTTCCTCTACGATGGGGGGACGACGAGGGGCATGGGAGGAGAAAGGCGGGGGAATTATGACTTTCCTCTGTGGGACAGGGGACTCTGGGGGAATAATGATCTGTGGAGGAAAGAAGAAAGACAGAGAGACCAACAACAGGAGAGAGAATGAGAGCTAGAGATATGGAAAAGGTGTTTCCGGGTAAACATCAGGGAAATGAGTCATCTGTGGATGATATGATTCAGGCCAACCTTGTCCACCTCGCCTCCGGCCCAGTCGGGGCGGAGACGCTGGGGGTTGGACATGACGATGACGCCCTCGGTGAGCCAGTCGTCAGGCTGTTTACGGCGGCGCTCTGCGCGGCCTATTCCCAGCTTCCCCTGCAGCTCTTCTATCAGGCGGTCCTGGGAGCTGCTCTTGTTGACGATGATGGGGCCCATCTTCCTCCGTGGGTGGCCCTCTCGGTACATGGGGTGCACATTGGGTGTCTCTTTGGTGCGCCTTATCACTGACTTGAGCTGGGAGAATGAGGAGGACCTTATCATATATCCAGAACTGGGGGTCCACCATGGTCCAGTTAGAGCACACATGAGAGGTTGAGTTCCAAAGCAAAGCCAGGATGCAGTGGAGGGCAAAGGCATGTTGTGGGAGGGTCAGTGGGCTCAGTGTCACACTCCATGCGGTTCTTACATGCTCTAGTAGACACCCCACCCTTCACACACTCCTACAACACAGAGACCCTGGTCACTCACAGGTCCTTTACAGGCGTCATGCTACACTGGTCAAACAACAGGTGACAGGGGCCATGTGGTTTAGAATCTCACTTTTTACAAGACAAGCTCAAATATACAGCCAGTCAGATACAACCGCTTGCCAGTGCGCAAATGCAGGATACCGAATATCCAGGGGGAGTGAATCGTTATGTTTGTTGCAGATTAGCAACAGCACAGTACATATTATCTACAGGACATTTTTGTGCATGGGTGGTCAAGTGAAGCGTGCCAGCATGGGCGGAGCCATACATGTCCAGACGCTGAGACCCTGTCCATGGTGGTCGGCTGCAGCAGGGGCAGGTCCAGAGCCGCGTCGGGGGTCCCAGGGCAGGAGGACGGGGTCAGAGAGTCATCCATCCAGCTGGCCTCGGTCAGCGGGGTCATGCTCCCATCTGTGTAAGGCCTCTCGGTGTAAGGAGTCATGGTGCCATCCAGTCCATCATGGAGAGACATGTTTAGCTCCACGTCGGCCCAGTCCATAAGCTCCCTGTGCCCGTCTAGGCCCCCGTCTACGGAGCCGTCCTGGGTGCTGGTGTCAGGTTGCACCTCCCTTCTGTCTGCAGCCTGGATGGGCTCCTCATGCACCTCCTCTCTGTTCAGATGGGGCGCCTCCGTCCTCAGCTGTGGCGCCTCCCTCTCCATTTGTGCCGCCGTGTCATTCTCCCGCTTACTAAAGCTCATGGCCAGCAGCTTATCCAGGGCTTCGTCCAGAGAGGGCTCTGTCCCCGGGGAACCCTGCCCAGCCAGCGGGCTGCTTCTCTGGGCCGCAGGCTCCAGCAGCTCCCTTCTGGTGGCCTTGGGGCTGATGAGAGCTGGGGGAGAGGGGGGCACCTTGGCAGGTGTGGCTGTAGATGGCGAGGGGGGTTTAGAAGCAGTGTGAACAGGAGAGGGAGACTTGAGAGCGGCAGAGAAGGGCGAGGGGGACTTGGAGAAAGTGAGCTCAAGGTCACGCAGGAGACTGAGTCCACTGGCAGTAGGCTCAAGCTCACAGGAAAGCTCACCCTCAGCCAGGGGTGGCGTGACAGGCTCTACAAAGGGACTGGGGGCCTTTGTGGGGTGGTGCTCCAAAATGGTGCTGGTTGAGCTCAGGGACGATTTAGGGGTGTTGACAGGGCTGGGCTCAGTTCCATGTCGGTCTGTGGGGGAGGAGTTGGAGCTTGTACTGGAGGAGTGAGAGAGGACGATCAGGGACTTGTGCTGGGAGGACAGCATTGTGGCCGAGACGTCGATGACGGCGTCTTGTTCTAGGTCACTGGCTCCAGAGAGGGAGGTTGAGGGGCTCCGGGGGGGCGGAGCTGAGGGGGGAGGGGCTAAACGGGAGTCCCTGCCATCCTCCTCTATGTGCAGCTCCCAAGATCCGGGCAGAGAGAAGACAGGAGAGTCACAGAACGGCTGAGGGGGGAGGATGGGGGAGGGATCTGGAGGATGGACACCCAGAGAGCTGGGAGAGGCTCCTGCCTGATCGAACTGGGGCTCAGCGGTCACAGACCCCAGAGAGCTGGGCTAGAGGACAGGACAGGACAGGCGGGAGACAGAGAAGGAAAGCAGAGGAAACGGATGTTAAAGAGAGATAATCAGATCAGAGTAAGACAGTATTGAAAAGGAATAGAAAAGCAGATGTAGAGAAAGACCTTTTTCTACACTGACGGACCAGCTACACTCTTTGTCAACAGAGAACAGACAGGCACACTGCAGAGCACCTTAAAGTCAGACAGGGAGGCCATGAGCTCATCCAGCTCTCGTGTGGCACAGGATGCTGAGATCCTGGCCTGCTGCTGGGAAGGCGTGTCCAGCTCACTGTTGATGACCGAGGGGCTGGGGCTGCAGCACACACACACACACACACACACACACACACACACACACACACACACACACAGACACAGACAGAACACAGTTATTACTCTGAGACCTCGGGATGGACGGATATGCAATCCCCTCCTCCCTTTGCGACGCAGGCGTCCATGGTGCCGGCAGCGCAGCAGTCCTCACCTGGGCGTGGGCACCGAGCCCTCCAGCTCGTCCAGCAGACTCTCCACGGTGGGCCGGCCGTCCTCCGCAACCCGGGTCCCGTTCCGCTTGGGCTTCTCCTGAGGGGGGGGACTCACCATGATGTCGGGGCCACCCCCGTTCTCATAGTGGGTGATGCTGCAGGACGGCAGGGGCGGGGCTGCTTCCTCTGTCAAAAGACGAGAGCTTTATTGAAAACGTGTCTGAACACCAACACTCAAAGACGGTAGGACGCGTGAATACAGCATTTTTACATTCAAAGGCGAGCTCTTTTTTTTTTTTTTTTTTTTAATGAGTCCCATATAAAAGTGTTTTGCTGGCCTCTCCCTGTGTGTACCTGTGGTGGGGAAGGAGGGGGAGTTCTGCTGGACAGCGTTGAGCTCAAGCAGCAGCCTGTCCAGCTCTGACAGATTACTGCCCAGCGCCGAGGTCATGGCAGCTGCAGACGAGTCAGCAGACTTCTGTTTGTTTGGGAAGCTGGGTGAGACAAAGACAAGAGAGACATTGTGTCAACAGCGTTGATTGCAAAGCAAACGATGACAGATGGTCTAGCCCCATGGAATTGTGAACATGTGACCTGTTCCTATGAGATCTTCCAGGTTGCTCACCTATACACGTGGTCCTCTTCAATGTGAGACAAGGGTGGGCTGCTACTGTCCCTGGACCAGGAGCTCTTCTGGGCTGAACCCAGGGACTGCAGACAAACACACGTTCACTCAGTCCATTACAGGAAGGTGTGGAATACAATGATTCAAAGGTGTGTGTGTGTGTGTGTTTATAATCACCTGCTGGGAGGAGTGGTGGGAGGAGTGGTGGGAGTCTGGGGGATCGATCACAGAGCCATTGAGAGCCTCGGCTGAGGGAGGGGGCGGGACTGGGGGCGGGACTGACACATCCTGGTAGGAGTTTCCTCCGGTAGGGATGGAGTAGGGCGTCTCGTCAGGTAGGAACACGGGCCGCTTGGAGATGTGGGACGTCGTCGATTCCAGGTCCGCCAACAAAGCGTCTAGACAGGAAAAGGGGAGGTGTTATACACGCCTCATACATCACTAACAGGAGATCATTGTGTTCACCACAAGCGACCAAGATCAGACCAACGTCCGGTTTGAGGTCGTACCGTCCGACCACATTACATGAACACATTACAGTGACAGCAGTGACAAAGTGTCGGACCACAGGTTTAGAGTGATCTTGTGTTGTTGTGGGTCACCTATAAATTCCTCTCCCCTCTGTGCTGGAGTCTGTATACTGACAGGGCCTGTGTGTCTGAGTATGTCTCATACCAAACTGTCACCTCGCCTCCTCATACCTAAATAAAGGCTGCACCCAGGGCACCTCCACAGCGGCCAGGGTTAGGCCCTGTCGTCATCCTCGCTGCGTGGTCCGGCGCAGCGCCACATACAAAGCCCCTGTGGTGTCCAATGGTATGACACCTAAACCCACCAGTGTTATACATCCCATCTGTAAACCCCCAATTTTCTCTGCCCGTCAGTCTTTGGAGGAACCAAAAATATGTATCAGCGCTGTCAGTGCGTACCTGACTGGGCGTCTATCTCTGTGCGCCTGTCTGTCTGTCACTTGTTTCCCTTTTTCCAGGGAGGTTTTTCCACTAACGAGTGCAGACATCTCTCACATGAAGAGACTATGTGGGAGTGTGGGCATCACCAGACAGGCGGGCAGAAGGACAGACAAGAGGCAGACAGACAGAAATACAGACAGACAGACAGACAGACCATACCCAGCGCAGAGCTATGGGGGGTACAGTATTACACTGCTGAGTGCCCACTAGAATGCCAGAACAAAATAGGTGCTTACATCACCCACTCCATCCATCCTCAGCCAGTCAAGAATAGCCTGTAAAGTGTCTGTGCATACTGTAGAGGAGCAACTCTGTCTGCTCGTGTTCAAACTTAAAGGATAAGTTCACTATTTTGGACTTTCGACCTATTCTTGGTCTGTCTTACATGGACCTGACATGTAGAGGCTATAATTTCTCTGATCGCCTCAGTATTGAGATAGTTACAGTTGTTCTGCCGGTGCACACTCGGCTACAATGGACATCAATGGGGAAGTCGAAACATTGGAATAAGTATGAACCATTGCTGTTTTAAAAGATTACAAATATAGTGCATTACAAGTAGTTAGTAGCTAACTATCTAATAGTGAGCAAGCTAGTAAACTCCAAAGTGAGGTCAGGATTTGTAGCCTCATTGTGATCAGCTGCTTTTCAGGCAGCGCTCACCCTCTCTAAAACGTAGCCTAGTGTGGAAGTTTACCGTGCGAAAGTTATGAGGTAGTGCAGTCGGCGAAATGGTTTCAAACTTTTGTTTCAACATTTGGTTTCAGATTGCTTCCCGTCTCGACAAGCACATTTATCGTACTTTTTCCAATGTCTCAACTTCCCCATTGACTTCCATTGTAGCCGAGTGTGCGCCTGCAGAACAATTGTAGCTAGCTCAATACTGAGGCGATCAGGGAAATTATAGCCTCTGCATGTCAGGTTCATGTAAAACAGACCAAGAATAGGCCCTATAAAGTCCAAAATAGTGAACTTATCCTTAAACGTATCAGGCTGGTTGGTTCTTTGTCTCACAGGCAAATCATAAAGATTAGGTTACTTCTAAGACCAGAGAAAACAGACAAGACCGTCTCTGAAGAGCACATAGAAAACCTCTCCAAGTAGCCAGGGCAAGACAAGACATAAATACAAACACACATGCAGTACAAACACATATGCAGTAGTACTCACATTTTATATTATTCAATTTATAGCGATGTTCAAACTCTGTTTAGCTACAAGTCCCATTACTCTACTCACAGTATTCCACCTGTCCGTCTCCAGCAGAGAGTAGCCTGTGTGTTTGTGTGTGTGTGTGTGTGTGTGTGTGTGTGTGTGTGTGTGTGTGTGTATGTGTGTGTGTGTGTGTGTATGTGCAGTAGGACAGACAGGAACTGAGGGGGACAGGGAGGGACAGAGCATGGGGGCGTGGTTTGGGAGACCCCAGGGACAGTGTTCCAATTCTTCACACTTCAAATGTGTGATTCTATTTTGTTACCCCCACCCACACACCAAGGTTCTGCTGTGCTGTCATCCATGAAACAACTGCTTTTATAGCCAACATTAAATATTTTTCTTGTTCAGGACCATACACACATCATCATATTCATGCGGTAAAGCATTGACCAACTTCTCTAAAATCACGATTTCTTCCTCTGTTAAAGGGATGTTACCTCAGACCATAGAGAAACAATGTCCTGTCCAGCAGCTCAGACCAATGTTGAAGTCATGCCGTTAAACCCGATGGGAGCAAACCCTATTTAAAGCTGTAAGCTCAGCAAGTAGCCCAAGTCTACGCAAATGTGCTGAAATAAAACTACCAGCTCAAAATAATCTGCACCTGGCGCTGACATGCTGAACAAGGTCTTGCGAATGTTGACATCATCACTCAAACCAACAGTCCAACACAAGTCGCAATTGTCTCTCCATCAGAGCATGCATTTCCACATTGAACTATTATCATTATTATTATTATTATTATTATTATTATTCACAAGCATTATTATAATTATTATTAATTATTCACAAGCATTATTACCTAACTAGGACTGATGTAGTCCACAACTGCCTGAGAGCAACTGAAGACCCGACTCCTGGGAGTGAAGCCAGTCTTACTATTCCTCCTGTCTGACAGGGCTGCTAGTCACAGCCAAGTAACTCAGTATAGCTGCCAGAGCGGCTCCTTGTCACCCCACCTTCCACCCACTGCTGCTACATCTGGAACTCTGGCACTCAGGAAACCCACACTTGTGACCCTGTATTGGGAATTTCAAAAAAAATCTGACTATGTGTTTAAATCAAGCCTTAATGACAATTACCAGGAGATCAGTGCAGAATGGTGCCAAGATGATTCACCATACAAGGCAGATTATAATGAGAGGAAGGATATTCAATAAGATAGGGTCTTTGATTCATTTACCATACATGGGGACCACCTGAAGGGGGCAGAGTTGAGTCTGATGTAGGGATGGGCTACGTGGGGCTGTGGCCCAAGATGGTCCACGGGGAGTTAGCATTAAGAAAACACACAAGTACAGTAGGCCAAGCACCAAACTCATCTTTTCCATAGCAGAGGGGGTCAGGCACACGATGGGTTAAGTACAGTTCTTTTCAGACAACATCTTGACCAAGACTCCATTAAAGATGACTGGTCAGTGCTGCAGAACAAGGTCAGGCCAGGATTAGTACTATGAAGTTCAGGTAATCTCACCTAACACATCTATCAACATCCTAAATAGATGAACACTATTTTGCTGTCATAACTGTCATACACTTTCCCTGAAAAAGCATAAATAACCCTTCCTGATTGAAAACAAAGAGTGGTTGAGTACATTATGCTGTATGCACATTCTTTTGCTGGTGGGTACGTGTACATTCTTGCCTGCGTAGCCCCCCTCTCTCTCCGGGCTCCACCACGGCCCTGCTGTCTTTATCTGATGGGCGGGAAGGTGCATGGGGAATTCCAGACATTCCACTGTCCGCCCCGGAGAAAGAAAGCAGCCAGGCAGGGACACAGGGAGAGGGAGAGAGGGAGAGAGGGAGAGAGAGAAGGAGAAAGAGAGAGAGAGGGTGGCAGAGGCGTGAGAGGCAGGGCATTGGTCGATGGAGGACTGGGCTCTCTCTCCAGTATAATGAAGCCTAGTGTGAAACCGATGCGTTTGGAAAGAGGACGCGTAAAGCAATGTCGTGCAAAAGAAGAAGTCAAACAGCTTATTCTGCTAATATTACTGCAACCTCTATGCAGAAAAGAGGAACACAGAAAAGCAATCTGTCAGTGGGAGAGTGGAAATAGTGCGTTAAATAGATAATCACAGGGCCAGTTCAACAAAGTACAGCATGCTTTGAATTCCAGGATACGCGTGATGTCAATGTTTTTATTGCCCACTCCCAGAGAGCTACATGTATGTTTCCTGGGCCAACAACAGGCAGGCTGGCTAATCTTTCCTATTAACACATGGTGTACAGTGATGAGCCACCGGCGGGGTCCACAGCTCACCTGTTTATAGCTGGGGTGCAAAGAGCAGAGCAGAGCTGGCCACAGCCACACACAGAAACACTATCCCATCAGGCCAACCCAACACGGTATCCCATCAGGCCAACCCAACACGGTATTTATATCAACAGTCTGTAAACAATTACAGAGAGACAGGGGCCAGGCTGAGGGGCGGAGGCCAGCAGAGATACCGATCAGAATAACAGGCAGGTCTACTGTACGCAGATCCCCAGAGGAGAACCAGCAGATGGTCAGGGAGCACATGGACATACGGGGTGGAGGGACAGCAGGAAACAGAGCATAAGGTGGATGTGTGTGTGTGGTATCAGAAAGACCGAAGGATCTAGATGGCTTCAAAATAAACTTCACTAAAAATACCCACCAAAGCAGCCCCATATTGGAAAGATGACACTCCCCTCAAGAGAGACTGTGGGACCAAAATAAAAGCACTTCCCCACAGGCCAGTAAATCAGATGACGGGGGAAAGTCTAAAGACCTTTCTGACACACAGTCACACACACAGACATGCAGACACCGGGGACAAAGTCGCACTAGCCTCCCTAGCCATCTTCCTGTCGTCAGACACATCGGCTCTGCTGACAGACAACACCCGTAAAATGTGCGAGAGTGTGTCAAGACGTGACCGCGCAGCCTGCAGTGAATAATGTGTAATTGGGAGGAACCGCGGTGAAAACCCTCAAAGAATGAATGACTTGTCTCTTTACTCCATTACGCTGCTTTTGAAAAAAAGAAAACAACCCTGAAATGGCACTATCCCTCAAAACAGCCATCTTACACACTAGCACTGTCCTTGGCACCAATGGCGCTGATCACAGTCACACTGAGCTCTTTGAGGTTTGAACAACATGCCCTGGGGTGTCCCAGCTTGAGTAATGTGGGAAGAATCCAGCAGGAACTGAAGATCCCAGCCCCATAACTCTGACCCGTCAGGAAAATAATCAGCACTGTTCTCTGAGCCAAGAAACAAAGACAGGGAGGGAGAGAGAAAGAGAGAGAGAGACAAAGAGAGACAAAGAGAGAGAGAGAGAGAGAGAGAAAGAGAGGAAATCAAGAGAGAGACAGAGGAAACAGTAAGAGGAAACAGAGAGAGAGAGAGAGAGAGAGACAGGCAGACAGAGAGAGAGAGAGAGAGAGATAAAGAGAGAGAAAGAGAGAGAGAGAGTAAGTTGTTCAGAGATTGAGAGAGACAGAGAGATAGGCAGATGGGTAATGAGAAGGAGTGACTTGACTTTTATTGGCCAAAACACCCCCCTAACAACAGCCGTATGACAGAGCAAAGCCCGCTGCCCCCTCCCTGTGTTTCCTGGCACACAGTGATTCTGCTCATTGTTTTTCTCCTCTGTTTCCTCAGGATGTGAAGGCTGGTCTGTTGCCTGCAATGAGGTCAGCCACGCAGCGCCCCTCCCCAGGCTCAGAGCAGGATGGGTGTGGACCCCCGGACCAAGGCTGATTTACAGTCAGCAACCTCCCTTCAGAACAGAAGGCAAGCCCAGTCCAACACACTGGCTAGGAAAGGTATGTATAGGCCCACATACTCCATCTAATCCCACTGTCCTCAAGGGGGTGATGGCCAGTCTGGTAACACTTGCTTCAGTGCTGACATTATGACAGACACAACTCTCTACAGAAAGTGTTATTACCGTTAAGACCAACCCACTTGCATCTCAACGAAGTCCCCAGTACCTCTTGACCTAGAGTTACACTATGGTCCTTTTCCATGAGGTAATCGACTAATACATTCACCAAATGGCAACTGTGAGTTTATAGCCTGTTTAAAAAATGGTTAACAGGCAGTGCTCTCCTGTACATTTCAAACCAGCAGCACCCCACCGAGCCACTTCCTCTGATGGCTCACTGTCCTTAACAGAGGAGATGAAGCTGCTGCAGCCTTACACCTCTCAACTACAGCCTGCCTGCGTCAGCAGCAGTGCTCCCCTAGGACAGGCGCTCGGCCTAGATCTCACAGGAACCTGAGGAAAACGGAGTGTGGTGACGTCACACTCAGCACACATCAAACACATCAGCAGGACAGGCCCGTGTGTGTGTGTGTGTGTGTACACGTGACTGAGAGTCACATCCGGGGGAGGGCTCCTCGGCCTCAAAGACCACATCAGTACTGGCGCTGCTGAGCCGAGGCCTGGACGCCACCTGCTCCGCGATCGAGAAAGGCCAAGTCAAAATGTCCTCTCTTGGAAAAACAGAGGCCTCGCAGTCACAGTATTCACACACCGCACTATGGAATCCCCACACTGCACTACGGATTCCTGGTCAGGGTCAGCCATGGGGACGTCTCCTCACATAGAGCCAAGGGGAAAGAGGAGAGCACAGGGGTCAGCGATGGGTGTCCGATCAGGTTTCGCTGCAGTGTCCCCACCGTCATCTCCACACTAGGGAGGACCGCAGGGTTTACTGGAAGGGGAAAGAGGGGGTGGGGGGGGTGAACTTTGAGGAGTCCTCTCTTCAGGGGCAACGTGCGTGGAGCTTCGAGTGGTGGGAGGAGGTGAGCCGTGACCCAGTGAGTATTCGGCCTTGGACCCTGACAAACAGTGATGTTAGACATTCCACAGCTCGGCCCCGCCCCCCTCCCTCAGCCTGACACTCTCCCGACTTACTAAGTGAGACTGCAGGCTCCCCCTCGGCTAACAATCGGCCCTTTCACTGGCCCAGGGCAGCTTAAGCATCTAACGTGGCCTGGGGGAATTCTTGGAGTAGGCTAATCTCAAAATCAGGCTCCTCGCCCCTCCATTTAAACAATTCAATAACACATCTCATCTCACTATGCTATTTTGGGACATTCGTGAGGCATTTTAAGTAAGTCTAGACTGTTACTTTTTCATGTTAGGTCTACAGATAATAGTCAAACACGTTCATTCAAGAATGGCCTTCATGGACAGATTTATCCTAATGGCCACCTGATGAAAACTGTAAAAACAAAATTAGAAGGTCAGAGTTCAGCACCAGGGGTCAGGGCAAGGGTCAGTGAACTGAGAAAGACAGTTGACAGGTCAGCTAGACACATAAAATATAGTAGCCATTTTCTACACCACAGCATGATACACCAGAGCCTATAAGTTGGTGATGCTTCATGCAACCCCAGGATAGTGTGTGTGTGTGTGTGTGTGTGTGTGTGTGTGTGTGTGTGTGTGTGTGTGTGTGTGTAAACCAGGTCAGAATGCAGTATGTTTGCAGTGAAGAGCAGAATGGACTGTTTGAATCATGCCTTGCCCCAGGTGTTCCTTTGTGTCTGTGATGCATGTCCTTCCTCATGTGAATTACTGTCAGTTTTTTTTGTGTGTGGAGCTATTCTGCTGCAACTTTGAAATGAATATGAATATATAGGCTGCTCTGAACATGACTAAACCTTCTGCAGGGGTCATAACAGCCACCAATAAACGAAAGAGACAGCTAGAAAGCCGCACATACAGACCACAGCCTACTAAGTCAACCTAGTGCAAAACACAAACCCCAACCATTTGGAATGAACAATAATCGTATGAGTTCAAGGGAGGCATAGGTTGAATCCCAGTCTGAGGTTCCTCCTGGCAATCTAGGCTAAATGTTTCATGTTAACAGCATATTTATGAGAGGCCATACAGACAGGGCTTAATGGCGAATGGGCAAGGCTGAACACTTTGGTAGGACTTCCACAGTTCTAATCATTTACAGGTGATCAGTGGTCTGTAAACAATTACATATTATGGAGTTAATCAACAATAGAGGCAATGGAAAGACTATATTTACACAAGGGCAGTTAGAAAGTAACCTACATAAAAACAAGACTCGATTCGAAGAATAGGCCTAATATAGCAACTTTTCATGATTTCTCTCGATAATAAACACGAATCTAG
Source organism: Borostomias antarcticus (assembly GCF_949987555.1). NCBI lineage: Eukaryota > Metazoa > Chordata > Actinopteri > Stomiiformes > Stomiidae > Borostomias > Borostomias antarcticus. The sequence goes on along the minus strand of NC_140256.1, from coordinate 8,703,638 downwards.
GACAGCGTCGGTTATCCCAAGACTGAAGCAATCTTTGCAGCCTCGTCGTAAAGCTTCCCTTCTTCCAGCTTCCACCCTCCTTTCCGCTACACGGGAAAGACAAACAGCAAGGATTCGAAAAAATCTTATATATTCAACTTACCTAAATCGTCCATACTTGGGGCCTGACTTTTGCGGTTACTTTATCTTTTTAATGTATAAACTATTTTCGGTGTCCGGGATTTCCAAAAACTCTGCTGCCGAGGAAGTTGGTCAGAAGTTACACGATCGCGCTCTGCTGTGCATGTAGGCACTTCTAGGGCACGCGCGTCCAACACGAAGAGAATGTCCTCTACGATGGAATTAGTGACCTCTGGCGGCTAAAACTGATACATGTATTACCAAGGAAACATTGTTGCGAAATTTATACTTCCCTCCAGGCTGACAAAACACTCTTATGAACGACTATTTCATATAAATGACACATTATGCTGCAGTCAGGGAAGCCTGACTCATCATAGTTCCTTACACAGGGCCCAGGGGCTCCATTCATTCATGATTAGGCCTACTTTAGATACCATTATCACTCATTACTTTTTACTCATAGGTACCAGTGAGCCCATTAGATTTGCTGTAATTTATTTTCAAATATATCTATTTAGAGTAGGATATATAATTCATAATTGTCAGGTAATAAGTAATACTAATGCAAGGTAGTTATTTCTTTATCTTTATTAATCTGCTGGACCTCTCATCAAGGCTCATTTTACAGAATGGATATTCTATGCAAGAAGTTGTATGACAAAATCCACATAATTGAATATAAAAAGACTACTGTAATTCTAAAGAACTTCCCTACAGGGATCAATACAGTTTGTATCTATCTATCTGCATGAGGGAAAAGAGGCTACCATTTCAGAACCTCAAAATTGTCTGGCAAAGCAATCATGATGAACAATTTTATAGAAGAGCAATACAGCCACTGAAGACAAGCATACCTTTATTATCAGACATAATATAAATTACACTTGTTGTATCATTAGATATTGCCCATTGCTCACTGGTACTGGGCACAGAGCATAATGTGCTCTTCTCACTGACACCCCTAACCTTTAATAAGTTGATTATAGCACATTAATTAAACTAAGAATATCTTTGGCTTCTGTTTCGATTTCAAGATAAAAATTTTAGAAGTGTCACTGAACAAAACTCAGGGATTCCATGGTGGTTCTCAGAAGTCTACAGCCTTGAGCTTCCTCTCCTCCTGCTTGGTGAGAGGCTGCTGGGAGAGGATCTTCTCGTGCAGGCGGTGGTGCTTCCCGATCCCCAGCCTGGGCAGGCCGCGGTTCAGGCCCTCCAGCAGCACGCAGGCCTTACACAGCGCCTGGCTGGAGATGTAACCACAGCGGCTGCAGGTCCCCTGCACTGGCATCCTCACGCCCTCCCGCACCGACAAGTTCTCTCCCGAGTGGATGACGTCTATGATGGCGCTGGGCCGCACGGCCTCCAGGTCCTTCAGGAAGGTGCGAGCGTGGCCGCGGTAGGCGTTCGGGGAGTAGATGCACTCTGTGGAAAAGTAGTCCAGCTTCTTGAAATAGGCGTACAGGACGATTTCCTTCTCGTAGGCGTATTTGAGGGGCTTGCAGCGCGGCACCACGCCGTCCCCCTCGCTGGCGGTGCTGATGGCCGTGCAGCGGCGCAGGCGGGCGATGTCTCCTCGCAGGACGTTCATCAGGACTGTCTCAGCCACGTCGTCTGCGTTATGACCTGAACAGATATACAGTGTTAAAATAGCGACAATCTGTACGTCGGCAACAAAGTTGTCAATACTTCTGTTTCGTGTTACCTGTGCATATCTTATCAACTTTCAGCATCAAAGCTCCCCTGTCTAGCGCCTGCCGTCGGAACACTCCACAGAAAGTGCAGTTGTTCTTCAGTCCAATCTGCTTCACTATGGCGTCCATGGTCCAGCCATACAGCTCCTCATAGGAAACTATCTTTAGTGGGAGATCATACTGCTGCTGGTTCCTCTTCACGGTCTCCAAGGAATCGTCACGATAACCTGTGATGCCCTCATCCACTGACAGCAGCAGGAGTTTAAGGCCATAGTTGTAGCGTTCATTGAGAACTTTCATGACGTGTGCAAGCACAGTGGAGTCCTTCCCACCCGAAGCACCGATCCCCACGGTCTCTCCGTGCTTGAAGAGCTCTGCCGACACTATTGTTCGGTGCACCTCCTCCTCAAAAGCCCAGAAGAAACACTCCTTACAGAGAGAGTGGCCAGTCTTAGGACGCTTCAGCACTGCACGCTTCTCTGTGCAGCTACTGCAGAGGACGGGCATTTTGACTGCGAACAGAAGTTGGCTCCTATTAATAGGAGCATGAAGCAGAGGCTAGCTAGCTACAGGAGGCTATATTATAGTACTGCGGGTATGCACATACAGAAGTAAAAGGAAAACAATTCAATATGGTGGAGCTGGCAAACATTGTCTAGTTCGTTTTTGATAGTTTGCCAGACAGTTTGTGTAACCGGCTAGCTTGTTTGGTTTAGCTTACATGCTAGCGAGCTAGAGATACGAATTGGTCCTCCTCAATTGCTCCACGCATTACCAAAAATCCAGGGAGAGTTGTTAGCTGCCGGTCACCACTTGTAGTTTTTTATGTCATACCGACTAACAGTTTACTCATAAAACAAAAAGACGACTGAGAAGCTAGCTTCTAGCTTCTACCTCGCATGTAATGTCCGATAGGGCTTCCGGTTTTACCCATCACAGGAAATTACGTCTTTAAATGTCATCTTCTGCCTCTCTTTCCATCTCCATGTGCAGGTCAGCCCTAAAGCCAAAGCCCGACTTAAATTTATTTTCCTCAATGTGTATGAGTAATACCAGTCAAAGTTCAGTGGATCTTTAGTAGATTATTAGCTTGTAACCTTTCTGTCAAATGTAGGCTATTCTTGGCTACCTCGTAATTGAAGATCTGTTAAAAGATGAAAGTTAAATAGCCTACAATAAGCACACAGGTGAGTCAACTGACCACTTGAAATGTAAGCAACAATGATTTATTATTTTGCTTAAGTTTTGGTGCTACTTAAACAATGGCAAGAGGCATGGATATGCAAATTGGAGTGGGGAGGGACAGGGGGTGGTGCTGATGAGCAGGGTATGAATCAAGGTTTAATGCAGGAATGGGCCACAAGCTTAGTTGGCAGGGAGGAAAGCTCCCCTCTGGTGCCATTGCATGTCTCGAATGCGTCGAACAGACTGGATCTGAGGTAACTGGGAACCAAACTCAGAGCAGTCCTTGTACTCTCCTTTCTCAAACAGGTACTGGTAGCCTCTGTAGCCAGGGTACTGGTACCCCACCCAACTGGTTTTGTGAGGAGCAGAGATGGGACAGCCAAGGTGAGGGAAAGAGGAAGACATGCATTTAGAGAGGAATGCTGCACTGTGATAAGTCAAACATGTCATTGTGGGAAATGAATGATATTAGGCAGAAATTGCTGTAGTTGAGCAGATCTGTAGGCTTTGACTTACGTGCCACTCTGAACACGAACAGAGGAGACCTTCTCCTGGTATCCATGCGCGTGGAAGCTGGGCACATCATCATCTATGATCTCAATCTTCTTCCCTGCGAAGCTGGGGTTTTCATAAAGGACAATCTTGTGCTCCTGGCTGTCCTGAGAGAGGGATAGAGATAGTGATAGTGACAGATCATCAGCCTTAACCTTATAATGACTGTTTGGTTTTGCGATCAATAAAGAGTTGTGCTGTGTTACCACTTTAATGGGGCGGAATGCAAAGATGTTGTCGCTGCGCCTGCTGTTGGTCCAGGAATCCCAGCGAGGATACTCCCCCTTCTCAAACACATACTGCTCCCCCTTACAGTTGGCCTGCTCATATCCCACCCATCTGAGAAGGAAGCACAGAGCGGTGGAGGAGGTGAGGATGACAGATATACGATTTTGGATGAAACTATATAGTGCCATGTTCGATGCACTATTTACAAATGGGGATGTACAATTCCTTTCTCTCTTTGTACATGTATGTACTAATAGCCTATATTGATGTAATTGCAAACCCTAACCCACTTTCTATTGATCCCCCAGCCGCCCTCTTTCTCCCAACTACTCTTTCAGTTTCTGTCCTACCCCTCTCTCTGACCCACACTCACGGTCCACAAAGCACCAGTATGGAGCCCACTTTCTCCACGCCTGCTTCCAGGAGGTTGTTACAGGGACCTGTCAGCTCATGGCAACGCCCCTGGAAGTTTTCCTGTTCATAGATGATCAACTGTGGAAGAGAGGGAAATGACTTAGATCAACCTCATGGTGAATACTGTCCCTTCTAAACATTTAGTTATTTAAAAAAGCTAGCCTATGTAGTCTGGAAAGGTTGTGCAACATCTGTGTGGTCTCCTTGTCCTCACTTCACCCCACCATTCCTCACTTTTACCCACAAATGTACCTCCTCCTCACCACTCGCTCCCCCTCACCTTGAAAGCACTGGTCCCTGGCTGCTGCTGCTTGGATGCAGGGGTCTGGTGGTCTGTGGCCATAGTGAATTGGAGGTGTTATGATGGAACTGAAAGAAGACAGAGAGAAAAACAATATTCATAACACAGTTGGAATCCACCAGTTGTCCATAGAATAGATCCATATTCCTGTGGCTTATTGACAGCATCAAACGTAGGGGAAAAATAGTAGTATCATAAAAGATTTTCTAAGATTATGCACATGCATCTCACATGTACATAAACAAATCCCTACCCCCCCCCCCCCCCGCCCAATACTCCAGTTTCTTTAGGCATTCTGGTCTTGAGACCAGTGATTTTCTTGCTCATTTAACTGAATATGCTAAAATGCAAAAAGGAAATCTGAAAATAGTAAAATTGATAACTTTCCACATATTGTTTGTAAGTAGAATAGATGTTGGAGGTATCTTTATAAAGAAAAATGTGACACCCCGTAAACACCCAAAAAGGTATCCTAAAAAAGTGTTTAAAATTCTCAAAAATAAGCGACGCGCCGGGCGTGAAATCTCTTACCAGTACCTGTCTGTGCCAGTGTGTTTGTGATGGCAGGCCGTGCTCAATATATACGGCGCGCCCCGGGGTGGAAACTCTGCCAACACTTCTGTGTCCAAACTGGCCTTCAGACCAGGCTGCAATAGGCTGGCCATCACGGCTGGTGGTCACTGCCCCCCCCACTCCCCCTCAAAGCTATTTCATTAGTTGTCAATTTCGTCCAGCCGGTCATTGTTTGATATCCACATGATTCAGCACAACCTGTGCCAAGAGTCCCACACTTACAAAGAGAGCAGGCTGCCTGGACTATCAGAGAGAGGGATAGAAAGAGGGTGAGAGAAAGGTTGAGAGAAAGAAGAGGAGTAGTTCCAGATAAATAACTCCAGTACAGCTCTGTTCACTCATACAGGAGTGAGTCATACAATAGTGATCATGAGCAGATTAGGGAAGTTGTGTACATGAGTGGGCATCTTCGGTAAACGCTTGGTGTATCACGGCAGTCTTCCCGTCAGTGCCAAGACTGGAGACGATCAGTGTCAGATGCAGTAGACAATACAATTGACTGGACACGGCAGCTTCCTCCAGTTGGCAGGAGAAGAGCTGCGTTGCACATCATTTTACCCAGTCGTTAACAAGAGACCATAGTCATTTTTTTCATCAGGATAGGATGACATTACACCCATTGAATGCAGGAAATGCTGTAAAGTACTGTAAGTTCATATGATGTAAGGGTTACATTACATTAGTCATTTAGCAGACACTCCAAAGTGACTTAACAATAAGGTTGTAGGTCATGAATAGTTCCACATAGATAGAATAGAGTGATCTCTTCAAAGGTGATAGAACATAAGAGATAACCATGTTTATTGATCAACCAGAAAAGTGATGAGTCAGTGTGTATATGTGAGAATGAGAGCATGAACAGATCATAATATAGGGTGGAGGTATAGTTTATTAAGGCCACACTCAGCAGTACAGTATATAACACCAGAGAAGGCAGCCAAAATATGAGCAATGAAATAAATGGTACAACATTTTCACATACTATACACTTTTACATATTATTTCTTTAACTGCACCTGCAGTGCAGACCTATTGTTACCATCTCTCAATTTAACAGTTTTCCCATTTGTTACCCAAAGTTACTTCAGCGTTTGGTATATGTATAGAAGTTATATATACAGTAGCATACAATAAAATTGTTAGCACTGTGACTGCTGGTGCTACTTGTTTGTATTGAATCTTTACTGATGATGACTGGGATGTACAGTAGGTTCACTTACTGTAGACAAATAAAGCATCTGCTAACTTACAGTAATGTAAATCTAATCCTGCACACATTTTGATACAGCTATCTACACTTTCCCTAGCCACTGTTATAGCAGGAAAAGTCCACACATCACACTTGGGCAGAGGAAATCAAATGGAAAACGTTGAGTCAAACTATTAGTTGCTCTTGCGCAGCAGATACTACAGGTGCTTGTCAGTATTGTCCTCACAACAATGTAGAGAAAGTGTGGGAACTGTAGGCTACACCTCCCACTGGATGAAAACATGGTTGGCCCCCTGGTGGTCAGAGGCGTCCATGGCCTGTGGAGCTTCCATAGCGTAAAATCAGTAGCTGTCTTCAGCTTTGGAGAGAAATGTCTAACCAGTACTAGCAGTAATACAATGGATGCCTTATAGGATTACAGAACAAAGTGTCTGAATGTGACAAGATAATACAAAAATTGTCTTAAGTTTGAGAAATAGCTCTCAATTGTTTAACTTGAACTTGATGGTTTTTCAGAATTACTTTAACTCAGTTCAGTACTGATTAACGAATAATAAATAATAAATAAAGATTAACCCTATCCATCACTGAAGACATAACAACAATTGTTATGTAACTTTAAATGCAATCCAGTGGAAGTGGATGCAATCAAGTGTCCCATCCAGTCCCCATCTATATGCATAGATGATGTGAATGATGTGCTGCACATGTGGATCAAAGCATTCATGAAGCAATCTGTGTGCTCCTAACTCATGACATCCAGCTACTGTACTATTTTTAAGACTGAAGGCTTATATTAACAGGCTTATCATAACCTTTGAGAAGATGGAGAATAAGATTTGCATAGTTTCTTTAGAGAAGATAGTAGTTCTTGTATGTGAAGATTGTGTGAGTTGTTCCTATTCTGCAATCGCTCTGTCGATGCAATTACCTATTGTATATGTCAAAGGACACCAATAATAATAAAAACAGAATGAAACCAATTCCAGTTTCTGGTCAAACAATTTTATTCGGCACTGAAACATACATAGCACTTCTCACTAGGCAGGAGCAGCATTTGCCATGATTAGGGAGAGGAAGATGATAGGGTAGCCTGGGGGGGCGAGGGGCTCTGGGGGGGCAGGTGGATCAGGATCCTGTTCAGCTGGCTCCGGCTGCAGCAGGGGGGGCAGGGGGGGCAGGGGCAGGAGCTGGGGCAGGGGTCGGGACAGGAACAGGGGCAGGGGTAGGAGTAGGGGCTGGGGCAGTGAAACAGCCCCTCTTGTGCCACTGCATGTCTCGCACACGTCGGACAGACTGGATCTGAGGTGCAGCGGCGTCCCAGTCGTTCCAGTGCTTGAAGTCTCCACGCTCAAAGATGTACTGGCGCCCCCTGTAGCCTGGGTACATGTATGCCACCCATCTGGGGAAAAAATGAAAAGATAGGGAATCTGAGTAATATAGGGAAAACTGGGGAAAAAGGAGAGAATGTGAAATGTGTGAGACTAAGTGAGAAACGGAAGATCTCTTACGTTCCATTGAGAGCCTTCACACTGGCTACGCGGTCCTGGAAACCATGCCCCCACAAACTGGGCACATCATCATCAACAATCTCCATCTTTCTACCAGTAAAGCCTGGGTTCTCAAACAGATGGAGCTTGTGTTCAGCACAGTCCTAAAGGTGGAGACAAAGAGATGTAAACATAATATTATGTTAGTGAGAGTTTACTATTGAGACGTGGTCAGTGAATGCTGAGACAGTAATGGATGAGGTTGTCTGTGAGGATGTGCGACAAGATCAGAGTGAATAAAATGGATAATGACTACATAGAGAAAGACAATGTTTAGATGAGCGTACGTTGAGATGTGCTGAACATTCAGTGAAAGGTTTCAAGATGGCCAGTAAGAGCCTAATGCTGAAAAGGTCAGTGAGAGTCAGAGGCTGAGATATCACATTCAGATAGGGGTCAGTGAGGGTGGACAGTCTGGGAGGGCTACCTACCACTTTCAGTGGCCGCAGGGACAGAAGCGAGTAGCTATACTGACTGTTGGTCCAGGTGTCCCAGCGTGGGTACTCGCCTTTCTCCAGGATGAACTGCTCACCTGCAAACGCCTGCTGGTCATACCCCACCCATCTGAGATGAAAGGGACAAAGAGATATATCTCTTCAACACGGTAAACTAAATTACATACAGTTACTTATAGAACGCCCCTTCCCCCTGCAAAAATATAATGTATATGGGTGCAACAACAGTGTGTGTGTCAACAACCTAACAATGACTCTTGACATCACTCATGCACCATAAATACTTTGAATCAGAGACCAAATCTTGCTGAACCCTCCAGTACTTACGGGCCAGACTCAACCAGCACAGAGCCCACCTTCTCAAGGCCCTTCTCTAGCACATCTTTACACTCGCCGGAGAACTCGGCCTTCCTGCCCTGGAAGTTCTCAAACTCAAACAGCACCACCTGGATCAGAGCACAGGAGGAACGAGAGAGGTCGAGAATACAGGCAGGCAGATACACAGTATGGAAAAAAAAAGAGAAAAGTGCAGAGAGAAGAGAAAGACAGTAGCAATGAGTGATTGCATGAAGGAGAGAACATAAAGAGAAAGAGAGAGAGGACATAATACCTTATAAGTTGCTCCTGCCCCACCCTGACCTTTCCCTGCAGCCAGCTGCTCAGGGGCGCTCTGCTGCTCCGACATCCTGGTCCACTGGTATTCCTCCAGGGAGCAGGGCACATGCACACGCACACGCACGCACGCACGCACACACACACACACACACACACACACACACACACACACACACACACACACACACACACACACACACACACACGCAAAGAAAAGACACAATACAACTTGAATGTCCCTATATTGATCATATCACACTTTTCGCAATACCACTGCATCATAACATTGCGTTATAGCCGAGCCGTGTTTTAGACCTACTGTCCCTTGATCAAAGCCTGAATTGACCATATCTCCTGAACATACTCAAGTGATTGCACCTCTCACTCTTTTGTGCATCTCCCCTTCTATGTCCAGCACCAATAAGCCCCTCACTCTTTATCACGGCCCAAGTTACGGAAAACCTCACTCTATATCTTATCCAGCAAACTTCAATTCAAGCATACTTCTACACTACCTGATACTGCAATTTCTTACCTCAGCCAAGATCATTAACTATACAAAGTCACTTTTCACCGTTTCGTCCTCGGCATATCCTGAAGTCAAAACCTTTCTTACTATACTTGCTCCCCCTTTCATCAAACCTCCTGAAATCTCCTGAAAGAGTCTTTGGATGTCTCACCCCCCTCCCCAAAAAATAAAAAAAATCCAATGAAAATTTGAGAAAATCAGATACAAAAGCCTGTTAAAATCTGCCATTTAGATGCCTATCCTGATTTTACCTGGAAAAAACTTGTGTTAATGGTAGCGTCCCTCTGTTTCAGTGCCACTTGTTGTTTGGGTGGGTTGAGCCATTGAAGGGCAGCAGTAGGGGGGTATTTATGGGTTATTTCTGACCACAGCAGCAGAAAAGAATGAGCTGTTGATACAGCAAGTCTGTCGCTCACATTGTGTCCATAACGCTGCTTCTCAATAGGCAGGCATGTTGGCACTCTCTCCCCTGGCCGCCCGCCTGGCTGCCAGTATGTGGTGTGAGGGCACATGCAGTGGGAGCCAAGAGGATTCAGCAAACAGTCCCACTCAGCACAAACAGGCCCACACACCTAACCCACACTCTCCCCTGAGCACACCCAGTCTAGACATCACCAAACCTCCTCACACCCCTCTAACTAGACACTAGTCCATCAGGCACCAGCTCTGACCAAATAACTAACCATGCACACCCTTAAACCAGCCTGCAGCCTAGGTCTTCAGTTACTGACCCCTAACCTTTATCTCCCACTGATCCACCAAGCACTACATGACCTGGAGAAGGGAGATGGAGTAAAGCTGAGATTAGGGTGCACGTGCAGGAGGAACATGTACCCCAAATAACAGACAAAAACCAAAGAATCTCAACTCGTTACATTTTATTAAGAATTTACACTTTTGAACACTGGCCTTACAACACAGTGCAATATACGTCTTTTACTTTCAAATAAAAAAAACAACGAAGAGACAGAGATAAAAAATAAACCCTCAAACTGACAAAACTCGTGACAAAGTGTCATAGACAGACAGACACACCATGGGGACTCCAAAGATTCAATCAACACCACATTAATTTACATTGCATTAGCATTGGAACTAGAGCCCACCGATCTGCAGAAGGCAGACATGACGGGAGAGCAGGAGAGTACAGGCCAGTGCTGTAGTGCATCAAGTGACAAAGTGCTTCATGGAAGTAGAATGAGGGTGGATGTATGGCTAGTGTGGTCAAGGGAACGGCCCGAGTGGGCTCTGAGCTCTGAGAACAACCGGTACCGACAGTACCGGGTCCTGGTGCAGCACAACAGGTCACAAAATGAACACTCATTTCCAACAATGTTGTGAGCTCACGTTCCCCACTGGAGTAGTGTCGGCCATATTCCCACATCCATACCGCTGTGCAGATCAAGGTCACCGTGGGACCGTGACGGAGTACGAGCATCCGCCTCCCACTGCTGATCACACCTCCTCAGAGATTAGATCTACCCTGCGCGACAGAGCCATTCGGCTACGTTTAAGGAAAACTTAGTGTGGGAGTGAAGTGATTACGTATGCACACCCTTGCACGTTATTAGTTATAAAACATCCTGACCGAACAGAAGCCAAGGAGTACAGATTGAATGTATGGCTCATAGGTAACACTTACTGTTAAATCATTGTCCTTGCAACCCTCTCTCACTCATTCATCACTATCACACACTTTGATCTGACACTGAAGAGGTACAGGGAAGTCAAAGGAGGAAAGCCAGGCTGATTAGTGTTTTCATGCTAGGTTGAGTGGGTGTGCGCGTGTGTAGTAGACACCAACCTTCGCCCTCCCTTCTTCCACAAATAGAAACATATTTAGACATGATTGACAATACACTGAACCCAAATCATACATCTCTATAAAGCAGTTAGCAATGACTGGATGCAGTCACATGATGGGTGACACAGGTCACCTAGTGAACCAGAATAGGAGGTTTAGGAGCCTCTGTTTGTAGTGATACCACGTCTCTCTGTAGAAAACTAGCTTTTTTCCCAGTTACCATTTAGTTTCTCAAATCAGCAAAGATACAAATATAGCATTTCATGATTACAGATACTAACATAATATACAGTCTGGCTGACAATCAGTTCAGCAGTGTTTGTGTTCTCCATGATCAATAAAGAAAAATCAGAAATGTTGTCCTATGGCAATGCTTGTGTGACTATCACCAACAACCCTGCACTGACAGATACATTGATACATTTAATTCAAAGGAAATAACATTTAAAAGAGTAAACTTAATAAAAAAAAAAGATGTTATGGAGATTCTATACTGCCCTCCAGCTTGTAATGAAGTACTTCCAGGTAAGGAGGCATGTGGTCCCACAAGTTAACCATTCCTGAAATTCAACCTGACAGGAAATAATAGGTTCCTCTTCTTCTGTTGTGTCCCTGGCATGAGAGAGGGTAAAGTGTCTGGGTAAAAGTCCCTCTGACACGCAGGGTCCAGAGCTAGCAGTGAAATGGACAAGCAGAGCAGCCAGATGTTTTCCCTTGCTTATCACTTTCAGAAGACCCAGATTTTCAAGAAAAAGGCACCATGCACATGTATATGACCCAGGCAGGAAAAGAATGAAAAAAAACAACAAATGAATGAAAAACAAAGACAACATCAGCAGCAGAAATCCCATCGTCTCAGGGTCAAAGGTTAAGGCTTCTGTTTTAAATTCTCCAACAGATTCTTCTGTTTTAAGGCAATCTGCAAAAAGGCAAAAGGCAAACAGAAAATCATCAACACAGGTGTCAGCAAGGCACACTTAAACATGACTGGAGAAAGAGCGAGCGAGCTCACCTGCTCATTCACACTTAGCTGTCATTGTCATACTGACTCAAGCGCTTCTTAGACTTCAGCTCTTTCAGCCACTGGGGAGAAGCTTCCTCCCTGCGTAGAATGCAAACAGACAACATAATCATTCATGTGCATATAGATGGCAGTTCATTACTAGGACAGGTACATGCTTAAAGCATCACTGGGGTTCAAATTAATTGCTAGACACAGGTTGAGGACTAGAGGGAGAAGAGGAGGGTCTCTCTTCCTTACCCATTCTCTTTCCCACCAGGGGGGGGCAGCACACGGGACGCCTGGGGCAGGAAGGGAGATTTCGGAGTGCGAGACAGCTGGGACGGAGTGGGGGCAAGTCCGTCTGTCACACTGTCCGAGTCGCCTCTTTTCTTGAGCTGGGCCTGGGGGGGGATCAGAGTGGGAGACCACCGGTACAAGCATAAGACGACCAGTATCCATGTCCGCGTGTGGCTGACGGCGTTACGATTCGTAGGCGAAGGACGCGCTCCTGCAACACCTGCCGGTGTCTCACCTTGAGAGCAGAGGGGTCCATCCCGGGGAAGAGGGCGACTCTCTGGGGCTGGGGGGCCGCAGAGCGGGGGTCTGCTCCTCTGGCCTGCTGCTGCTCCTCCGAGTCCGAGTCCTCCTGCTTAGCCGGCACCTTCTCCTCTGCAGAGGGAGAACGAGGACATTATCAGCATCTCCAGTATTACTGGGCAGATGGTGCTCGTTCCAGCCCAAGGTGGCCCCTGTAGGGATGTGTTGTGCTGAGCGGCTGCGGTCGGCCGGGACTCTGACCTGTGGAGTCGCGGTAGCGCCAGTCCTCAGCGGAACCAGCCTGTCCCTCCGGCAGCACAGCCAGAGCAGCACTCTGCCGAACCGCCCTGGAGGGCCGGGACCGCGGGCCCCGCATCTTACCCAGCTGAGCTCTGGAGCGCAGCGCGCTGGAGTCAAGCAGGGGGGTGGAGGCCTGGTGTGTACACACACAGACGCACGCATACACAGACACGCACACAGACACACACGCACGCGCACACAGACACACATACACAGAAAGGACAATGCATCAACACGAAGTGAAGTGATTGTTAAAAGTAAGGCCAACAGAACAGCAAGAACAGAACAGCAAGCGAGAAGTAGCTGAGAGCTCTCGGCGTCGACATGAACTTGGAGGCCGGATCTACCTCGGGGAAGGGGAGTGGCTGGCTCTCCGGCTCGGCCAGGGGGTGGCCGTCTGGAGGGTCAACGTCGCCGGACGGGGCAGGTTCCCATGGCGTGTGGGGCGGAGTGGGTTTCCGAGGCGACAGGGTCAGGTTGCTCTCCGAGGAGGGCGTGGCAGGAGTCAGGCTGCGCGGAATAAAAGGCCAGACGACGACAAACAAAACATTAGAAGAATATTCCTGAAAACCCTTCTAAAACTACAGTGCAGCCTTCGTTGTGTTCAGAGCTTGGCCAAGACTAGTCAAGAGTGTCTTGCGGTGTCTGAGTCATTCTCCGGTCTGAACATGTCTGGCTGTAATGAGTGTGTTCAATTTGGAGGATTCATGCACCTCACCCGGACAGAGTCCAAAAGCACTGAGTCACAGGCAGACCCCTGTAAACTGGGGAAGATAATTACTTAAGACTGTTGGGTTTACTATGACCTGTGTAACAACGAACCTGAAGGTATCAATATTCACACACTGAGAAACTGATTTCTTAAACTTTATTTCCCCAAAGTGAAAACTTTTGATTTCCAACTCTATGGGGTCTAGTCGAGGTTGCTGTGATACTCTCCCATGGCCACAGGAGGGCAGTAGTGCACGGCTTTGAGAGAGAACTAGGGCCATTTTGACTGCTGCTGTAGAACTCAAAGCTCTACCTCTGTCTCTGCAGGGGTGTAGTAAGTGCCAAGACCGCAATCTCTACAATAAGTACCCAGATACATCAGACTCCACAGTATGTAGCTAGAGACATCATGATAGCCTATTTCTATTTCAACCTCAATGGGGTATAATGTGATAGAGCAGCTCTCCACCAGCAGGAGGAGCAGAGAACCAGTGCCTGAGGCCAACTCTGTACCGTTTTTAGAAGATAGTGACTTTGTCTAAAGGTCAGTGCTGCTGAAGGAGAGCAGACATGACCGCGCACAGCTCTGCTCTCGCTGCATCCATGTGATATTACCTATTGATCCGGCTGGTGTTTAGTTGCACATCAAACCGTTGAGGATTGTATATTCAGAGGTGAGAATGAATCAGCAAAACGTCTGCCCTGTAAGCGAAGCAGTGCTAAAAAAGGAGAACACCAGGTGCAGTTCGATTTCGTGTGTGTGTGTGTGTGTGTGTACCTATCGTCGGTGCGCAGGCCTGTTTCCCAGGTGCCGTACTGACTGTCTGTCTCATGGACCAGTGTGTCTGTCTCCTTTCCTTCTTCCTCACCACTCTGCTTCTGTGGCTCCTAGGAGAGAGAGAGAGAGAGAGAGAGAGAGAGAGAGAGAGAGAGAAGGATGGACAAAGAGTTGAGGTACAGTAAAAAAAAAAAAAAAAAAAAACTGAAGATGACAGAACAGTCAAACGGAATCGGTACGCAGAGCTTCTCATTGGCTCTTGGGGTCTTTCCGTGGTTCCCAGGGCGTTTCCCGGACAGGGACCCGGTGCCCAGACGGATGGGGCGACTCTGCAGACAGCCAGGGGCAGCTGAGCGAGCTCCAGATAACGCTGTATTGTGTGGAGGAGGCGGAGTGGCCAGCAGCGGTGTGTGTGAGACGGATAATGAAGGGTAATGGGATGAGCTCATGGGAGTGGGGACAGGGATGGGGATGGGGGGACTGGTGAGCCAGTGTGTGTGGGTGTTTGCCGTCTACTGAACCGTGCCTCTTTTAATGAGGCTGCTACAGAGGGCACACTGTCCTAAAAACACACTGCTCCTCCTGAGCATGCAGCCATGCTCTCAACAAGGGTACGCACACGCGCGCGCGCACGCACACACACAGCCACATACAACAGAATATGGGGGTCCAGCTGCACACTGTACTGTACATGTACTGTACATCACTTGGTTGACCTTTTGAGACGGTGACCTTTTGAGAGAGAGAGAGAGAGAGAGAGAGAGAGAGAGAGAGAGAGAGAGAGAGAACAATAACAGTACAGGATGTCATTGTTCATCAATGCATTTCCTGACAGGATAACAAGAAAGCCAAGGAGAACAAGTGAACCGGATTCAGGGTAGGACTCCCTTCATGTGAGAAAGCACTCGTACTGAAGTAGATTCTCGTTTCAAGGCTTTAAGCCCCCTAAAATGGATGGCCTTACATCCCAGGGTCTTGTTCTACTGTAATCAAACCCTGAGAGCAATGGGCAGGAACACGCAGGTCACATGACCTCTGCCTGGGGCTAGCTGGTGGGCTGACGGTCGAGTGTCTAGGCGTGTTAATCCAGCCCCATGCCTTGGCCCTCCACAGAGACGGGGCTAGGCCAGGGAGAGAGCACTCCAACGGCCACCGTATCGATGGAGCTTCACTGAGCAACACACTGAACTATGGCCACAACAGCAATGACTCACAAGCCAACAAGCTGAGGAGAGTGACTTCCCATTTGTAAGCTAGGATCATTTATCCCTTGAAAAGGGGAATTGCATCTCATATTGGTCACACGCACATCTTTACCCCTCATAAATTTCAGACCGGAGGGGAGGGGGAGGGGGTTGGGGTGTGCATACAGTATATATATATATATATATATATATATATATATTTAAGGCATTTCCTCTTTATTACAACAGGACAGTGTAGGTGACAGACAGGAAAGGTGGGAGAGAGAGAGGGGGAGACATGTAGCAAAGGGCGCGGTCTGGATTCGAACCCACACCGCTGCAGAAAGGACTAGCCTTTACATGGTAAGCGCCCCAGCCCGTTGAGCTAACGGGGCGCCCCGCGTCCAGCATAGCTTAAAAACAGGAGGCTACCCGCTAATTGACAGGACTAAGCATTGAACAAGCAGGCCCTGTAATGGTAATCTGAATTCCTCAAACAGCTGTTGACCATTGTGTAAGTGACTGATTCAACTGTAGCACACCTAAACACACCCTCACTTAGTGCATGCCTCTCCTAAGGCTACCACTTTACCTATCAATCATACAATAGCAGCCCGAGAGAGAGAGAGGGATAAGAAATGACAAGGGCCGACTCTCAGAGCTGAGAGAGGCTTATTGACAATGCGAGGGTGTAGGCCCTGCTATCAACAGCACACATGGATATGGACGGAGCAGGAAACTTATCAGGCCAATACGGTTCTTGTTGTTGTGATTGGGAGCCGTAGTCGCGCAGACTTTTCCTTAATAACATCAGCAATAGCCAGCCCCCCCCACCCTAGTGGACAGGAAGGGTGCGTCAGGGGAAACGACAGAACAATGAGTGGATGAATGGAAGGAGGGAGGAGAGAAAGGGCTGATCACCAGGGGAGACTGACTGACAATCTGACACATGAGGAAGCAGCGGAGCCAGACATCGGGCCTGCCCCCGTAAAACCCCCGACAATAACATCAAGCCTACTACATGGTCAGAGATTTGAAGTCTGTGGCACTAATAAACTAGGATCAGCATCCCCTGTAGTTCTGTGCAGCTCCACCGAATGTGTAGCTCACCATTTTCAAAAATGTTCATGTCAGTAAGTCGTGTAATTCTATGAATGCCTTCCTTTGCTTACGGCAAACTGCAAAGAGGATAGTGAATGGCTGCTCTACCGTCAGTCACACAGCTCTGTGAATGAGGAAGTGCTCAGATGTAACACGTCAGTAGCATATGGTCCTGCCTGGAAGCGGAGAATGCGGGCCAGGCTGTTAGTGCAGGTACAATGAACGCCACAGAACCAGCACCACACACCCAGCTACCAGCCTCCTATCTGTTCTGATCCACTGAGGTGGAGCGCTCTCATAGCCTACACTGATCAATAACAATACTTCCATAACATTCTACAAACTACAGCTCCCATGAGCACTAATCCTCTGACAATAACAAAGGCTGAAAAGGACCTTGTTATTTTTGCATTACATAAGAGTAACATACATACAGGGCTCAGCGCTTAACCAAGAATGCAGAACAGAATGTCGGTAAAGACTCGGCTTAAGACGTTTAAGATCAGTGGGCAAGACACGAGGGGTTTGAGGCCAGGGGAGACCTGCGCCAACTGACCTACCTGAGGGGGGAGGGGGGGGACACACCAGCACCAGCTGGCTCCCAGGTACTGCCGACAGCCACAGGCCAAAACCGAACAAACACATCCTCACCCATTCATTCATACACATCCCTCACTCATTCATTCAGTCTCTCTGCTGCAATGTTTGCAGTTGTAAAGACCGCACCGACATTCAGCAAAATACAGCGCTGCAGAAACCACACGGTACTACCAACAGGGTCCACTTAACTACTAAGCTCTCGGGGGGAACGTGACCGACCCTGACCACAGCAGGCAGCCCGGCGCCCACGCTAAGAGCCCTGGCGAGAGAGAGCGTCCCTCCCCCTCGGTCGGCCTATCCGACGCTCCGGCAGCTGGCTGGCCCCTCTGCCCCTCAGTGGGACGCCATTTGGACGAAACGGAGGAGCGCAGAGGAAGGGCAGAGGGCAGGCCCCCTGGGAGGGGGGGGGGTGGACGCAGCCGGAGAGCACAAACAGGCACGGGTCAGCGCGGTGTCAGAAGACGGTAGGAGAGGGAGGACACAGAACGTGACACGGACAGCAGTGCGCAGCAACCCAGTCCAGAACGATCAGGGTCAGAAACAGAGAGAGAGGGGGAGAGACTTCACCGCGGCACGAACAGATACAAACGACAAAACAAAACAGAATGTCCCGGCAGGTTATGGGTGCTTTCCAGATAACTGAGTGAGGTGAAGTAGGTGTAGTGAGGATGGACAGAACTGATGGGTAGCGTGCGTGTGTGTGTGTGTGCGCGTCCTTACGGCAGTGGGGGTGTTGGGAGCGGTACGTCTGCGCAGGGAAAGGCGCTGCTGGCTGCGCACGGAGAACCTGCGGAACGACTCCCGGCTCCGAGAGGCCAGCGAGCGCAGCGAGGCGGCCCTCTTGAAGCCCCCGGCGCCGCCCTCCGGCCCCCGACCCCCGTGCTCCACCGTGCCGGACACCAAGCTCAGCGCCCCCTGCAGGGAGCGACGCACGTTTCCCATCCAGCCCGACACCTGGGAGTGGGCCACCGTCAGCTTGTCCCCCAGGTACTCCATCCTGGCTCAGAGGAGTCCAGATATTAAAGTCTAGAGTCCAGACCGGAGAGTTCAGTCCCAACTGACGATCCCGAGCGATGTCAGGTACAGCAGTCCAGGTGTGACTGTCGGTAGAGCTGATGTGCGCTGCGTTGCTGGGTCAATGCTGCAGTAAGGGCTGTGTGTGTGTGTGTGTGTGTGTGTATGTGAGAGTGTGAGAGAGAGAGAGCCTCACACATGCAGCACTGCAGCAGAGACTGTCGCTGGGCCTGGGCTGCAGGCCCTCCGTCCAGTTCCACCGTCCCTCAGTGTCCCTCAGTGTCCCTCAGGCAGCGCCGATGCGGCCAGGTCCCTCTGGCGCCTTCAGGACTCCACGTCGGTCCATGGCGGGCGAGGCCACCCCCCGCCCCCCCCCCACCCCACCCCTGAATGTGGGTCTAAGGTGAACTCTCCTACAGGGCTCTCTTGTTCTGTGAGAGATCTATTTCCATACACACAAGGGGGGGGGCAAGATATGTTCGACACGCTCACCAGCCGGGGACCAGCAGATAAGACGTGACCGCCCTACAGACTCCTGTCTGGATCACGGTAGCTACAGAATGCGACAGCAAAAGAACCGCGGCGCCGTCTCCAAACGGGTCCCTGGGATCACCACGCCTGGCACCATACTACGCGCCAAAAAAGTAGCAGCGAGAAATGAACGGGTCGCAGGTCACGTCAAATCCCAACAGTGAAACGATCTTCTCTGCAGAGGTCTCCCTACATCATACAAATCCACATGCTATCGTCATAAATCAAAATATGCAGAAAAACCTACAGCATAAAAAGAATGCTGTAAAAATGTTGACCCCCCCCCCCCCAAAGTCTATGAGCTTACAAACACCCCAGAGACACACCAAACCTGACAGTGGATCTCCAGAGCTGAAGCTGCCACTCTCCCTCTGACAACCGTGTCCACAACACCGGAGAAGGAAGGTCCAGCGAACCCGCGTCTCTACTCTAACACTTCGCCGGTGAACTTCACAGGGACGGGCGGCACGCGGACATAGAGCGCTGAACTGCTCCCCCGGGAGAAGGCAGCGCGGCTCCAGCGGAACGACGTGTTTGTGGTAAGGTCAGCTCCAAAGGAGAGACGACGCGGAGGCAAAAGCATTCTCTGCTTCCCTCCCCTCCTTCCCCTCGCAGGTACGGGCAGGTAGTGGAGAAATGCGCCAGTGTCCCCCGCTCCCAGTCCCCCAGCGCTGTAGGGCTCACACTCAAGGAGAAACAGAGAGGAGGGAGGGCAGAGCGGAGGCTGGGAGGGAGGGAGAGAGAGAGGGAGAGAGAGAGGGAGGGAGGGCAGAGCGGAGGCTGGGAGGGAGGGAGAGAGGGAGAGAGAGGGAGGGCAGAGCGGAGGCTGGGAGGAAGGGAGAGGAAGGGAGAGAGAGAGGGAGGGAGAGAGAGAGGGAGAGAGAGAGAGGGAGGGAGGGAGAGCAGAGCGGAGGCTGGGAGGAAGGGAGAGGGAGGGAGAGAGAGAGAGGGAGGGAGGGAGAAAGAGAGAGAGGGAGGGAGAGAGCAGAGCCAGGAAGGGAGGGAGGGAGGAGTGGAAAGAGGGAGAGGAGTGGAAAGAGGGAGGGGGTGATATATGTTCTGCGGTGCCGTGTCCCTCCTGCCTGTTTCTGCTTGCTCTGCGAGAGGGAGAATTCTCCCAGGCATGGTCGTCAGCGCAGGCAGCAGGGGCGCGGAGAGACACAGCAGGGGCGCGGAGAGACACAGCAGGGGGCGGAGGAGATGGTGATGTGTGATACCCATGTACTGAGAATGGGATGAGTTCACCGGCGGGGATCTTTATGTTATTGTTGCAATGCCTACAAACAGATATGGAATGTGCACCCGTGAGATAGAGAGATAGAGATAGAGAGAGAGAGAGAGAGAGAGAGAGAGAGAGAGAGAGACAGGTGTGGCTGTGTGAGGGAGCAGATTGTGTGCTTGTAAGCCAGTCTGTCGGCACTTTTGAGTACACAGCCTAGGGCGAGGAATCACAACGCTGTCAAACAAGAGAGTTTGCTTAACAAATGTCTGCCTGACTCATGCAGAGAGCCAGAAAGACCCGGAGAGTCTCTCCTTCCCTTTCAAGAGCCTCTCGGAGTGAACAGTCGCCTCGCTGAGCGGTTTATCTCTGAGCCCCAAAAGGTAACAATGGCACCCCAGACAGAGTACAACCCATTTCAGAACAAACTGGGCCAGAGCCGCACAGCAGTCCACACACGCCCCCTGGTGGAAGCCTGGTCACAATGTTGAGCTGAACCCAATCTGTTTCAGATGGAGACTGGACTTGGCCGTATCACACAGCCACTCTGCATGACCACACCCCTCCGCTCTCTACCACAGCCCTCTGAGACTGAGACACACACACGCACACACACACACACACCTCAGTGTTCACCAACAAACTGACCGGGGGAGGGCGACAATTCAAAGTACCGTCAAACCACCACAATTAGCCTAGCACAGTACTTGTGGTGCAGAGATATGCACAGTCATCGTGTACCAGGAAATGGCTCAAAGCTCCCACTCCTTGCCCTCATGTTCTCATAGTCATATTTGAAATACAACAGTCACCCACTATGGAGGACAATTTGTGTGAAGCTATTGATATGTAGCTACTAGCTAATAAACCAATCATGCTTGATTCAACCTAATCAGTCACACGCATAACATTGCTATACACAGAAAAGCCCCGGCTCGGATTCTTAATCTCCGGTCACTCACCCAGCGCCACTGTAAATGGCAGGACCACCGGAAGCAGGACCACTTGAAGAACTCCATAGCTTTCTCTCTGATGCTGCTCATATCTTTCTTTCTTTACCTCTCCTCCTCCACCACTCCCTCTGTTCCGTCTGACCAGGGCATTAGTAAGGATGGGATCATACAAGTATGACCTCATGTGTGAGATAAGACGGAGATAGAGGGAGTGAGCTTATCCGTACAGACCCTTTCTAAACACTGTCCAGAATACACTCGCAAGCTACCACCAGAAAACACAAAGACTGATAACTGTAAGTAAAATCTAATGTCTCTATAAACCTCTCTACATATTAATATATATGAATAAATATGAATAAATAATAAATATATATATAGTGGCTCTGAGTCCTATGCCTCATGCCTTATTGCCTATAACCGTCTGCTGATTCCCATCGCTCCTATTGTACATTTGAAAGATGTAACATGGAAAAAAGGTGTACTGTCAATAATGCATACTCAATTACAGCAACGCTCAAGCTCTCATACAGTATAGTGTTACAATGAGCACTGGCCACTAGATGGCGAAGGTGGCACGTAGACGTCATGTGATCATTAAAGCCTGCCCACCGCCACCTCTCAAAGCAGCGATTACCTCCCTACTCATCATCCAGATAAATATACCAATGAGGGATGATGTAAAACTCCATTCACTACCAGTGACAAATGGGTGAGGGCACATTATCATCAGTACACTTAGTCTTTGGTATGCTTTGTACTGGTACGGTGAAGGATCTCCAGCAGTGTGAGAGTAGTAAGGAGCACAAACACTGAGGTACTGGACAGGTGACTGGTGAAAGGGTCATCAACGCCATTATAGACCATTTCACATGGCAGCTTCTAAGCCATGCAAACAAGGGTGGTGTCGAAGTGAGCAGCACCTTTACTCATTAACCATTTCATGAACACAATCCTGAATTACAGGCCTGAGAGCATATTTGGGCTCCGGTCCAACGTAAGAGCGCGAAGGGGGTGGAGGTCAGTGAGTGAGTGACTGAGACCATGCCATTCACATTACTCATCACGCCATTACTCCCAGCACTCTGAACTCCGCTGAGCTCTCCTAGTGAACCAACCGCATTCCTTCTCCACCCTCCCAACAGCAGCACGCAAAGCACACACAAACACAACCGCAGCAGTTTTTCCAAAACACCACAGCCCTCTTGAGAACCTGCCCAAACATAGAATTAAGTGCCAATAATGACAGTGAATTAGGAGCTCGTTTCTGAAACCTATCCATCTCTGACTGATCCAGAAATGATAACGTGTGTGTGTGTGTGTTAGAGACAGAGCGGGATGACTCACCCCCCAGCTCTGACGGTCCCTCTCTCTGTGTGCACTACGACTCCTCATCCTGGACAGGGAGCCCTCCACAGCGCTGTCAGAGGGGGCTGACCTGCGTGACACGCTGCGGGACCTCATCCGGTTCAGATCCTAACACACACAGGAGCGACAAAATCAACGTGTGGTTCCACGTGTGTGTGATCGGTCTTTCAATGATCTACAGTATCCCGCCCCAACCTCCCCTCGGGGGTTTCTATGTGGGGTCTTTCTCTCACCTGGGAACCCTGGGATCTCCTCTGGCCTCTGGCCCCCGGCCCGGGCCCCTGAGACTCCGCCTCCCGAGGGAACGCAGCCTGCTCCATGGGAGATCCAGCGCCTCCCACTAGAGATCCAGCCATGTTGGGCTCCCTCCTGGGGTAGGGGGCTGAGGGAGACAGCTCACTGGGCACACCGGTCCAGCGTCTCTCGGGGACCAGGCAGGGGGCCATGGCCCTCTCTTCCTGCCTGAGGAGGAGCTGCTCCAGGCTGGGTTTGCCGGCAGGTTTCTTGGGGGGCTCCGGTCCGGCCATGGGCCTCTCCACCGCTGCCTCTCCCTGGCCGCGCTCCCACAGCTCCTGCTGAGAGGGAGCCCACATCGGCCGCCCTACCGCCCCCTCTGGCACCATCCTGCGGCCACCTTCCCTCTCTCTCGCCCCGCCCACCGGGTCTGTGCTCTGGATACCGGCAGCAGGAAACACCTCTTTAGTGGGTGAGGACTGAGCCTGGGACCGGAATGAGTCGATGTCCAGGATGGCAGGCCGGTAGTGCTCCTCTGTCCGGGGAGAGGGCTGCCTCCACCGGGAAGACGGGTCACTGGAGTGGGGGGAGCTTTTGGAGAACGGGTCATCCCGGGTCACAGTGTCTAGGTCTAGCACTTTTGGTCTGAGGGGACAACAGTCCGCCCTCTCCTGGTCCTCCCTCCTTTGCTTGTCCCTCATTCTTTGTCGCTCTACCTCTTCCTGTTGTTGATTGGCGATCTGTCTCTTTTTCTCCACCTCTTCTCTCTCCATCTTCTCCCTCAGCCTCTGCTTCTCCAGCTCCATGATCTGCTGTCTCTGCCTCTCTGCCTGTTTCTGCTTTTCTAACTCTAAGAGTTGCCTTCTCTCCATCTCCTCCAGCCTCTGCCTTTCCCTCTCAGACTCCCTCTGTCTCGCCCTCTGGTTGTCCAGCTCCTGTCTCTCAGAGTCCAACTGTTTCTGTCTCTCCAAGTCTCTTTGTCTTTGTACCTCCAAGTCCCTCTGTTTCTCTCTCTCTGCCTCTTTCACCTTCTCTTCCATCTCGCGTTGTCTTTCTCTCTCCCTCTCCAATTCTCTGTGTCTGTCCACCTCCTGTTGTATAGCTATCTGTCTCATTTTCTCTGCCTCGTCTCTTGCCATCTTTTCTCTCAGTCGCTGCTTCTCAAGTTCTATAATTTGCTGTCTCTCTCTCTCCACTTGCTTCCGTTTTTCAAATTCTAAAAGTTGTCTTCTCTCCATTTCTTTTATTCTCTCCAACTCATCTAACCTCTGCTGCTCTCTCTGCATTTCCAGCGTATGTCTCACTGACTGCCTCATTCTCTCCTTCTCCTTCTGTCTCTCCAACTCCAGAAGCCTCAGTCTCTCCTCCTTCTGTCTATCTAGTTCTCGCTGCCTCTCCTTCTCTATCCCCTTCTGTCTCTCTAACTCCTGAAGTCTCAGTCTCTCCTTCTCTATCCCCTTCTGTCTCTCTAACTCCTGAAGTCTCAGTCTCTCCTTCTCTATCCCCTTCCGTCTCTCTAACTCCTGAAGTCTCAGTCCCTCCTTCTCCAACTCCTTCTGTCTCTCTAGCTCTCGTTGTCTCTCCATCTCCTTCTGTCTCTCCAGCTCCAGAAGCCTCAGTCTCTCCTTCTCCATCGCCTTCTGTCTCTCTAGCTCTCGTTGTCTCTCTATCTCCTTCTGTCTCTCCAACTCCAGAAGCCTCAGTCTCTCCTTCTCCATCTCCTTCTGTCTCTCTCGTTGTAACTCTCTCTGTCTCTCCCTCTCCAGCTCGCGCTGCCGCTCTATTTCCAACTCTTGCTGTCTCTCCCTTTCAAGCTCTTTCTGTCTCTGTAATTCTTGCTGTTTCTTTAGTTCTCGTTGCCTATCTAGCTCTCGCTGTCTATCTCTTTCCAGCTCTCTCTGTCTCTGCCTCTCCAACTCTCTCTGTCTCTCCTTCTCCAATTCCATTTGTCTTTCTCTTTCTAATTCTCTCTGCTTCTCCCTCTCTTTCTTCCTAGCAAATTCTAACTGTTTCTGCCTCTCCATATCCAACTCTCTTTGTTTCTCCAACTCCCTCTCTCGCTCTGCCTCCCTCTCCAACTCCCTTTGTTTTTCAAGGTCAATTTGTTTCTGTTTTTCAATTTCCATATCCTCCATTGCTTCCTGTCTCTCCCATGCCATTCCTCTGTCTCTCTCCTGTATTTGGCTCCTCTCCATAAGTTCTTCGTCTTGCTCCTGACCTTTTCCAAAAGCTTTATCTAGAGAGGCGTTTCTTCGTAGTGGCAGGACTTTCCCTTGAGAGCCCCATTGTCCAGATTTCACAGAGTAGTCATCAAAGGGCACTTCCATGTCTCCTCTCTCTGCTCCGTCGTCTCCATGGGAAACAGGCTCCTGGATCTGGCCGGTCAGTGCAAAGTAAGTGGCCCTGGGTTTGGCCGGCTGCTCGTCCGCCTCCAACATTTTTAAACGCTTGGGAGCTGCTGCCTCCTCCCGTTCCTTCTCTCTCCGTTTCTCCCGATCTACATCCATTTGCATCGTACTTTCCGCCTCCATCTGCCTCACCCTCTCCTCCTCCTCATCCCTCTCCATCACCATCTTTCTCTCCCTTTCCATTTCCCTTTGCTGTTCTTTCTCCGCCTCCGTCTCTCCCTCCAGGGCAGTGGTGTTCCACTTCTGCAGAGCTCCAACCCTCAGGTAGCGCGCCGTCTGCTCAGGGTCCGCGGCTCCTCGGCTGGCCGGGGTGAGGTCTACTTGGTCCTGAGCGGCCCTCTCCCCTGCCGGATCAGCCCTGGCTGGCCTGTTCGCCTCTGACCGTCGGGAGCGGAGGGTCATGGCTTTATCCTCCAGCTGGGCCAAAGGAACGGTCTCGCTCACCGCACGGCTCTTCCCCACCGACTGCACCGTGTCGAAGGAATGCTGCACCCGCAGTGGGCTGGAGGGGGAGAGGGGCTCACGGTAGGTGGCGGTGACCAGGCTGCCATCATCCCGCACTTCCCCTCGCCTGAGGGAGAAGGTCCTCTTGGGCACGCCCTGGCCGCTGCTCCGGCCCTGTGGCCGTTCCTCCTCCACCACCAGCACGCTGTGCCTCTCCACCACATTCTCAAACAGGGCTGCTCTCACGGTCTGCACCCCACTGCCGGGGCGTTCCTCCTGGGCCCCACCCTCCGCTGGCTGAGCTGCCTTCGTCCTCCAGGCTGCTGGGTCAGAGGAGGCTTCAGAGGGCTGCTCCTGAGGTCCTGTTGGTCCTCTGCTGTCCTCCTCTACCTTCCCCTGATCCCTGTGGCTGGCAGCGGAGTCCTCCCCCTGGGAAGGAAGGATCGATTGATTTCTGTTGTTAATTCAGATTTGAAGTTATCGCCAGTGTCTGTTCCCAAATTCATTTGGAGAGCGTCAAATTTACCATTTTCTTTCAGGGGGATAATATGAAAAACAGATGGGCCCACAGGATTACCATTAATAATTTACATACACTGCAATAAAGTACTCTGTAAGGATAAGTTGATAAGGGGTCAACGTCCATCCACAGTACCAAGACATCCACAGTACCAGAGAGTGAAAGTATCTGAACAAATCATACTATCTGGTTTTAGTACAATAGAATGAGAGAATAAAGAGTGAGTAGCAGAAAGAGAAGTGATTGAGAGAGACGACTGTGTGTCTGTAGAAAGGGGATCCCTTCCTCTTTGTTGGTCTCATATGAGAGGGTGTGGTGCTCAGGTGGTAATCAAAGCCACTCCATGTTGACCTTTTCCCAGTCATCTACGCCCAGAATGTTTCATAACCGGCACAGCCACCAGAGATGACTAATGTTCCGTCTAAGGTTTCACAGCTTTATAAATCCTTGTCAGTGACGCTCTTTCCTATTCAATGGCCTCATTTTTCTTCAGACTTCATTTCACCACAGTGATCACACAAACACTACCCAGTATGCTCAAGCACGTTCAGACAAGAGAAAATGTTTTCTGCACAAATTGTTTGTTTGATACAATACAGCTCTGAACTTTAAAAAGTGAATAGTGCTTTTATCTACTGTAGCACCAATTGTTTCCTACACTGTTTGGGGATTAAAGTAGCGAACAGTTGAATCAACCAATACGATCAATTCTCAACCCTTCCAAAACAAACATGGAGGCCAGAACAAGACAAGATGGCACACATCCAAGAAATTCAACCCTCTGTTTCCTTCTATTTATCCAAGTTCCTTTTATTTGTCAACTCAAATGACAACGCTATTGGACACTGATTGACGCCAGTAGGCAGGTGTGTTACTAGGCTAGGGTCACACTGTAACTCAACACCAAATCATCTACATTCATCTACAACAAATTTCAAACCTCTCTTACCCTCCTTTGAGGATCAATGTCACTCTCATGGCGGTCTCTTGTCTCACTGAGGAAGGGACTGAGGTCTGTGGACCTCTCAGAGGCAAACCTGATGGAGAGAGACATACATCACACAAGACAAGACAACGCATGACAATGGGAGTCGTAACGGGACAAAGACAGAGACAAGAGACAGACTTGGAGTGATGAGCAGATCTTACCTTTGTGTCAGGTCAAGGGGCAAAGGGCGGGGCCTAACTGTCAGTTTCCCGGATAGGCTCTGAGCCGGGGGCCCGTCTTCAGTTAGCTGTTTGATTCGCTGTTTAATACCCAGCGGTGCTTCGGCCTCTGGGATCGGCTCTACAGGGGAGCAAGGCTCTGGCCCCTGGCCAATGGCACGGTCGCCAGCAGAAGAGAGGGAGGAGGAATGAAGGAGGCTGATCCGCCTCTTAATGCTGCCTCCACTCTTCTCTTCATCCTCCTCCTCTTCGCCCTCCTCTTCTTTCTTGTTGTTCCCTTGTGTCACGGCGGCGGCGGGCTTGGTCTTACTGTCTGGTCCCTGTGGCGCAGCCGAGACCGCGTCTGGGCCCTTCTCCCTCTCCCTCTCCCTCCTGCGCTGCGGGGCGCCGTCTTCCGGGGTGTTCTCCTTGCTGTCTGCCTTGGCGGGCCGGCGGTGCAGCGACAGGCCGATGGACTCGAACTTGGAGGTGAGGTCGGCCGAGAGGGGCCGCCTGCCCGCCCAGCGGGAGGCGGGGCTCGGCGACTCCGTCTGAGCCGTTGCAGGGGGCAGGTATATGGCCGACACGGGTCTGGGCCTGGAGCCTCTGGGCTGGGGTCTGAGCGTGACGGATGCCTCAGCCCCTTCTTCCCCCTTCCTCTGCAGCTCCTCCTCCTCCTCCTCTCGTCCCATCTGACTGAGGAAGCTCGTGGACTTGGCTCGGGTCATGGAGGCTCTGCCGCTCCCGGTACTGGAGGACGTTCTGACCCGCTCCTCCTCCTGCTTGGTGCTGCCTGACCACTCTGCTGCTGGGGGCTTCTTGAAGCTTCTTGTGTAGAACAATCCTGCAGCGCCAGGTTTCTGACATCCTGCTGGTGGTGAGGGAGTTGGTTTGCTGGGGTCCCCGAGTGTCAGGGGCGGGGCAGGTTTGAACGGCTGGACCACAGGCTTGGTGGTTTGTCCAGTGCTCAGCCTGGGGGAGGGTTTGAAGGAGGTAGGAGCCGGACGGCTGGGGTTGGTCGATACTGGCCTGTGTTTGCTGGCCACATTGGGTTGCTGCGGTTTTGGAGTGATGGGTGGGTCAGGATTGTAAGACGTTGGGCGGGTGGGCTCCGGCCGTGGCTTGGTTTGAGGCTTAGGGGCGAGTATGGGTCGGATGGTAGGGTTTTTCTCCACAGAGAAAGGCTTGGGAGTGAGCCGTGGTTTGGGTCCAGGGACTGGCTTGCTGGGCTCTGGGCTGATGATGAGAGAGCCCTGGGTGCTGGGGGTTCCCTCCATGAGGCTCTTGTTGCTGGAGTCTGCTAGAGGACTGAGGTGCAGCCGCCCCCCTCCACCTGTCCTCCCCACCTCCCCAGTCTGCACTTCCACCTGCGCAGCCATTCTCTTCTAAAGCACCTGAGGAGAAATATATAGTATCATTAGTTCCATAGAACATTTGGCTTTCATCAAACCCATACACTGCCTTCAAAAAGATATCTCTATCGGAAATATTAACCTCCCACAGGATTAATTTGTACATCAGGGAGCCTAGGAGAAGACAGACTAGCTTTCCAGTACTTCCTATATCTGGCCAATACTCTGAACTTTGCCTTGGGAGTTCCGTCCACCCAACATGTGGCACCATGAGCAGAAGAGCCTTTAAACAGGAGGAGAGATCCATCACCTGTAGTGGGTTCAGCTCAAGACAGTGACAGCATGCTTATGTTGTGGCAGATAGTCACTATGTTATTATATAATGGCTAGGACTGTGAAACACAATTCCCAGCAAAAAAAAAAGTCAGGGAAAGCTCCTCCCCCTAGGAGGTGCTCAGCATTGGGTCATTGTTTTTTTCCATATAGTGTAGTAATAGGCTACTGGCCAAGTCAGGCCCATGGCACTTCAAGGGAAATTCCATTGAAAAAAATCACACCAGTAATTAGATATTCTACTCCTCCCCCAAGGAACGCAACCTTGCAACATTCACCATGTCATTCACCTAAATACATAGTGAATAATGAACAACTGTATTGGATAGCAGCTCCAGAGGAATGTGGTCATCTGAGTGATGTTTTGCAGTTGTGTATGAAGGGCTTATGTACTAGTATGAGTTAAAATGCAAGTGAGTTCCATGTTGTTCCCTGTCCTGAGGAGGAGAGTTAAAACAATCAATGTGTTAATGGTCAACCCTTTAAGAGGCTCCCTCTTCAGATCTAATAACGCATTCCACATGCTTTCCTCTTGAGACACAATATAAAATCAGCACCTGCTCTGCTCCAGTAAGAGTGGTGCATAAAAACTGCTTGTCAGTGCAATTATCTTATTCTGCTTAGACTGCAATTTCCTCAAAATGTTGTGGGCAATCCCATAATAACTCACCTGACTGGCTGTGGTGGAGCCCTGGTTTCTGTGGTAACCATACAGTGATGTCATATCACACAGGAGTAAGTAGTTGGTTGAGCCTGGGGAGAGAGGGAAACTGTGTCAACACAAGGAGCTCACAGTGAACTATAGACCTTGAGGGGAGATATCAATCAGAGTAGCAGTTCTCGCTCCACCAGTACACACATATCCCTGGTCAGTGCTCCCTCCAAAAAACAGTTAGCCTATACATTGAATCAAAATCGCAGAGACACACCCAAACAAGACATCCATATAATAATGCACACAATATACCTTATGGGGAAAGGAAATAAAGGGTAAACTACTCCTAAATAAAAAGGAATGATAGTCCAAGCAGGAAAGAGTGACTTAGCAAGCTCTGATAACTTGAGGTGGCGGTTGTTTACAGGAAACGCCTTAGCAAAGCTGGAATTCAAAATATCTATTGTCGATGGGAAAGCTCAGCAGCAGTATGAATTGAGTGATTGCTAGGATCCCAATGCTTAGCTGCTGTCTCTTGCAAAGTACATTTTTCATACTACAGCTTGGGCATTAAAACAATGGAGTTTCTTTACAGGAGTAGCAATCCTCCTGTGTAAAACTTTTGTTTTCTGGACTATCTGTGCTTAACTCAAAGTAACAGCAATCAAAAGACAGCTAGCTCCAACGAAGAGACTATAAACACACACACACACACACACACGCACACAGACAAGAAGACTGGCCTTCAAAACCACAGACGCAAGATCAGTTAGTTGCAAAGGCAAACATCTTTGCGTGTGTCAAGGATAGGAAAATTATAAATCATTTTACAATCAATGATAGCGTTTAATATTGTATTTGATTACAGCAAGAACAAACCACAATCTTTATGGACACAACGAATTAACTGTACACCTAGAATGGGTTAAAACACTGTCTTCTTGGCGTTTTGAGCCACTGAGTTTACTAGTTGGTCACGCCGTCGTCTTGTCAGGATGACAGTCTGGTTTAGCCAGTTTTGAGAACTAAAGACATACAATAGCGAATAGCGTAGCTGGCTAGCAAAACAAACGTACAACGACATGAGACCCAGGAGGCTCGTTCAATTAGCTAACAAGATGATCTAGTAGTAATGTTAGCTAGCTAACAACCATAAACTAACTAGCTAACGTTAGCCAGTTCATGTCTCGTTCATCCTATTATTAACGTTAAACCATTTGACGCTACAAACTAACGGTAGCCAGTTTACTGCTTGTCTAAAATATCTAACTTGGTTAGCTTGTTGGCATATAGCTAGATATTAGAACTTAACTGCCCCCCCCCCCCCAAATCTGTGAAGCTAACGTTACCTAGTTATTAACCTAGCGTTACATAACTAGCTAGCCAGATAGCATAATAGTAGCGTTAACCAAAGCTAAGCTAGCACTAACGTTAACTACACTAACTTACTAGCTAGCTGTAATGGGCTCTAGAAAAGCTAAATTGACCAAATATGAACGTAGCATAATGTTGTTTGAGAGCGAACTAACGTGAACGTGAATTCGATGCGGAATCAAACTATTCAAGAACAAACGAATAAAACGAGCTGCTAACGTGTCCGATGTGTCGCTAACTGTTTAATAAGGTTAGCTAGCTAAAATTGTACATTTAATGTTACCAGTCGTCACTGCTAGCAAGTTTCAGCTTTCAATCGTTATTGACACACGGAGTTAGACATGGCTACATCGCTAACCTACCAGACGTATTCGCTAGCTACAGCTAGTAAGCTACTAAAACAACGTTATTTCAAATAGAGCAAAGAACATCATCCACCTGTCAATTAATCCACCTTTTCTTACCTCGTCCTCGGTAGGACCTGGGACTTCGGCGGTTAACTTCAGACGGATACTCGGTTTCTAACAATCAACAGCCGACCAACCTGTTGTTACTAAATTGCTAACTGACGTTAGCTAGGCTTAGCCACCTATCTATTGCAACTTCGACTGGAGAGGGAGAGAATAAACTAGACCAGGTAGCAGCCAGTCAACTTCTTATCTTGTCGTTAAATGCTAACGAGGCAACTCTTGCCCTGCTAGCTAGCTAGTTGACTTTCGTTTCGTAGCTGTCTGCCTCACAAGTTGAGGATTTGATGTCCTGGTAAACTAGCAGAGGTTGTATGGAATACTACTGCCCCAATGTGGTGAGATTTAACCATTACTTAAGTTCTTTTACCATAAATTACCAGGCAATTACTTTGATTGTGCATATTCCTTTATTCATTCCAATGTCAGGCTAGATGACATTTTAACACTTTTATGTTCACTAAAAACTTCCTCAAAATCAAAAGGTGAATTAATGAACCTTCAAAACAAAACATTTTCTATATCTTGTATCCCACCTGTATAGCAAGCAATCGAAGTCAGCAATTCTCTATATCTTCACACATTTTCAATACTGAATTGAACCTGTGTGTAAAGGGCCAATGTTACAAATTAGTCTGGAAACCAGCTCAACAAATGAGAAAAACTAGATGAAAACTGGAAAAATGCAATTCAGTTTAATTGAATAATCATGTCAAATGAAAACTAATCTCTTCCACCATTACACAATAGGTATTTAGTTGTCTGTCTAATATATGTGTTATAGGCCACCATGAAGCAAAGCTCCTTCAACAACCTTGGTCATCTGTTAATGTATGTATCCACGGGTCAACTCCTGGATTGAACACTGAACTTGCACTGGATTTGTTTTTACTATTGGAGCATATTCAGGGCTGGATAAGGTTTGGACTTCGGCATTAATATCAGGGAACGAATTAGTTCAGAGGGTGTGACATACCTGCAGCTGGCTGACTGCTATTCACCCCTTAAAACCATTCCGTTCTATTTAACCATAGTCTGATCAGTCCAACCCAAAATACACATCCTTGACAAATATCTAAAATTGTACCCAACATCAACTGGATATTCTGCATGTAACAGGGAAACAGTGAGTCATAAAGTTATGAGAATGTGTTAGAAAAAATGTCTAGAATCACCCTTGTTTACTAAGCATTGGTTGAAGACAATTTATAACATGATTTGCATGATCTCCCAGTGAAAGGAAGGGCCAGTGAAGAACTATGAGAGCTGTGGTTTAAGCAGCACTTACTTAGGTAACATACCTAACTCACCACCCCCACTGCATTCGATTTTGCAATTCCAAAAATTGAGCTGTATAGAAAAAAGAGGCAGTAAAGAGTATGAAACTGATTAAAACGGATTAAATCAAGAAACTCAGGGGCAATGTGAAAATCTTTTGTCAACTTCAGTGTTGTCTACTTTGTGTGAACCATGGAGGTACTGAACAGAAGCTTCTGTTTCTTCTTCTTCCTCTTTCCCCCATTCTCCACTGAAAGAGATGAAGAGCAAGGCATGAAAGTGCAGCCAATGTAACTTCATCAAGAAATCAGTATATTATGCCTGTGCATGCGCCAAGACTGACCAGGGACGACCACCGGTTGTGGTGGAGGAGTCGGACCGTGGTCCAGCTGCTGGAGTGCCTCCTCAAAGGCCTGGCTGAAAGAGTTCTGGAAGCTGGGCACTGGGACTCGGTCTGACCCATCACTTTCTCCATCGCTGTCTGCCACTGGGGGAGCAAGCAGCATGTCTGTGGGATCAAACCCATCAAATTCAGTAAGGCATGGTCAAATTAACCAACATATTTTAGCTGAGAATGTTCTCTACAATCTACTTAATGACACCATGGAGAACAAGGTTCTCACCTTTCTTTGGGGTAGTCCTGGGCCCAGCATCAACTCTGGCTTTCCCATCTCTCAACATCTAGAAAGGTGAGAACGAGGGGGACATGAGTGCATTTTGGTGGCAAAAGGATTAATGTGGTTCCTTCCGATGTCTGCTGGAAACTACTGATAAATTTCAGAATGTGTGAAAAAGATATGATAAAGACCTGAGCAAAGGACATGCAGTGAGAGTCATCCTCCACACTACTACCGGGCACAGGGCTTTGTCCACTCAGTGTAGGGAACATCATCCCATCTGAAACACAATAGAAACTCCATCTCAGTTAACAAGGTACAAACATGGGTATCATCAATACTCATACAGTCAAGTGGCACCACTTCTGTGAGAGTCTAGCCACTGGTTGCATGTATGCGTGCATGTTGAGCTCTCATTGGCAGTATGATGCTCAGAATGGGAGCTGCCTGAGGGCATGCCTCACCTGAGACAGGGCTGCTGCCGAGGGGGGAGGGCGGAGCCAGCAGGAACTCTGGGAACTGCTGCAGATTTTCCAGGCCGATATGCACTTCTGGATCTGAAGGTCGCATGACATTCAATCACACGAGACTCGAACATAATTTTGGGTGTTCGTCTGACCAGACGTTCCAATTAATATACATGCATTTCCAGTGACATTTACTTACATTTGCCCTGCTTCTTATCCTCCTCGATCTCAATACGCTTCTCTCTGCGCTTCTCATCCCTTGCTTTCTTCTGTCTCAGGCGCTTTCTCTTCTCCAAGTCATCTGAAAGTAGAGAAGAATGAAGGAGAGAAGGCTTTGCATATTAGTCTCTAAATGAAACATCCCATTCACTTTCAATAACTCCCAAGTGTGTGTGCACACTGACCTGCAAAGCAGTCCAGAGTTTCTTTGGACAGGATGGGGGGCTGAAGGGCCAGCTCACAGAGGCTGAACTCACAGGTAAGTGGCAGATGAGCCAAATAGCGAAACGGGCGACGGCGAATCTCCTGTAGTCAAGAAACACATTAGAGGGAAAAAAAAGCCATCAGTGTGCCACTTGATTATCTTACATAGTCAAAAGAGAAGAAATAAGCAATAAAACATGTTTGATATTGAAACACCTCTGTTGTTGTATATCAAGCACCATCAGAGGTCCTTGTCTGCATGTGAGATTTTACCTCCGAGACGGTCTTTCCTTCAATCTCCACCACAGTGGCAGTGATAGAGTGGGGGCTAGCCTCCAGGCTGCCATACTCCCGCAGCAGACAGCGCACATTCACCGGGTTCAGGAACATCTGCTGGCAGTCCTCCGCTGGAAAGGGCAAAATGGGGGAATAAGCGTAGGCCACTGGAGCTTTGAGGGTCACTGATTAGTAGGGAAGCCTACTGGCCAACAGGTCCAGAGGGAAATCTTACCTTGGTAGAAGTAGTAGTAGGGCCCATGCCCTGAGGTGCTATGGGGATACCCTGGTTCAGCCTGGCAAGGAGGGGTCCCCTCCGCAGGCTGAGGCTCTGGGGCTGCATCCATCAGGTCCTCAGGGGACTCCTCCACCAGTGCCTCAGGGGACTCCTCCACCAGGGCCTCGTTGGACTCCTCCACCACACACTCCAGGACCCCCTCACCACGCTCACCAGAGGCCTGCTCGGGATCCTCCTCTGGCATCTCCGCCACCTCATCATCAAATGCGGAGGAATACTGCAGCACTGGCTGGAAGGTGTGAAACATGGGAGTCTCCGAATCAGAACATGGGGTTTGACAGGGGAGAGAAGGACATGTTTGAATTCTAATTCTATGGGCGATTCACTCACCTTGGTAACGCTGACGGTAGTCACCACATCCTCCACATCCACCAAGGTGAGCCTTGATAGGTCCAGGTTGTCCCTCACAAATGCCTTCCGCCGCTTCTGCAGAGCCGCCTTCTTTTGCTTCTGCAGAACCTCCTCTCGCTCCTGCAACAAAGTATGACAGAGAGAGAACACACGTCACAACAGTTCGATTCATTTCTCTGACAAGACAAATATTAAAAATTTCCAATTATAGTTTGAGGGTATTACGCAGTTGTCTTCATTCCTAAGGAATTGCTCTCTTCTATTGTTAGACTTCTATTGTTATATGTTTTGGTGTTCATGTCTTTAAGCTGCATCAGAATTTCCCTCTGGGGACAATAAATATTTATTGAATCGAATTACCTGCAGAAGGCAAAGGGCGCTTTGGATGAAGCAAGCTTGAGAATCTTCCTCCTGGGTGAGCTGCGCCTGCAACGCAGACTTCTCCTCAGCCACCAGGCCCAGCACCTGCTCTGGAGAGGCCACCAGCAGCTTGGAGTATGGGCTCAGACGCATGTCTATCAACGAACAATGAGCCAAAAACACAAGGGAGGTCAGTCAGTACAACTTAGTTGCCACCATGTTGTTTGTTTCCAAAGAGGAATTTCCTTCTACTTTTCCCTAACCTCCAAAGTGAATAGGCTCCTCCACTTTCACCCACTCAGAGCTTGGCATAGCCACCACAGATCCCTTCTCCCTTCTCATCAGGCGCATGGTGATGAGGTCACCAACTGCATACTGCCTGGTCTCCATGGCCACCACACTGCAACAAAAGACAAGGGGAGTTTGTGATTCACCATTTTAATTTGTTTA
The DNA here is from genome assembly GCF_949987555.1 of Borostomias antarcticus. NCBI lineage: Eukaryota > Metazoa > Chordata > Actinopteri > Stomiiformes > Stomiidae > Borostomias > Borostomias antarcticus. The sequence goes on along the minus strand of NC_140256.1, from coordinate 8,667,656 downwards.
TCTTTCTTCAACAACATAAGTCTTCACCATAGTTCTTAACGTTTCCTTCTAACCTTTTCAGGTCTGCAGTGCTCACAGACTCATAGCAGAGGGGGCACTTGGACCAGCTCTTGTCGCTAAGTGACAGGTAGTGCAGCATACATGGCCAGCAGAAGATATGGCCACAGCGTGTGATGTGGGCCGCCACTGGAGGGTACAGACAGATGGGGCAGGAGGGCACCTCATGGCTGTATATGCGCTGAAACAGGACAAAAACAGGTTTACTTACAGTATTACATCAAAATAGAGGGTAGATTGGTTGAACGGGATAGAGATGCCACAGCACAGTAAGTTAGTGTGTGTGTGTGTGATTGCAGTGGCGGGAATGAGACACTCACCACTTGCTGCACACAGTCCCAGTTCACCAGGGTATCTGGGTCAGTCAAGTGAACCTTGTAGTCCTGGTCATCAGTCACCACAAACTGGCAGCTAAGGAAAAATATTCAGATCACTTTACAACCACTAGTTGCCGTGTCTCAGAAAATGCCTTTCATAGGAAGGGGAGCTTACTTGGCTTGCAGGAAAAGCTCTTTGTTGAAGGGCTTGTGCTTGTGGCCCCACTTGTTGCGACGGCCCCAGCAGGAGTGGCTGTCTCCTCCCAGGCCACCATGGCCACCCTGGCCACCATGGGGCTCAAAGGTGAAGTTCAGTAGGTGGTTCAGGCTTATCTTTTTGGGTCTAGCAAACTGAGCCGGGCTGAACTCGGCCCGGCGGTTCTCGGCTACCTGGAACGGAGGATCATAAACAGCCTTCATGTAACATTGAGTGTGAATGATTCATTAAAGCTCTTTTCAAAGCCGTCTTAATTTTGTATGACTGTATTGCAGTCCAAAAAAAACATTAACTTCTTCCTGTGGTAAATGCTCACCTCTTCCCGTCTTCCTCCTCCTGCAGCCCCATACTGTCGCCCTCCACCTCTCTGAGGGGGTCTCTTGTCAAAATTCTTGCTTTTCTGTGAATTGGTGCGGCGCAGGCCTGGTAAGCTGTCACTTTTGGGAAAGGAGGGCTCTCTCTTGCGGCTGTGGCGCTTAGAGCCCCCATTATTCTTACCATCTGGAGAGAATGCCAGTTAAAGTGAAGAGAATGTGAGTCCATAGCAAAACCTTTACAGTACAATCAACAGTTTGAGTCCTAAATGTCATTTAGTGTCAGGGAGTGCCAAAGAAACTCCCTAAATTGTCCCTGATTCAGAGGATTATATCTATCTATTGTAACATCCCAGAAAGTGTAGACCAGAAAATTAGATTTATTGTTAGATAAATTGTTACTAACATCATATTTCTTCAAATTACTAGTGCCAACTGAAAATCAAAGATTCTAATAGCACAACCTGGATAACTGTAGTGGACTCTTAATTAATTCTGCATAATTACTTTATCTGGACGGGACAGTGCACAACACATTAGCGTTAGAGTTGGATGCAATTCAACATCAAAAACATGATGCCGGATTTAGCATGAAGCTACTTTCACCCGAGGCTGTGGACGGGGCTACTGTTGTTGTGTGTGCTTGCCGTCCACAGGTTATGTTTGAGGTTCTTCCGGTGCCTTTTGTTGAGTTGTTGTTGGAGTGAAATAAAAGACACAAGGTGTGTCGTGAAAGAGAAAGTTGCTGTGATTCCTTGCAGAATTCCCACAGTGGTGACCCCGACTGTCATTTACTGGCACCAGAACATGACAGCCAACACAGTTTCCCTTAGAGTTCTGGGAATCATCAGCCTCGGCCTGGTTCGGCCAGACAGAAGTGCTTCGGGAGATCGCTGCGTACACAACGAAATTCTACTATATGGTGTTGGCCCTAGCATGCTCTCAGACGCGGACGTGTTCCTCCTCCTCGCCGAGTTCCCAGACCTCACTTAAATCTACCTTCTCATCACCCACCGCCAAGCACGGGGTGGAACACCACATCGCCACCACCAGTCCACCGGTTTACGCCTGAGCTCGGCGCCTCGATCCTGACAAACTTTCCATCGCCAAAGCGGAGTTTGAGAACATGGGGTGCCTCCGCATCATTGTGTTCCAGCAGCCCGTGGGCCTCACCCCTCCACGTCGCCCCTAAGCCTGGCAGTGGTTGACGCCTGCATGGTGTTCACCTGAATGCTACCCAGTCTTGCACATCCAGGACTTTTCCAGCCAGCTGGCAAGTAAGCTCATTTTCTCCTGGCCTGACCACCACTGACTTCCTTGGGCACCGCATCACCAAAAACAGGGCAGGCCCACTTCCATTTGACGCTTCAGTTTCCTGCTGGAGGTCTGTGAGTTCACAGCGTTTGTGAACCCCTCACGTTCGCCATGTCTAAGGTGACCGAACCACGGTCCGCCAGCCAGCAGCGACCGCTCTCCTACATATCAGGAGTTCACCACGGACGTTCAGCATGCCTAACCGGCCCCTTTCCCCAACAAGGGCCCTTCTGGCTCCTCCTATGCCCCCCCCAATGCAACACAGCGCCCCTAAAGCTCTGCCTGTGGACACCCTGTGGCCACGCCCCCAGCTCCTGTTCCGCAGAGCCTTTGCAGCCTGGTCCCGCCCCTCCAATTTGACTTCTATTATGGTGATTTCGAGGGGGGAAGTGAGTAGTGGACTCTTTAAATTAGTTATGCATAATTCACCCTAGGCTGTGGACGGAGCAATTGTGGTTGTGTGCTTGTGCCGTCCACATGTTATGCTGGACGTTCTTTCAGTGCCTTTTGTTGAGTTGTTGTTGGAGTGAAATAAAAGACACAAGGTGTGTAGTGAAAGAGAAGAACTGTGATTCCCTGCAGATTCCCACATAACATTACTTTCAGATTTGGATTATTGCATTGACAATTCTCCCATTTTGTTAATAGCCTGGATGAGTTATTTACTACACAACACAAAAACTACTGGTATGGCCATTGAAACCCACATGATTAGCACGGGGTGGCCTATGCACTTATCAGTACACGCCAGACTTTAGTGTGTCAAGTGTGAACTCATGTCCAGGCCTAAAACATGGGACAGTTCACAACAGGACACAGGCAGAATATTTAGATACAGTAATGAATATTATGCAGTTACGGTGACCTTTGAACTAATTTCTCTGACAGCTACGTCATCCATGTCACGTAAACAAACTAGTCCAGTAACGTTAGGGCCCAAAGCACCGAGAGTAACTTTAGGCCACAGTATGTGCTCGGGAAAACAATTGACAGCGCTGTGCTAGGCTAGCAACTTTTCTGTCACTGTTAGGCTTGAATACTGGTGTGTATCATTTCACCTGTTTTGGGTTTAGATTCGCCAGGCGTTGGGCCCGTAGAACTTGAACGAGGGGGAACCTTGTTGCTGTTCGCATTGATGTTTGGATTCTTCTCCATGGTTGTCGTCTTGCTGAAAGAGTATTTGAGGCCGAGCTCCGGGGAGAGAGCTTCCGAGCTCTCTAGCATCAATTGGGAAAAAGGAGAATGTACGCGGGTTGAAGCAGGTGCGGGTCAGGCGGCAAAGGCCCCGATTCACTTCTGTCAAACACGGAGACTCCATTACGGCGACATCTTGACAACAAAACAAACCGAGAAAAATAGAGACACGATTCAGGCGTCTCAGTAATGGAGGCTGTATTTAGAGAGAACGAATGCTCACACCGCGGGGCCAAGACCCCGAAAATCTGAGCTTTTCTTGCTGTTGGAAACACTCGGCCCCAGCAAGGCGTTAACCGTTTTCCAATTAATGGAAAACGTCAAAATGTATAGGGTTTTCCCCTAAAAAATAGCTTTCTAAGGACGAGCTTAAACTAATGGCGACGGGTCGCCAGACAGGAACCTCAGAGACCCGGATGGAACTTCGTGGTTCAAACCCTTTTGTAAAGAGAGCTGACTAGGGTTTGTGGGAAATGTAGGCCGATACTGAAAAGTGAATGTTTGTTAATTGTAACACCTTTCCTGTTAAATCGATTGTAATGGTTAATTAAATAGTGTAATTCTTTATTTTTTAGAATACAAAAAAAGGAAAATTGTGTGCATAATCTCACTCAAAAATAAATGGCAAAAATGCCTACCACAGACCCAGTCAATTAATATTTTACGTACAAACATGTATGTTATATGTAGAACAATCTAATAAACCATATCCAATTTCTTTCATCAAGCAGCTCCTCATCATGAATTCCATTGATCATGAGACAGGACTGCTTGTGCAGTCCTGGGATTCACTGCGTCTTATTCTAAGTATCAGAATAGCATTGGGTTAGGCTCACTCTTCTTCATCTTCCCCACTTTCTTCTCCATCCTCATCTTCGTACTCTTTTCCTTGTATGATAGAGCAGCTCAGTACTGCTCTCCGGACCTCCAGTCTCTCTGCTGTACATAGGAATAAACAATCACACTACAATTAATAATAGGTACTGCTACGGAGTCCTCTAGTCTTAACCATAATCACTGGCCAACATGGAAAGCACTAGTGTAAGAGTCCATGCTTACTCCAATCCAGCAAATAAATAGATTAACATTGATAAAAAGGCCTTGAGGAGTCACACAAATTGATGCAAGAGGCATATTACATGAAGTGTTGTAAATTAATTTGAAATAATTTGTTACTTAATCCATAATTCTGAACTGATGGAAATGAAACAGAATTGACCCCAGCCTGGCCACACATTACATCACCAACCTTCGCTCTGACTGTTGGGGAGAATTCGATGGAGCTGCTGAGTATTGTATCGAACCAGAAACTTCTGACATGTTCTGATAGTTCCTGTGAAAGGGTAAATTAATGTTCAGGGCCACAAAGAGTTTGTGACATTGAGAGAAAAAGAGTTGAGGTGTAAACTTGTCTGTGTGCATCAAGCATTCAATCATTTTATGACCTAATGTATGGCTCTCTTACCTCCAACATGTAAACAGTTCAGGGAACATGGAACTTTATGACTTCTGACCTCCAGACTGGTAATGAAGGGCAGAGCAGACCAAATAATCCTGTAGTGGCTCTTCCGACAACGCAGGAACACAATTCCAGTGTGGGCGTTCACATATTTTACTGATAAAAGACATAAGTTACAAATTATCATTTGAAACGCCCCATATCTGTACATCAAAGGTGAAATGGTGATTATGAAAACATGTTTGTCTCTTTGTTCTAAGACCTGGATTACACCAATGCATTTTCGCTGAAAAAGAACTATTTGCGCCTAGCAATTACAATACCCCGGCAAAAACGACCCTCGAACCTGGAGGCCTTGGAATACGGCCGGAGTTACATTATGGGGCTTGAAATCGGAGCTGCATTCTGGTGTAATGGCCAGACCAGGGAGCTTTTGAAAAAAATCTATAGGAATAGACCTATAACACCGTGTTCGCTTCATATTATAATAATCAAACAGGTGATTTACGAGTTTGAGCTATAGCAATCAAGGGTCTCTTTATGGATACTAGTTAATATCAATTTAGAAATAAGAATAACAGAGGTCACGCAAAAAACTGCCAAGCGGATAATAACGTAGGATGAACTTGAACTGTATTCAATGTTTACAGGTTTTCCACAATCGTTCCACAGCTGTTCGTCCATCAAAGGTTGAACTGGACTCTCGCCGAGAACGTCTACAAGCCCCCGCCCTCGCGAATTACACCAGCATATCTCCCAGTCTTCCCCCACCCCTGTCTCTATGCCGGTGACTAACTGGCAGCATGAGGATTGGGGGTACAGCACCAATGCACCCAACGGAGCAAACCTGGCTGCTTGGGCAGCTAACTACAGCCTGGCCCTGTTGTAGGATCCCAAGGGCACAGCCAGCTTTGTCTCAGGTCGTTGGAAAACTGGGATGAATCCTGACCTGGCATTCACGAGCGTCGGCGTTGATGACCGGCTCCCTGATAGACGCGTGCTAGGAAAGTTCCCATGGTCCCAACACTGACCATCGCTGATAACCATACCTAAACTCGTGGACCTCGTCCCAAGCGAGCCGGCGAAGCGATGGAACCTTCGAAAGGCCAACTGGAAATGCTACTGCCTCCTTACCCATAGATCCACGAGGTGCCTCCCACCACCTAACACCAACAACGTGGACGAGGCATACCAGGAACTCTGCGGCATACTGGTGAAAGCTGCCAAAAAATCCATCCCACGTGGACGTCGCAACAGCTACAAACCGTGCTGGGATGTGGAGTGCGAGTCTCTACTGTGCCTTCCTCTGGGGCCCCCCAGGAGCTGAGTCAGACAGACTTGCTTCAGGCCGCAAATTGTCATGTTTCATGGCAAAGAAGTGTCCGACCTCTGGAAGGCCACAACTCCTAGCGGCGGTAACATCTCCGGTGAATTCACACCGGAAGAGTTCACTGCTGCCAGGGAAAGTTCTGGGGCCTGATTCCATCTGCCCGGAGCTTATACTCTATGCCACGCCTGCCTTAAAGTCCTGGTTAAGAGCGTTCCTCTCTTCCTGCTTGATTCCCAAAATCGGGTGAAGAGCCCTAGTTGTGATCCCCAAGCCGAACAAGCCTGAAGGGGACCCCAAGAGTTATCGCCCCATCTCTCTGTTATGTGTCCCCTTCAAGATCCTTGAGCGTCTCATCTACGCCCGTGTCGAACCAATCATCGACCCACTGCTCCCACAGGAGCAGGCCAGGATCCGACGTGAGATCAACCATAGATCAAGTCACTTTGATGACTCAAGACATCGAGGACAGCTTTTCAGCCAAAAAGAAGGCCGGGGCCGTCTTTATAGACCTGATGGCTGCCTATGACACCGCGGCCATGTGCAATTAAAACATAAATGTAAAAACATTTGATGCATCGCACCAGAGTTAGCCTCAGGCTAATTTGCATCTGCAGTCCCTGATCCGCCTAACAATGAAGCCTTGCGCATCGTGACAGAATGCCTGCATCCCACTCCTGTGGACAACCTTCCCATCCTTGCAGGCATCCAGGCCACTTGCCTCCACCACACAGGAACCACAGAACGTCTCACCTGCCGGGCTATGGAGCCTAACCATCAGCTCCACGACAGGCTCACTGCAACAGCGGAGCCTCCTTGGCGTCTCAAGTTTAGACACCCTTTTGTGCCTGCTGCATAGGATCTCCTGCAGCAATGCAGAGATCAGTGAGGTAATGGGAGTACTACATCTGGTGTGCGGAGTGGGAGGCAAACACCTCCTTCATCCCGGCCGCTGGTCCTTCCCCTCCTGGGATGGACTTATCCAGACCGGTGTGGGTGAGGCTTAATCATCTCCGGACCGGCGTAGGACGCTTCCGCTCGTCGATGTACAGATGGGGCTTGGCATCCTATGTGGCGTGCGAGTGTGGCGCCGAGGAACAAACCACATCATCCAGGACTGTCTGATATATCGGCGACCAACGGAATGCGTGGCCTGACGGTTGTGGATGACAAAACGGTGACATGGCTCCTGGAGGTGTGCCCGGATATATAGCCCGGGTGACCTCCTCACCCAGGCTCGGGGTGGTAAAAGGATAGTCCCTCAGCCCAAAGCCTGGGGAGAGAAGACGCAACAACCGACCCATATGATGAAGATGATGAAGAAGAACGCATTCCAAGTCCTGCTGGAAAATAAAATCAGCATCTCCATGAAGCTTGTAAGCAGACATAAGGATGAAGTGCTCTAAAATCTCCTGGTAGACGGCTGTGTTGACTCTGGGCTTGATAAAACACAGTGGATCAACACCAGCAGATGACATGGCACCCCAAATCATCACTGACTATGTAAACTTCACACTGGACTTCAAGCAACTTCGATTCCGTGCCTCTCCACTCTTCCTCCAGACTCTGGGACCTTGATTTCCAAATGAAATGCATGAATTAGCTTTCACATCTGAAAAGAGGACTTTGAAGTGAACCACTGACCAACAGTCCAGTTCTTTTTCTCCTAAGCCCAGGTAAGACACTTCTGACATTGTCTCTGGTTTAGGAGTAGCCTGGTACGACCATCCCGTTCTCACGAGCTCACATTCTGTTTCACTAACGCAGAACAGTCTGGCCTTCGCCTCCTCCAGAGCGATTATGACAAAATCTAGACCATACCGGGCCAATCAGGGACTGCGTTTTAACTGCTGTCCCGCCCCACAGTGGAAAGCAGCCCCTGATTGGTTTGTGTCTCTGCCGCTCGCTAAACAAACATGGCGGCTCCCGAAGCAACGAGTGGTAACGTTAACGTTAGAAGAATAAACGCAGCTATAAGTGCAGTTATTGCAGAAATAGACTTAATCACAACACTTAAACAAGAACAAGAGTATGCACTAGCGGAGTTTCTCGGTGGTAAAGACGTTTTTGCCGTTCTTCCGACTGGATTTGTCAAAAGTTTGCTGAACGCTCATTGGCTGAAGGTGTTTGTCTGTCAAGGCAAGTACCCCCTCCCACATAATTGCTCTCTATGGGGCGAAGGCCAGACCTACGGAGCGAAGCAGTTTGCTCGCTAGATCGGGATGGTCATACCAGGCTAGTTCAGAAGTGGCTTGACACTAGGAATGTGACACTTGTAATCCAGTTCCTGGGCACATCTGTGCATGGTGGTTCTTGATGCACTGGAGATATGCTGCTACATGCATTGTAGGCTACCCAGTGTTCCAGAACAAATAGCACCTTCATTGCACCTATATGAACTTCCGAGCAATCCTGCCCTTTTCTTTTTGAATAATATTGTCTATTCAATAATCAGTCCAAATGTTCCAATATATAGTCCTTATTATCAGTTTGTTTTAAGTCATTCATCTTCACCTTTTGTTAAAATCAGTCCATTATGTTTGGCATAATCCTGCTAACAGACAAACACATGCACGCAGACACACGCACGGCACCAAAAACATTACCGCTCTGTCGCTGGGGCGGAGGTAATAACAGTAGGCTAACTTTTTGGATTGCCACAAAAAAACACATTATTTAAAAGCACACCAGACATGGAACACAGACTGGGATGGAAATGTATTTGTTGGTGATGTTGGCATTGGTTGCATGGTTGGACAGCTGCATTTTAAATTTAGCCAACAACATTAGACTGAAAAAGACACCCTTGATTGCTATAGCTCGAATTCAAATCACCTGTTTAATGGTGTGATATGGGCTTTCGGGCGTGTTAGTGTGATAAGAGAATTGAACAGATCTTTAAGTGTAATTTTGTGTGTAATCGCGGGGGATCCCCATGTTGGGGATGATGCATTACATCTTAAATGGTGTTGAGAGACTCGCGTTGAGGTATCTGATTAGCAGGAGAACATTTACGCTGAGTTATTAACTATGGCAAATTTAAAAAATGTAAATAATGTAATGTAATGCATCATCCCCAACATGGGCGGCAGCAGTGAGTAGGCTAAACAAAGCGGAGAGCGCCGAATCGCCGGTAGAAGAAGACAGGTGGATATTAGCCATTTAAGTGTACAAATTTGCCTTTTATTTGAAAGGTGGGGGACTACAAACTGTAGCGACCTCGGAGAAAAGGCTTTCATCTTTCCAACGATGTGTTTACTTTGGTGATTAACGAAACGGTTTTGTCTGTAGACTCGGACGAGCGGGCCGAGGAAGCGCATTCATAGGTAAATTACATTGAGAGTAACAGGGCGTTATCTGTAGGATATCGCCCTGGACCAGGTCTAGTCCCTCTCCATCTCAGTCCCACACTGAGCTCAGCAGGTGGCGATATTGCCCCATTAACATTGGATGCCAAAGAAGAAGAACAGTACATACAGCTACGTATACAATGCAAGTTTCTTATTTCAAACCATTTTTGTAGCCTGGCTTTAAACTACCTGTGAATCCATTTGTGCACAGTGCTGCTCCATAGTCACCGTGCGCCCGACACACCGCAGCTCTGACTGCATTATTGACTGCCCGGTCATCTAGCAGCAACAAACTGTTTCGATCTGTCACGTTGACTTCACACAGCAGATATCTGTCAATAAATGACGATCAGTAAGTTATACACATGAGCACCAACAATTTCAGATTTTTCACACATAAACTCGGGAGATAAAGTAACCACCTGGATTTCAGTCTCACCATCTTCTCACATGGGCGGTTCGGGGATGTACACCATTTCCGTGTTAGGGTGGGGCTTAATCGATTGGCATTCAGTTTGACCAGTCACAATGGTTAACATTAATAGGGATATTTGTATACCCCGGATGGGTCCCGCCCCTCCTTCCAACCAAGGTGGTAACAGGGAAAACATCTGCAATGATTCAAAAGTTGAGCATTATTTAGCGTAGCCTATATGGTGATGTTTGTTCGGGTGTTATTTTTGTCTATTTTTATTACCACCTGTGTTAACGTCTGAAAAATGCATTGCTTCTATAGATAGACGAGTGACCGAAAGACGTCTGGAAGTGGAGGGGGATGTTTCTTGCAAAAGCATCAATGGGGATAGTAGCCTATATAACTATAGGTTATAACTATAGTATGCCTGCTATAATGTCATTGTGAAAAGTAGAACATAGCCTAATAAGAGGGGAAGTATATGTCCCCTTGATCAAAACAAGGCTATGGTGTAGCTTAAATGGTAAATGGACTGCACTTATAAGATATAAGGATATGGTGTAGCCTAAATGGTAAATGGACTGCACTTATATAGCGCTTTTCCACCTTAGCGGCACTCAAAGCGCTTTACAATGGCCTATCATTCACCCATTCACACACACATTCACACACCAATGGCTGTAGCTGCCATGCAAGGCGCTAACCTGCTCATTGGAAGCAATTTGGGGTTAGGGGTCTTGCTCAAGGACGCTTCGACATGTGGACAGTTGGAGCTGGGATTCAAACCACTGACCCTTCGATCATTGAACGACCCGCTTTACCAACTGAGCTACAGCCGCCTACCATTTAAGACAATCTATACTTCCATAAAATACAAGCTAGACTGACAATCATACAGTATAAAAAACTTTAATAACATTGAGTTTATTTCACTGAAAAATGTCTAATAAACATATGTGATTATATACACTATTTACATGTTCACAAATCAACATTATACTTAAACACAACAACACTCATAAGTTAATATAATCAAAATATTTGATGGAAGTGCAAAAAATCCTACATGAATTAGAATGTATGTAAATCAATTTGTATTCTATATAGTCTCTGTAAATGTTACAATAGACTTTAGGTCCCATTCCTTTACATAACAATTACGACAGTTGAAATGTTGCTTCTTCAGTGGGATAAATGCAGGGCCATTTATTGGCAGCATTCTCTTGGAGATAAAGAAGAGATCACGAGTCTCAGGATGTGACAAATACAGGTGTTCAATGATTAGTCTTTATCTATAGGAGAGAGCAATGAATGGTGTATGTAATAGGTGGAGTCCATTGTGCTCACAGGACACCCCAACTCCCCCCTTGTTGCAGTTCAGGGCCAGGCCCAGCTCCACAGCAGTCAGCAAGGGGCCAATCCCTTCCCCCAACAGATCAGCATCAATGTCCTGCAGAGACTGAAGAGTTGGCCTTTCTGATGGACCCCCACGGGAAAACCCCCCAACCTTCCGCATGTCCACCAGGCTCGGCCCCCCTCGGGCACCACCAGCTGCCTCCTGAAGACCTTGGAAAAGGGCCAGCAAATCCACTCTCAGCTCCAGTGTGTTATCCATTGTCCACAGAGTGTACCTGTAGGAAAGATATAGTAAAACATAAATAAATAAGCCTCAGAATCACAATTACTATGGGAATAAATAAGGAAGCAATCTATTTAAAGATTTCACACAAGTATTGACATGTTAGGGAAGGTAGTTGGATTAGAGCATGTTACCTTGTAGGAAGTTTGCGTTTTGCCATATATGGAATCACAGGCTCAATGTCCAGGTGGTGTGGGTTCAATAGTTGGAGATGAATCTCTGCTCTCATGACTTTCACTGACAAAACATCATGACTGAGGAGAAACTCTACACCTGTATCTAGGGGAAAGCAGAGAACAAGCATGAGAACTCACTGCAGTGGACTAATTTAGCCACTTGAACAATACAGCATCGTCTTCTTGACGAAATACTTAATGAAAAACATAATGAAACATTTCAGTTAGATATTGAGTCTCTTTACCTCCAAACAAGCGACCCTGAATTCCTTTCACGCTCCTGCAATGGAGGCCTCTCTGACAGCAATGATAAAGCCTTCGGATAAAACGGAAAAGCGGTTGCCCGGGAAAGACAGCGCTCCGTGAACCTCCCAGAGGCAACGAGAGAACCCGAAGATGAAGTGGTTTTGACAAATCCCCCTGTGGACCATTGGTTTCCATCCAAGGTTCAGTCAGTAGTGCACATTTTCCCCGGTGTGTCTCCATACTGTCTCGTCGCCATCGTCTCAAAGAGTCTGTGCGTAAAATTCGCTGTCCCTCCGCAATGTCAGATGACTTTGACAATAACTCTGGTGGGCCTACCACGCGACCCTGTACTCCAACGACACTAGTTATCACTAAAAGTAAACGTAATGCAATCCAAGAGCATAGCGTTGAGGCCATGGTGATCAGTCAGCGTTTGGAGAGCTTCGCAGTGAATTGTGGTGCAAACTCTGCGTCCAGCGACGGGCGGTTCTAAAATGGGCAGCTTATCCCCGTTGCTATATACCTCCACCGACAATGGGAACATTCTCCCTACTTACTGTCCCTCCCCCCTTTTTGTTCGTGCCCTTAACCACCCATTTGCACCCCGCGGGTTTCTCATAGTGCGCCTGCATAATGAGGCGCCCTAGAACGCCGGCCTCAGCCATTCAAATTCAGCTACGTATCTAATGACCCTAATTACACTATATTTGGACCATCAAGAATGGAGTCAATTTACAAGACACGAGGCCGAGAAAAAGAGGTTTAACAGAACACAGCATATGGACATGTTTTAGGCGCGATATATGCAACCACCCACTATTACATCTCTCAGTTAAAGAAATACAATTAAACATTGTAGGTCAGACTTCGTGCTTTAATATTGGTTAACTTTTGTGGGTACTTTATAGCTTAATGATTCATTCACCCATATTGGAATTAATTTATATAATAACTATTGTGAATAACCTTAGTAAAATAAGTGTTTCCAATATGAAATGAAATAATTTACATGAGGATCACACACACAACTTTTTTTTTCCACTTTCGATTAAAACTATTACTTTGAAGTCTTCAATCGGCTTGGATTTGATCTCTGTGGCTCAAAATCAACCTCTGCCAAGAAACAACCATTTTATATAGTGAGCACAGTTAACAGTCTATACATTTTTCTTTATCCAAGAGAAGAGAACTAAAGAGACTAGAATTGATTATACTATAGCCTCTGCACTTCGGGTAGGCTACTCAATTTCAGTTGAGGAATCCGTTTCAACAATTTATTTAGAAAGCTTTCAGTACTTCAACACATAATAATCCTGACCTATCCCAACACTCTTGTCACTATACCAGGCACTTATGAAGACTTCAGAGCATTAGATGGATAAAAGCAACATTTCAAACCAACCCAATCCTCCCAGATTCCCACACGCACGTACACATGCACTCACACACGTCGGGGGAAAGGGCTAGATCTGGGTTTCAGAGCAAGTATTCGGCTTCACTTGTAAAACTGTTTCAGTGCAATTACAGAATACTGTTTTGACATACTCTTACATGTGCACTCAGAGCAGAACGTAGGTGCTAGTACATTTCCCCTGCTCACTTTCGGTCAGAGCAGGTTAACTCCATGTTTCAGTAGTCTGTGTCGGGCCTTGTTGGGCAGGCAGAAAGCACTGTCCTGGTGGTTGGGAATGCCAGAGTTTCTCCCCGCTCCACCTTGCTGCAGAAAGTAGGTTTCCTGGGCCACACTGCGAGTTCCATACACAGCTGCACCTGCACTCCTGTGGTAGAAATATTACACATATAGAACTCAGTGCAAACACTCAAGGATTCTGACAGACAGACACAACATAGCAAAGGGCCTTGCCCACTGCTGTACACCCCCTCCCCCTATCATCTGATTGTGTAAAGAAAGTAAAGAAAGACAAGAGAGCCCCCTCTGTCACTGTCATACTGACCTGACAATAGCCTCCTGCAGAGTTTCAGTGTGAGAGAAATGCGAGTGAAGCAGTGATGTGGCTCTCACAAAGGAATGCTCCTGGGGTCCTCCTGGACGACCAGACAGGTTGGCTGCAGAGACACAGACCAGACACTCATTAAAAAATACCACACAAACACGGAGAACCATGCATTCACAGAGATGGGGCAAACTATCCCATTGATTACCTTAAACTAATGCAAAGTTTAAAAAATGCTAATAGGCTAAGCACCCCAAAATATCCCCAAATTCACTGCAGTAGTAAACATTGTGAACCTTAGGGGACTGGAAAATGCATGATTTCACAAATACTGGAAACAAGTATAAGCAAATAGTCAGTCGAAGGCAAGCTCAGAGAATATTAAAGTGTAGAAAGAGATAGGTAGGTAGGTAGGTAGGTGGGTACTTTATTTATCCCTGAGGGGAAATTATTAAAGATATGAGGATATTAAAGGCTCACTTGTGAGTGTGTTCTGTATGCAGTCAAAGTGAGCGAAGCTGTAGGGCCCGTTAGGGCCAGGGGCCCCTGGAGTGGTGGTCCTCAAATGGGCCTCTAGTCCATTCAGAGATGCTAGGCTGCTGTGATACTGAAAAACAGCATGGAGAAAGGAGACAAAATAATGAACTGTAATACAGCTGTGTACAAGTTATATTATATGACTACAGAACACAGGCTGTTTACTCGATAGGGGCAAAGCAAAGAACAATCCGCCCTATTTCCTCACCACTTCCTCCATGGCTGCTGTGTCAAGGCTGAAGTGAGACTCCACCAGTAGGGCCAGTACCAGCCCTCGCACCCGATGCTGGTACAGCATCATGGGGAGCAGGGAGGTCTCTGCAGAGGTCTCACTGAGAGATGGATAGGGAGCCACATCACTTGCACCACTCCCCTGGACACCTTTACTCCCATTTCTCTCCCTGGTGTCTTCCTTCTCAGTAAACACCTCAGTGTTTTTGTGCATTTCCTCAACCCCCATTTTCTGACTGTCAGGCTCACCATTACTGTTGCCGAACAGCTTTTGGGATTCTTCCCTTCTGGGTCCATTTGCTCCATCTTCTCCACCGACAGCCAGGCTATTGCTGATCTGTCCATTGTGATGAGACATGCCCCCTAATCTGCCTCCTACAAGATCCATAATAGGTGATTGACCATTCCTGTCTTCACTGTTATTAAAACTATGGTCAAATGAATCGCCCAAAGAACACTCCTCCATGTCATGTGACTTTCCATTTGTCAAGGCATGGCCTGACGGGGATTGCAGAGGGGTTTTGAAAACTGAGGGGCTGAGATGGTCGGCAGTGGTCAGTGAAGGACTTGGGCTGAATATGAATTCATTTGTTTCGGAGGACGGCTGGGTGGAGGGCAGAGTTTGACAAGATTCTTGGGGGAGGTGGGAAGGGTCAGGTTCAGAGGCTTCTGTATCGGTGGACAGTGTGTCAGATAGGGTTCTTGATAGGCGGGACTTCCTGGGTCGATTAAGCTCCTCTGGGTTTGATTGAGACCTGTACAACAGACAAAGTTGAGTGTTGAGAGATTCAACTATTTTAAAGGATAAGGACACTGAATTTCATGTTCAGCCCTATTCCTGGCTTCCCTGGCATGTATCTGACTAGTTTAAAATATTTCTGTTTTGTGCAGTACAGAGTTCTGTGTCAATAACGTCGGCGCGCACAGTACTAATTTCACCGAACATATAACAGTCATCCCTTCACGCTGTAAACCTCCGCAAAATTCGGATTCGGATGAATTTCGCGGAGGTTTACAGCGTGAAGAGATGGTTGTTGTATGTTCGGTGAAAGTAGTACTGTTTACAAGTTAGCTGCTGTTTTGAAATGCGGAGGTGAAAGGACCTATGGTGTTTACAGGACGACTTCAGAGCTTGGTAAGCATAAACCATGTAATTCCTGAACTTGAAATCCACGTATATCATACTTTTTTTCTAGTTTTGAATCTAGTTTTTCGAGTGTGCCCAAAGCTAGCAACGAGCCAGGGTGCGCGCGCCGACGTTATTGACACAGAACTCTGTACTGCACAAAACAGAAATATTTTAACCTGTACTAGTCAGATACATGCCAGGGAAGCCAGGAATAGGGCTAAACATGAAATCCAGTGTCCTTATCCTTTAACCCATATCACTTTTATATTTTTCTTCTTTGTTTTTTCGTTTAATTCTACTTCGGCCATGTGCTCTAAAATGTGGTATTTTTCTTGGAGAAGGTGGAAGTACCTGGGTGTTTTGTCCACAGGAGATGAGCGTAGACATTGTAGTTCATCAAAAGTCAGGAACACTCTGGTGAAAGTCACAGCGCTTGATACAGGACCACCTTCGGAGGAGCTTGAGGAGCTCAGCCCATTAGGCCTCTGATTCTAAATCAAAATGTCACCAACACCTACATAGTCTTTTATTAGGCCAACGTTAGAAAACTGTTGTTTGCAAATCATCCTTTCAATGAGATGATCTAAATCATGACGTAAAACTAAATTTTAAGAGATGGATACTCTACCTGGTTGTATGTTTCACTCTCGTGGACCATAACTTTCACAGTGAGGTCAGGGGGCATCTGAGTGCTGACAGCCCTGTGGAGCAAGGATGAGTTTTGTGAAACATTAAAGAAAAAGACAGTATGTTGTTGTCCAGTTCAGAATCCATCTTACCTGCCACGGTAGAGTATGCATCCTGCTAACACTAGGGGGCAACGCTGACAGGCCTGAAGAATGAGGGCAGCTTTCAGTAACAGAAGCGGGTCAATCTGAGACAGGAAATAATTATACAAATCACACAGATTAAGAGAAAATCAACATAAAGAGGTGAATAAAATGGGTTAATTAAGCCTAATTATTTAACATAATTATGGACTCACGAAACACAGGTCATAAAATATATCACTACATAGTATTGAGTCCTCACATGTGTAGAATCAATGGTCCTCAAACAGCTGAAGATGTGATGGAGCTCTGTGGAGCCTCCTTGCAAATGGGAGAGATACTGGGCCCATTTCACTGCTAGATCTTCCTGACTGTTCATCTAAATTCAATGCAAATAAGAGTACCCAAGTTAATTTAACTACCATGCACAATAAAAAACGGTCTTTTCCATCCCCCAAACCATTTCTCTATTCCATCAAGTATCAAGTTATGTTATCAGAGATGGCGTTAAAACTAAAGTAAAATCAAATTTGAGAGGATTATACCTGATAGCTGTGACGGACAGGACCATTGTAGAAACAAAACAGATTTATCAGCTGATCCAGAAAGTCACAGATGCTGACATCAGGAATGTCCACAGCACACCCTAGAGCCTGAGATAGATGAGAAAACAATAAAGTTTCTCATTTTCAAGTACAAGATCAAAAAACACTTTTATATCTACAGTCTGCAACCATTGGACATTTTCTCACCCACAAAAAGTCATCTTTCATACGGATGGCAAACTTGCTCCTCTGCAGCCTGAGCAGTCGTACTGGGGACAATGAGAGCTCAGAAACACAGCGGACCACGCCTGCAAGTTGCCCACAAAGCAGCTCCTGCCTATCCACAGGCGTCTGATGAAAATAAAGAAGCCATCATAATACAGTATTGGTCTTAGAAAAAAAAGACACCAAAACTAGACAATAAAACTAATCGGGATCACCACCGGCTACACGTCTTTTCTCAAGACCCTACCTCTTCAGGATAGAAGTGGCAGATTCCAGCCCTTGTAGGATCACCCTCTCCCTTGACCTTAGATCCATCATACAGGAAGAAGTAATTGAATCTGTGGGGGGGGTAGTTTGATTCATATTTATCTGTGCGGACCACCACAGAGACCTGCGACAGCCATCACAACTCTTGGTCTCTAGCCTGAGTCAGTTCTACTGTTATCGGATGATCCAGAGTAGACTAATGGGTACCTACCTTTTCGAGTCAGGCACCATTGTCTCAGCCATAGCTTGTCAGAGTTTAACCTTGCTCCTTCTCGATGACTGCTTTTCTGCTGTCACTGGCCTCATACACCTTTCAAACTGTCAAACAAGTCGGAAGCAAGCATAACGTGTCTACTGACGCACACATCTTTCTAGGTTTGCAGTTAGGTGGAAAGTTAAGTAAAGCCAGCAAGTTATAAAACAAAGCAATGCCTGCCTATTATGCAAACAAGGAGTGACAAAATCCAAGACCTGATTGCGTTTGCCAAGATAGTTTACATAGATAATTTACGTTAGCTAAACTGGCTTTAGATAACTAGCTAGCTTAGCCTATGCCCAGGTCAGCTGCTGCTGGCGGGGCGGAGCGCTGGTAGCCTACTACTAGCCAGAGGATTCAGTTTGGGTTAGTCGAAATGCATAGGGGAAACTGTCTATTCAAAACAAGGCAACATATCTTACCGAAAATATTTCGCCCTTCATACATTCCATTTACGAATGATTTCTTTTCTACATAGCTAGAGCTCTCAGAATGAGAACTGTGTGTAGATTTGAATAAACGATGTTAGCGAGCAGGTCTAAACTCGCTAGCAAGTTGAAGGAATGTGAGTCACAAGAAGTTAGTCATGTGAAAGTAAGGGAAGCCAATGGGGTCAAATCGTAAATTGTAATAGTTAGCCGGCATCTAAACCTAGGTATATTTATATAAACTAACATGTATACAAATACTAACCTGTGTCAACATGAGTGTTTCTAAATGCAGGTAACCTTGTATAGTATGTTGTTTAAATGTACTGAAGAGCCATTAAATGACACAGTACTTGTTGTGTACGGTTCTTTGGTATTTTGGTATTTTGTATCTGCAGTTTTCTGTACTGTTTTGCACTGTCATGTCTTTGCACTGTCCCGTACTGTCCCTGCACCCTGTTCTGTGTCGTCTACAACAGCGTATGCCTTAACCCTAGTCAAATTCCTAGTATGCCATATACATGGCAATAAACATATCTTAAGTCTTGAGGGATGATGAAACATGGCCATGCCTAAGTCCTGTCACATACAGGACACCCCTTACCTCTCCCTTCTCCATGCACGCTCCTGAAATACCATCCATCTCAAATCCACCTTCCCATAACTGGCGCAACAGACAGATTACAAAGATTATGACCCCGTTCTTCATTGTCTATAACGTTTTGGGCATAGATAAGTAGCCTAACCTAAATTATAAGTAACACAGGCAGGCCTTTAGCAGTAAACTCCCTCCTCCTAAATTCAGCACAAACCTATCTAGCGGTTGTGACGTGCTGATTCTGCCACCTGCTGACCCAAGAGAGAAACTGCAGGACTGGTGCGACATTAAAGGGGTAGTTTGGTATTTAGCATTAGAAACCCTGTTATAAAGTTATTTATGATAATATACAACGGTCCATGTAGCTACATTTTCACAGACTGTGCACTCTTGAGATATTATATGCCCATAGAGATCCCTTGTGTTCTTAGTTGCGACATGAACTATGAGTAGGCTACTAATATGGACCCAATAATGAGCAATGAGCACTATATGGACCTAGACTTACGAGTCAGTCTCTAAATGCTGCACTCAACTAGAGACTGAACATGTTCGTCTAGATTTCTTCGCTAAAAGTGGGTGGAAACAATTTGAGAAGTTGAAAAAAACTGTATTGCAGAAATAATCCAGTCTTTAGGGTGTTCCTTCCTAATAAGGCTGTGAATGCTTTGTTTTGATTCTCCACTCCAGTTTGTTTGGAGGACATAATTTCCAGTATGGTGGGTCCTTCACCTTATTGGACATTGGACTGATTGGTTGTCGGTTTTCAGAGCTGTTAGCGATGATTTTTAATGGAGATGTCTCCAGACTTTGTAGATCTCCAAGCATCGCAAGACTAATATGGACTCAATCACAGCTAACCCAAATATGGCAAGCAGGTGAAAAAACCCTTAATTCAGTTTTCTTGTGAAAAAAACCAAAGCGATACACAAACGTCTTAAAATCAGTGGTCTATCCTTGCCCTCATGTCCTTTATGGAAAAACTCATTGTTTATGGCCGGAGGGAAACCTCTTTGGAATGTCCAATGGCAAGACAAAAGTATTGAGATATAATCAACTTCAATGATCTTAAATTAACATTTGGCTTGGACAATTCAAAAAATGTCCAGTACTTAGATGAAGTCCATCTTGCACAGCTATTCCATTAAAAATATTATGTTAGGAAACAATGAAACCATTGATAACATTTTTAAAGATGCAGCCATGGTACAGTTTCCAAACGTTATAAGTCAATACATTTTGTTGAATGCAGTCCATCTATACTTGACCAATGGAACGGGATATTGAATCGCTCAAATGATCTTTCCAAATATAAAGTAATCCAAATGAAGATTTTATTTAGAACATCACACCATCTAAATTAAAACGAATGGATCAGTGTCTCAGATATGTGCTGGCATGCATGTGGGATGAGAGGCACCCTGATACACCAGCTGTGGCACTGTCCAGAAGTGAAAGTTTTTGGTTAAAAGTTAAGGATTATTTATGCTCATTATTTCAATTTCAAATTGTCCCCAGCAACGTGTCTAGGAAGCAGGAAGGAGCTACCCAAATAATTACATACCAGAGAGGGGCTAGGGAAACATCCTTGCAATTTTCAGTTACAAAGTTCTGCTCTAGCCATCTCCAGCTACCTACATCTACTTTTTCTTTCCGGTATGCCCGGTATGGTAAGTACCATTATATGCTAAATAATAGTGATACATGTCTGGTATTCCTAGCCCACCTTCGTTCCTAGATATAGATTATTTTTTTTAAGACTAATTCTTGTTTTTTTCTCTTTCCAGAGGAATGTGAACATCTTGTTTATTTCTTTAAACCATTTCTGGGGGATTTCTTGTGGTATTGCCGAAAAAATGAAGGCTAACCTCGGTAGTGTGTTTATTTTAAGTATCTCTGCCCTCCCCCACAATGATAACGGTAAGCCTGTCCATCTTTTTAGATCTTCCAGAGCTTGGGACCATTCAACTCAAATATTTTTCCAGTTGGGGATACAATGTTTACTCCAAGGTACCTCATTCCGAGACTTCCACAAAATAGGAAGCCATTGTCTAGTAATTGCCTTCTTACTTGCAACCATGAGGATTTTCAATAAATATTTGTCTCTGACATCCAGATCCGTAGGTAGGCCTTCATTTCCTAAGTAGAAAGAGACAAGTGAACTCAATATTAAATCCCAAGATACTCCTAGTGGCAGCTTGGACATCAGCCCAGAAAGATTGCAGGATGGGACAAGACCAGAATATGCGAGTGTGATCTGCCATTACAATAAGTTCCCACATTGTCTCCAGCATTGGTGTCCAGTTTTTTTAGATTTTCTTTTTGGGGTTATGAAAAACCTCAGTTCTTCCAGCAAAAGTCTCTCCAGCTTTGTGATGTTGTGGTGGTCATGTGGGTGTGGATGATGAGACCATTTCTTTGAATAGATATCAATGTCCATTTCTCTTTCCAATTTTTGCTTTAGGTAGTCTGTAGAATTGTTCTTCATTAATAGTATTCTTAGATACAAGTCTCCAATGATCCATCTGATGGGTTCTGAGTTGTATGCTTTAATAAACATCTGTTAATATACCAGAGGGTGCTTCCTTGCTCGGTCCCTTCACCTCTTTCACAATAGTGCCACATTTGTAGGTATCTATAGAAATCATAATTTTCAGACAGTTTGGAAGTCTATTAGTTTCCCATGCTTAACTACATAAGAGTATGATTTGGTACCATGCCATATCCATTGTCTATATTTTAGATCTTGGGACACTGGTTTAAAAATGTAGGTCATATGCTGGCCACCTAAGTATTTTTCTCTCTCTCTCTGGATCTTAAACTTCTTCACAAAGCCTGACCATATACCCAAAGAATAAGACACCCATTGATTCTGGATATCCGAGTGCTACCATTTCTAATTCTAATTGATTTGAGGCCTCCGCCACTTGTAATGTCTACATTTCCGTCCTCATTTCCAATGCATCCTGTAGTTCGAAATCAAAGATCACTCATCTTTTTGATTCCCTACACAACAGGACAAACTCCTAGAAAATGTAAATGTACTCTGCCAGTAAGAGTGTTTCTTATTCCAAAGACAACAAAAGCACAAGAAGTATAACGGTAATAGTACTTTATTTTAAATAAATTTAAGCAGGTATTGTGTTGAATGGTCCAGAACAATGTAGCCAACATTTCGGGTGCTCCATTACAAGAGCACAGTGGTAAACATAATGGAAAGGAGAGAGTAAACTGAATGGGAGGTGTGTGGTTCAGTAACAGAGTGAGTGAGGTTTGGGAAGATTCTGGTCTCCATGAGGTCTGGAGGAGGAATTTACTCGTCATCATGTCCCTCATAGCCATTAGGGAGGGCATTAGCATGAGGATTGTGGAACAGGGTTCTGGTGCCATCTCCCCAGGGGAAACGCTGAGAAAAGAGACAACCATTATTTCACCATTTCATCTAACATTTCCAGTATGATTAAAAACATTTTACTTCAAAAACTGGTGTCAAACCTTGCTGCGAATACGAAGGTGGCTGTAAGGGATGAATTCAGGCACCTCATGGCTATGGTGCTGAGTTTTCAGGTACATGTTCAACATGCACACTGCCACCCCAGGGAGGGCAACCACAAAGGTGAGGATTTTCCATGTTCTAACTGGAAAGGAGACAACAACATTATGATTCAGCCCATCTCTCTAGTCTAGACAGCGAACACTGATGTGACAATTATAATAGGCCGGCGCATGATGTTCAGTTAGGTAGCACTGTTTGACAGACTAGAGATGCTTAATCTGTGCCAATATGGTGTAGACCTGAAACCACTAGTGGCTACTGTTTTATAGCCTGTAATTTACCAAGGCTTCTAAAGCAGCAGCAGTTCTGCTCAATTGAATTGAACAAGTGTGCTACACTTCAAGAAATTGAGGTTGGATCGATGTAGATTTACGTTCATTAGCTTGTTTGGCCAATGTTAAACAGCAATCGTGACCAGTTAGCCTGATTAAAAGTGTTAAAAGTGGCTAGGTATGTTAGTAGTGCACGCAGTATCGCTAGACTTGTTATAAACTATGCTAGCTAGCTAGCCTAGCTAAATACTAGAGGTCACCACTAGTAGTAAGAAAGCTAATAGATAGCAACGAAACAACATTCCCAATGTTAAACATTTATACGCTAACATTCTTATAAAATCTCTCGTCTAAATAATGACTAGTTACCCAAAGTTTACCTGCATCGTCATGATGACCCACAGAAGCCGAGAGTTGACGCCGGGCTTGGGTCAAGGAGGACCGCATAAGAGCTTGTTGAAGCCGTCCGAACGCCGCCATTTTCACCGTCTGTGGTAGTAGCCTACCTTCTTCTTCTCCTACTTCTTCTTCTTCTTTGGGGTTTAACGGCGGCTTTCATCCAATCTGTTGCACTACCGCCATCTCATGGCGCTAGATAGCTCCTACAATGTCCATTTCGCCAATCAGGTTCTACCGATCAGTTCAGTTGTTATTTTTAACAAGCTGATGAAACACCTCCTGCCTCGCCCACATCCACCCCCATTCCAGCATGTCCTTTACTCCGTCTCCTGCCACTCCTGCTCTCCTCATAACTTCCATCAATTCCATTCTCTCCAATATGTACTTCCTACAATCAGCACATGCTCCACGGTTCCTGGCACTTTGCAGTGCTCACACAATACTGTTGTGTTTCCCTATGATGCCCAGTGTACTATTGAGATTTGTAGCCTACGTCCTTGTTTGTCTTGCCAGTTACTCGTGTTTGTATTCACATGTAGGCCTAGATCTTAGTGGGAGGTCTTGTTAGACAAAATCCAGCTTGAAACCAGGCAGACTGCAAATATAACAAATGGACAGAGCGATTCAAAGGTAGGCCTATACTTTATTGATCCTCCCAGGGGGAAAGTTGGCATTTAAAGAAAGAAACATGGGATGTCAGAATTTGTTGATATGGGGATTGTTGTTGATTTGTTTGGTGATCATGATTTTTATCCAATTATGTATCATGTTATGATGTACGAGGCTACGGTACACTCATAGGTTCTTCTCTTATCTCAATCAACACTCACTGATAAAATCAGATTTAGTCAGATCAAACAGATCAAAAAATGTACCTGATCTAAATGGATACAGTTACAACAAAGTTTTCAGCATTTGGTTTAAATAAGATAAGATAAACAGTAATTTTCATAATCCCCGGAGGGGGAATTCAGAATAACTCAATTTCTACACATCTACATTTCTCTAGTTTATATGACCTTTGGCTATTGGCTTTGGTTTTGATTGAGAGGTTAATATTTAACATCCTAGACCTTGGAACAGTTGTTCAATCATTTTGCTGCTACCAGTATTTGCTGTTAAACACTAGGACATTTCAATATATTATGAATTATCAGCTTTTCACTTAGCCTGATTGCAATGGACAAGATGGATTGTGAACATTTTGTCTTGAGTTACCAAGTAGCTCTTTCAAATTAATATCTCCCTTCCAGGATGGAATCCACTCACTATGATCAATTCAGAACCGCTGACAATGAGGGTGGACAGCAACTTATCCCACAAAAGGGTAAGTCTATCTGAGGTCTTACCCATTTCATGTCTCACCCACACCATACATTTCATGTGCTGTTGTTTTGTGTGTATTCTCTTAGGTATGCAGCTCAAAGTGGTGTATCTGCTTTATGGTGTCTTGGTACTCCTCCTGTTAATACTACTACTGATTACTGGACTTAAATGTAAGGACAACAATGTTCTCATTGATAGTGGATCACCAAACCAGATACAGTACCTTTGTTTATCTTCATACTCTTGATGCCAATGTTATTTCTTAACTCCTGTAACTTTCTTTCCAAAATCTGTCCACACTATCTTAAGTCTCTCAGTTAAACCAGGATTTGATTGATGTCAAGCTTTCCCTTGAGACACTTGACAAGTCTGTACTGAGTGCACAAGCCAAACCAGGTAATAACAGGATTTGGATACTCCGTTATTACTGATTGACTACATGAACTGAACTCTAGGAAACCAAACGTCTTTAAAAACATACATTGATAATTAAAATTACCATCACTGCTGGTAATGAAGATGTAACTGTACATTAAGTAAAAAAGACCACATTAATAATGCTTCTTTATCCGTCTCCTCTGTATTCACAACCGTCCTTCATCCTTTCAGCAGGGTCCAGTGCTGCTGTCGATTTCAATTTTGAAGATTTTGCAGAACCAGAGAAAGGTAATTGACAGGTACAGTATAAACTACTGCTTATTGCCATCCCTTGTGCTTACTTTCCCCCAGTCTGACCCCATCTATCTCCAGGCACCTGTGATGAAGACTGGGTACATTTCCAGAGTAGCTGCTATCTGTTGTCCCCCTCAGAGGCAAACTGGACCGAAGCAGAAAAGCTGTGCCTCAGCCACGGGTCACACTTGGCCATTATTAACACTGTGGAGGAGCTGGTAAGATCAAGCAGGAGAGGTAGTATGGGTCTCAGATGAGCAACTTTGTTTGATGTTAAGAATGCTTATTTTTTTTGCTGCTGTTTAGAAGTACATTTCAAGAATTACGAAATACATGCACCACTTCTGGATTGGACTTGTTGAGAGAGAACAGGAGGGGCAATGGATTTGGATAGATGGAACTAACTTCAATACTCCAAAGTATGGAAATTTGTTGTTTTGATCACGAGTGTTAAACATTATGAAATATAAAAAAATGTCAGTCAACTTAATAACTGCAATACTCTTTCCTCTGTGTTCAGCCTCTGGGATATAGGACAGCCAGACAACTGGGACTACCGTGAGAATGGAGAGGACTGTGGGCAGCTTCATCCCCCTAAATCTGGAAACCCTAACCTCAAGCTTTTGAATGATTCAGACTGTACTCTAGAATTCCGGTACATTTGTGAGGCAACAGGAAAATGAAAACCTTTATGAAACCGAGATGGACTCCCAAACACGACAGTCACTGGGTTTAGCAAAGAGGCAAAAAACAGCTTATAGCTTGTAGTAGGATTCCTGCTTAACAATGAAAAATGTTTTGAAAACAGAACAATAAAACAGCTAGAAATGTGATGATGCTTTTTATTGCAAGACGGACACAATTGATTAGTAACAACAGTGAGGTGGACCACTGGGCTTGAGTCTCAGATCATGTTCTGGTAATGTGTCTTCTGGGTGTCTGTAGATCAGTTTACTGGCAGCGATCACTGGGAAGGTGCGAATGCTCAGGGTTCCACCCTGCTTTGGCAAAGCACAATGCTGCCCTCCTGTCACACTCACAGATAAACATCTCACAGGGATCATTGTCACCTGAGTGGCAGAGAAAATCAGGAGAGACAGAAAGATCAGGATAACGGCACAATGGTTTTTACAGTGCATCCAGAAAGTACTCACACTTTTCCACATTTTATGTTACAGCTGAATTCCAAAATAGATTAAATGCATTTTTTAACTCATCAATCTACACACAATACTCCATAATGACAAAGTGAAAAGTTTTTATTTTATTTTTATTTTTTTACATTTTTGCAAATGTATTAAAAATAAAAAACAGAAATATCACATGTACATAAATATTCAGATCCTTTACTCAGTACTTTGTTGAGGCACCTTTGGCAGTGATTAGATCAGTTATTAGTTGATTGGAGTCCACCTGTGGTAAATGTAATTGATTGGACATCATTTGGAAAGGCACACACCTATCTACTGTACTGTATGTAAAGTAGTAATAACCCACAGTTGACAGTGCATGTGAGAGCCAAAACCAAAACATGAAGTTGAGGAAATTGTCCGTAGACCTCCGAGACATCTAGGATGGTAGGGTACAAAAAAAATCTGCTACATTGATGGTCCCGAAGAACACAGTGGCCTCCATCATTCTTAAATGAAAGAAGTTTGGAATCACCAGGACCCTTCCTAGAGCTGGCCGTCTGACCAAACTGAGTAATCGGGGGAGAAGGGCCTTGGTCAGGGAGGTGACCATGAACCCGATGGTCACTGACAGAACTCCAGCGTTCCTCTGTGGAGATGGGAAAACCTTCCAGAAGGACAACCATCTCTACAGTACTCCACCAATCAGGCCTTTATGGTAGAGTGGCCAGACAGAAGCCTCTCCTCAGTAAAAGGCACATGACTTGAAAATAGCTGTGCAGCGATGCTCCCCATCTAGCCTGACAGAGCTTGAGAAGATCTGCAGAGAAGAATGGGAGAAATACTCCAAATACAGGTGTGCCAAGCTTGTAGAGTTATGCCCAAGAGGACTTGAGGTTATAATCACTGCCAAAGGTGCCTCAACATTGTATGTAGATTGATGAGAAAAAATGAATTTAATCCATTTTGGAATAAGGTTTTAACATAACAAAATGTGGAAAAAGTTAAGGGGTGTGAGTACTTTCCAGATGCACTGTAGCTTTTTTTGTTTACCTTCAGATTGTGCAAAAACATTTCCAAATTTCAACTGCCTTTGTCATGTCATTTGGACACCCTCAGATAGGTTGCCTAAAATAATATCCCATGGATGCAAGGCCAAGAACAACCAAAAGAGGATGCTGCCGTTACCTTGTTTAACATTCCTGTTTATTGCCATGTATATAGTTCACACACAGTAGGAATTTGACTAGGGTTAAGGCATACGCTGTGCAGACAACATACGACAGGGTGCAGGACAGGACAGGACAGGACAGGACAGCGCAAAGACATGACAGTGCAAAACAGTACAAAAACAGTGCAAATACGAAATACAAAATACAAAAAAAAACTGTGCAACAAAATACAGTGCGATGTACAAATTACGATATACTGTTAAAAAAATTAAAGAAAACATGCAGTGTGAAAGTTAGATATTGATGAAAGGACAGTGTGAAAGGACTTTTGCATAGAGGGTGTTAATCACTCACCAAGGCAGGTAACAGTCTCTTTGGCCCTGTCACATTTGTAGCTGTATATTTCAAAGTAAGGGTTGTCAAAGATGGGCCAGCACTCATCATGCAGCAGGGCATCACTGTAGCATTGGTCGTGAACCTGACAGCATCTGACACACAAACAAGTAGTAACTGCATTTCAAACCAGTCTTGCATCAGCACACCGGATCAGGCTGCTGTGTATTACTGTTCACCCGCCTCCATGATCACTCAACACTCAGACTCAACCCAGAAAAAAATGTTCTCTAGCTCTCTTATTCCCTCACTGTTTGATTTTGATTTATTTTTGAAAGTTAACACATACAGTAATTTCACTACCCACAATCATAGAACAGAAATCCCAGCAAGGCCTTCATTAACAGATGAGGATAAAAAACACAGAAAAGTCAGACTTGTTTCCACTGTGGTCCTCTGTGGTTTACCTGTCAAGCTTATCAACAGGTGTCCCAGATCCACCCTTCCCACAGTAGCAGCCATAGTCAGCGTAGTCCAGCATAGGCCAGCTGTCAGGATTGGTGCAGACGATCATTGCTCTGAACTGCCATAATGCCCAATGGTTTGGGAAGGCCGGTACTGGGAAAAACACAAACCCCAAAACACAAGGGGCACATTTCAGAGTACTTTGAATTATCCTTCGTATCAGGTCAAACTCTCTGGGCTATTGCATGATGGGGGGGGTGGGGGGGGGGGGGGGCTGTTCTGTCCTTTTACAATAAACGGGATATGTGTAGTGTGATCATTTTGATTTCATTAACCTTTATTTAACCAGGTTTAGACCCATTGACATTAAAATCTCTTTTTCAAGAGCGACCTGGCCAAGAATAGCAGCAGTACAAACCGTTTCATACAGTACACTCTCACATTAAAAACAATAGATCAGCTCAAAGGTGCCATACAGTAAAAGTGCAGGGGATCCATAAAATCATATTTCAATTAAAACAATTACAATTATCAATAGTCTGTTTCTATTGATTTCATCATGCCTTTAAATTAATTTAGAGTGACTAGATCCTGAAGTTAACGTTCATTTTACAGACTATTCCATGCAGATGGTGCAGAAAACAAAGGCCTTCTTTCCCAACTCAGTCTGAACTCTAGAAGCAGTCATAAGCATAGTGTCCTGAGACTGTAACCCATAATTGCCTATACTCATGCGAGACTAATAATTGGCATGTTTTCTGGTTAGAAAGACAAGATAAATAACAGGCGAGTCTACCCAGAGTGGCCTTTTAGATGAAAACATACCAATGACTAAGCCAATGAGAAAGGTTTTACTAATCTACCCTCTTTAGCAAATACAATCATACAGTATCATATCATATGTTTCATTGCTTCTGTAAAACTAGAACCATCCCAACCATGTGTATTGAATTATATACTCACAGACTGGCAGACAGATGAATAAGACCAGAAAGGTGCAAGCAAATTTCATTTTGGATTTGAAGAGAATGAAAGATCCAAGATGCAAATGATTTATACTGACTCATAGCCTTAGGAGGCGGTCCTTTGACAAACAAGTGGTAGTGCCATATCTCTGACAGACCTCATATGCACTGAAACCTGCATACAGTAGACACACAATTACATGGACACCTGGATGTGTATACAGTCATCAAGATGCACTGAATAGCATGTCAAATGTATTTGAAATTTACATGTGAGACAATAAAGCCTTACAGTACATAACTCATGTGACATAGAAATGTGTGGGAATTTGTGCATGTGTTATCATGTACACAGCTGTTTTCTAGAAAGTGTTCTTTGGAGAAAGTTATCAGGGAAGTTAAATTTGGCTATCACTTGATAAGACACAGGATTACAGCATTCTAACCATAGCCTACATTTTAACCCTAATGCAGGTTTGAGGAAGAATTATAAGATTGGTAACACAGATCTAAAACACCTACATTTGAACATCAACCATTCAATAGAACTCATGATCAACAGAGGATATTACATTTCTCAAACCTACTGTATGTACATAACTAGGAATTATATCTTTGTGTTGTAAGGTACAATTTAAATGCATTATGCACAGCACCCTTGCAATTGTTGTATGGTATGACTCAGCTCTCTGCGGAAAGGTTAAAATATTTTCAACTTTCCGGCCCTGATAAAATGTGAGACACCTTTCTTCGGCAGAGCAGCGCGCCGAAAGGCTCTGAGTTTGCTGCTCCATAGACAACAATGAAAAGCAATGTGCAAGCGCTTTGAGAAAATCTGCTATGTGAATGTGGCCTATGTAAAGAGTCATCGGGCACAAATTAACATGGCTGCTGCTCAACGTCAACACAACGCCGTGTAAACAGGAAGTGAGGTCTCATTGCTTAACGCATCATCCTTTTGACATTCTACATATTATGCATACTCCATAAGGGTGAATGGGCACAATTTAACATGGTCGCCACTCAACGTCAACGCAAAGCTGTGTAAACAGCAAGTGAGGTCTAATTGCTCAACACATCATCCCTTTGACATTCTACTTAATATGCATGCTCCCCAAATGTCAGGGGGCACAAATTAACATGGCCGCTTCTCAAGGTCAACGCAATGCCACATAAACAGGAAGTGAGGTCTAATTGCTTAACGCATCATCCCTTTGACATTCTACTTAATATGCATGCTCCCTAAGAGTCAGTGGGCACAAATTAACATGGCCGCCACTGAACATCAACGCAGTGCTGCGTAAACAGGAAGTTCCCATTGCTTACAGCATCATCCTTTTGACAGTTTACTTAATATGCACGTTCCATCAGTGTCAATAACTACCTGCCGACTCAATCAAATATGTGTACATGTCCAGATAAGCCATACCTCACCACCTACAGGGAAGTGCAGAGGCCAGGCAATGAAATTTGTCCAGAACTATCAAAAGAATGACTATGTATGCCCAACAGCCATAAGCCAGGTTTTCTCCAGAAAAGAACTGTAGATAAGCTAAAAGAAAAGCTGCAATAGATGTTCACTTTCCTGATCAAATAATAATATAAGAATTAACTTTATTTATATAGCACCTTTTTAAACAAATGTTACGAAGTGCTTCACAAACAATCAACAGTACGCCAAAACAACAACCCCCATCCTTATCTCTTGCACTCGTGCCTCCCAACATCCACTATGCCAACATCCACTATAAGAGCAGGAAGAGCAGTCTTTTCCCCCTATTTCCTTCGCCATGAAACTCACTGTCCTCCTGCTGCTGCTGACCGGTAAGACTGACACCAAAACTTCTTTGCCCAAGAAGTACCAAGTAGAGGAATTGATATGAATCAATTTCCCACATAGCCCAATTAGCTCATCATATGTGGTTTTATATTCAAAAACATCGAAAATAGAATGTTCTTTTCAACATTCTGAAAACTTTTGCCTGAAGCCATTTTGGAGATGTGGTTTTCATCTGATAGCGAGGACATGCTGCATGGATCCACACAGAAATCTTTATCAACAGATAATAAAGATGTGTGCTGCATTTGCCTGATAACCTGGTTGTATTTGGTGCAACCAAGCTAGACCCCCATTTTGGATATCACTAGCCCTGTGAGATGGAGCAGAATAAATCTTTATTCTTCCTGAGATTACGCATAGTCTGGAGTCTGACCTAGCCTCTAACCTTCCTTTGACAGCCTGCATGGCCAATGCTTCCGTGCTGCCCAAGGCTTTGTGGCAGTTTGTGGCAATGATCCGGTGCACCCAGCCAAAGGTGAACCCCCTCATCTACAACAACTATGGCTGCTGGTGTGGGTTAGGGGGCACTGGGGCTCCCCTGGATGAGGTGGACAGGTAATCAAATTACACTTCTTTGACTAGGTTCAATAAAATCTGTCATATCTAAATATAAACAGAGCTGACTGTGATGTTTCTCCAACACATCTTCCTCAGGTGCTGTGAAGTCCATGATCATTGCTATCGAACCTGCAGGACGAGTCCAGAATGCATACCTGTAGTTGATGTCCCTTACCTCAAGGTTTACGACTTCTCCTGCACAAATGGACAGGTCTCCTGCTCAGGTAGCATTCTCAAACATTGAACTGAAATATCCCACTCGTGTGTGTGTGTGTGTGTGTGTGTGTCGTACTTCTTACAATGCTTGTGACCTCCCAAAACCTGTCTGCAGCCTCCAACGATGTGTGCCAGGCCTGTGTTTGTTCGTGTGACCGTGTGGCTTCCCACTGCTTTGCCGAGGCTACTTACAACCATGAGAACAAGAACATGGACCCTGATGTGCACTGTGTTGGCTGATCAAGGTTCAAACAACCTTGACACATCAGAAACATCCCTATATAGCATTAACCATCAACAGAGGAATTTCTTGTTCACATCCAAACGTGAATAAAACAGAGCATTCACATTGCTGTCTTTTAGAAAGTTTGTCTTTTTGAAGGGGGGTTATGTGGGGATAAATCATAAAAAGTGCACTGTCTAATCTAACAGGTTAAAAAAAAAGTTCAATACTATTTATACGTGTGCCAATATACTTATGATGATTATATGACTAGCCAAATGTGGCTAGCTGCTTCCACTGCAGTAGGAGTGTGTAAACAGCTGGGGTTTTCTCACTATTATATAATGATGTTTTCCATTAAACCAGCATGGTGTTTGTTGTTTTGGCACATTCAGGTCTCTCTTTCCATCAGCTGCCAAGACTATACCTGAAAAGAGCTGATAAACTCTTTACAGACATTTTTTTTTGACCCAAGAACAAAATATCTAACATATTCTGATGAATATTCCACAATAACCACCTTTGTTTTTAGTGAACAGAAACAAGCAGATTGTTCATATGAGTAAATGTTTAATCATTGGTATAAAAAGCTAAATTACACAAGAGTAGCACAATTAGTTGTAATGAAGTACAATTGAAAAAAGAGGATGTCTGGATTATATTGGTTTATACAGAAGGGTGGTCACATATTTCTTTTTGTAGCGGTGGGTCGCACTAAGAACCATAACCCCATCCTGAAATTTAAAAAACATAAGCAGAGTGATCAGACATTTATCTGAATTACTCTGCTATGTGCACAGATGGAATACTGACAGCATTAAATAAACACAATCACACCAGAGCAAGCAGAAGTGATTTACCTTGATGGAGAGGGCATAGAGGTGGTTGAGCATCACATGGTTGGGTTCTGGAAGCAGGGCTGGGTCACACTATTAAACAGAGAAAAACATTAACTTTTTTGTGTGAAATTTATTTTTATTGGCATTTTCAAATGTTTTGCATGGATAAAAAATGTGATGAACTAGCCCAGTATTAAAGGCTTTTTATTTGGAATGAAGAGTTGCCTTGGATTTTATTACAAACTCTTACTGGATTTGTCCCCCCATCAAGTCTAATGAGCACCTTCAACCACTTTTACAAGGTATTTACCTGTACCTGAATGCCGTAGCCCTCGCCTACCTTTTTTCTTAATTACCATATTAGTGTTCCGTTTCATTATTATTTAGTCCCAGTCCAGATTCTAAATCCTCTTCCCACTGTGCCTTAAGCGAATCCAGTGGACAGTAATGGTTAGTCAGTATGCTATATATCAGGCCAATAGTCCCCTTAAAGGAGTAGTAAAGGGAAAATGCATGTTTAGCCCTGTTTTAAGGTTACTCATGATCATATACAATGATTCAGATCAAAACGTTGACAAAGCTAGCATTTTCGAGAAAGTTGATAATTGCTCTACCACCGTTTTGGTCGTACAAACAAAAAAATTATTCAAAAACATGTTAAACTCGATTTCAAAGACAAGAAACTCACCTAGGTGTTAGTTCGCGTTCTGGCATATAATTCGCCATAAAGTAATATTCTAGTTCATCTGGAAAGGCTTTTTAAAAATATTTAGCATTGAACGATTTAGTTGCAGCACATACGTGTGTAAACTTCCGCTTTAATTGATTCCGATCTTGCGCAATGCCTTGATCTCGCGGTAGGCGACATCCGTGGATTCTGGCTCAGCTTCTTTCCTTGAAAAGCTAGCCGCAACAACAAGACAGGCTCGTGCGAAGCATTTGTTTGGGATCTCAACAATGACACGCTATTGTGCCGTTGCCAATTGTGGTCAAATCCGTTCATCTGTAACTTGTCATAGACTTCCCTACAACGATCCCGCAAGATTGAAGTTGTGGATAGAATCTCTTTACTTGGACGTAAACACACCCGTGGATATTCTTCGGGTCTTAGATCACCGTGTATGCGCTTTGCATTTTGAGGACAAATGTTATAAGCCTAGGCTATTCTTGAAGAAATCTCCCAAAAGGGTCTTCCTCAAACATTATGCTGTTCCGACTTTACATAGAGGAACGACAGAAGACGAACGAGAGGTAAGTTCTTATTGCCAGCTGTGTGTGTGTGTGTGTACGCCCGTGTGTGTGTTGAAGCATAATAATAATAATAATAATCCCTTTGCTAAGACTAACTTTAGAAAAATAGAATTGTAATAAGTGGTCTTACAGCATGAAATTATCAAAACTGTAGATTTATTCGCTCGGACATAAATACTAGTGGTAAAAGCAGGACTCACTTTCAACAGGCAAGGAGTCAGACTCATGGACCGAAAGGTTTGCCATGTCAGCTGTTAGCAACAGGTCCCACTCGGTACAGCACAAACTTTCCTCTTCGGTGGGCATCTGTCGGCAATGTTTGCAAGCACACCACCAAACACCCGTGGTTCGTGGTATAGCGACAGCTTCATCGACCGTCTCTGGCTCTGCGGTTCGGCGAGCCTCCATCTCTTCCCTTTGCTGTAGTTCCTCCTCACTATATTCAGGCTCGAAAAGATAAGCGCTGCCGTCAAAGTCTAATTCCTCGCGATCAAATTCCTAATCTTCTAGATCAACCATTTTGATAAGCGTTTTCTGAACTGTAGCCTAAGGCTTCCTTGTCTGTGAGCGAAAGAGTAGCATGAGCAGTGAGCAAACTAGCTAGCCTAGCTAACATAAACAATAGCTACCGTAAGTAGTTCCGCTTCCTGAATCCCCTCTGCGGATTGATCTACACATCTACAACGGTCGCGTCAATACAAGTCAATGGATTTCATAAAATGATCAATAAAACCCTACAGGATTCATACTTTGCGGCAAATTTGATTTCAGAACACCAACGAACACCAATGACACCCTCGGTGAGGTTCTTGTCTTTGAAATCGAGAGTTTAACATGTTTTTGAATGATTTTTCAAGATGCCCAACAACATCCATTGTATGACCAAAACGGTGGTAGAGCAATTATCAACTTTATCGAAAATGCTAGCTTTGTCAACGTTTTGATCTGAATCATTGTATATGATCATAAGTAACCTTAAGACAGGGCTAAACATGCATTTTCCCTTTACTACTCCTTTAAGGTTAAGATTCAGGGCAAAAGGAGAGTCTATCAGAGAGGGAGGCTGGGACATTTTACAAAATATAAGAATAGTCAGGATACAAAACTACCAATCTGTAGATATCTAAAGAAGCTTGACCTAGGAATCAGGCATTTTTGAACTATTTGTTCAAAAGAAGAAAAAGTGCCATCAATATAGAGATCCTTGTATGAGTATAACTTTCTCAGACCAGATGCAAAATGCTGTTTACAACAACAGGGGCAAGTGTTGATGGATCTTTGAGATGAAAAGCCTTCCTAAATTGTCCCCAAATCTTAAACAAGTGCTTAATAATTGGATTGTTTGTGAATTTGGAGACGGGATTGGTAAGTGGAACTTTGGAAAAGAGTAGAGCAGGTAGGGAAGTGAAGCAGTAGTACAACTTCTCCAGGCTCAACCAATGAGAGAAACAGTTAACAGGATTTCTGAGAGCCAAATCCCATCTGTGTAATCACACTCACCGACACGCCAGTGTCCTTGTTGAGCAGCACTTGCAGCAGGTGTGGTGGCAGAATGGGGGGGCTCTTGAGCTTGTCCTCTGTCTTGGTTATATATGCGTCCTGCTGGTAGGGTCCTGGAGGAGAACTGGAGAGGTCTGAAGAGACAGATCCACCACAGCATACAAAAGGTACTCACAAACATATTCAAGGATAAAGGGTGGATTAATATTCTACAGGGTCTTGAATTTACAATCAATGATGATCACTTTCAATAACGTCTGACTGATTTAACAGTCCACTCCATTTAGTCCTCAGAATTAAAAATGTAAAAGGACTCAATGGGCATTAATGCTCCGATGTATTCATAATAGTAATAGCTAACCCCTTTGTAGCCAAGTGGCATGGTTCATACCTGACATGTCTGCACACTCTTGTGAATCTATCATGAGGGCATCAAAGACTTCAAAGTCAGTGCTCTTCACTTGGATTACATTATTGACGGTTCCCGTTTTGGTTGTCAGCACTGCCTGGGGAGGATGAGATGATTGTTGGCATTAATGGAAGCCCTATCATATATTGAACGGTATTGAATGGTAGAGGAAGCTTCTTGCTCACCGCTGTTGGATCTAAGGTCCACTGTCCGTCCACACAGAACTTGTACTGGTGTTCTCCCTCAGGCAGGTCCACAATGGCTGCAAAGTTGTTCTGACTGTGACACAGCAGGACTGTAATTAACTACTTTGACTCTGTAAGGAACTACTTGGTGTGTGAGGTAGGGAGGCGGAGGCAACTACAAGTTATAAGTATGAATTCTGAAACAGCACTTTACTAAGACTTCAGAATCATATTTATTCTGGCCAGCTAGGAAGGAAGAGATAGGACAGTGCAAAATAGCGCAAAATGCAATAGTGAGGAGGCAAATACAATATGATCCTATGTGCAATACACTCCTATATACAATACAATCAAAGGTAATGTGCAAAATAATGCTGCAGAGACAGAGGGGGACACGGGCCTTGTTGATGAGGCCGGTTGCAGTTGGGAAAAAAACAAAAATGTTTTTGTGCCAAGAGGTTTTGGTCCTGATGGACCGCAGCCTCCTGCCGGAGGGGAGGGGTTCAGAGAGACACAGGTGGGAGGGGTCGGCCCCCCCGGACACAAGTTTTGTTTTGTTTGTTAATGTTTTTATTTGTATTTTGTTATTTTGTGTCTTGACGATATTATTTTGCTTCTTTTTTTGGGGTGAGGGGGGGATTAGTGTAGTAGCTGCTTGTACTGTTAGTATGTATGCATGTATTAAGTTGTATTACTATTTCAGCTTAATATTAGATTATAATATTGTTCCTGAATACAATAACTGTAAAAAAAACAAAAAAACATTTTGTGTGACATTCAAAACTGTAACACAGCAGTCCAAGGTAAACAGCCTGATACATCTGCCTGCCTCATACCTTTTATTGAGTGGGATCTTGGTGGCCCAGTTGTTAAATGAGCCAGACACAAAGATCTCCTTGCCAGCCCCAGTCCAGCGGAAAACAGTGGGCCTTGCCTGAGCAAAGCTCTTACTGTCACTCTCCAGGTCCCTCTGCCAAGCCAGAAACTCCTGGATCTCCTGTGGAGCCTTGATCAGATCAGATATACACTTATATCAGGGACCTCACAAGGCACAATAACACACTTTGAATATATTTTATAATAGCAGTATGTACTATATGTAAGAATTCGTTTTATTTATGTAGGCTATAATACATTTTAATATCTTAAAAACCAAACAAATAAGCAATAAGTGGACATAAGTGTTGGTACTGTCTAGCCTACCTTTGCATCCTCTCTCTGAAAAATATCACCATCCTCAGTGCTGTCCATCAGAATCTTGGGTCGCGCTCCCTCCTTGGCACTTTGTCCATCTCGCTGATACGGCCTGTCACCCTGGCCTCCACTGACCCTCTCACTGCTGCTGTTCCCCATAGTCACACTGACAAAACACAACTGATCAACAATTCAGTAGCCTAGCATGCCATGAATGCTGGCTAAGGTAACCAGACAAATGTTACGGCTAATTGTGTAGGCTTAATTGTGTAGGCTATCTCACTCACAGTACAATACAGCGTAGGTTTCAACCGGTTGGTTTCAACAGAGGACCCTCAATAACAATAGCAAGTCGCGCGATATCGTGCAGTAGGGAATAGTTTCCGTGTTTAAAGCAAGCTCTGCTGATTTAAAGCGTCTGGTAGGCTAGCCTACATATAATATCGATAATAAATATCTGTCCAGACTCCAGAAGGTCTATGCTATAGGGTAAACACGCGGATTCTCTTTACCTTACCTTTGTTTTACGTCTCACTGAAAAGTTTGGAACACTATCCCACTGTGTCACCTCTCGCCATTTCCCCTGAAAATGTGCTCACTGAGCACACCTCTTCCGCCAGCCTGTTCTTTACGGAGGCATCGGGTAAGAAATCGACGTCCCCTTAATTAACTTTCTAATTCCAAAATGGTTATGCCTATCGCCATTTTGCCTCAGCAGCTAAATAAATGTTGGAATGTTTAGGCTAATCTACACATTTTGTAGTTAGATAACGTTTCAAGGTGTTATCTAACAGGACCGAATACTCATAAAATTTATTTAGCCTTTATTTTACCAGATAGACCCATTGAGACGCATGGTCTCTTTTACAAGGGTGACCTGGCCAAGAAGGCACCAGTCAATCATAAAAACACTGTAAACATACAAGGTTCATCATTCATACAAGAACAAACATCAGAGTTAGAAAAATATCAGTGTTAGCAGATCAGGCCTATTGAAACACATCATCTAGCCTACAATATAAAAATGTCAACACTGCAGAGCGTAGCCTACTTATAAGAAGATCTGCATTCCTCCTTTACAGAATTATGAATGAGAGTTTTAAACTCTCCAAGGGTCAAGGTGTCCAGGCGAAGCGAGTTTTGTATTGTGTTCCAAGCCTCCGGAGCACAATAGGAAAAAGCAGACTTGCCTAGCTCAGTAAGGGCCCTGGGAACTTTAAGAAGAATCCATCTTGCAGATCGTGTCTGATAGGTAACATCAGTAAAAGAAAGCAAATTACAAAGGTAGGAAGGAAGAAAATGGAGCCGTCTACGTGTGTAGAGAGAGGACCAGCCCACCAATTTGTATAGTGAGCAATGATGGGTAAGTGAATTAGCATTGCTAATAAAACGTAGGGCCGAGTGATAAAGTGTGTCCAATCTCTTAAATA
Organism: Borostomias antarcticus; assembly: GCF_949987555.1. Taxonomy (NCBI): domain Eukaryota; kingdom Metazoa; phylum Chordata; class Actinopteri; order Stomiiformes; family Stomiidae; genus Borostomias; species Borostomias antarcticus. Next base: position 8,628,755 of record NC_140256.1, on the reverse strand, counting down.
AATAATTAATATGGAAAAAAAGTGATACAACTTTTGGTAATGGTGGCAGGGACCCACACATATTCAACCCCCCACCCCAATATTTATTACTTAATAGCTCTCTGCTCAGTTCTAAGTCATTTAGCATGACTGACAATTCTCTCATAAGAATAGTTCAGAGAGGTCAACTTTTAACTTTGCTGTTGGCGTTGGTGTTGGAGCTCACCAACTGCGATCTGCGTCATCTGTTTTAGTCATTTCTCTGACGCATTCTCACGGCTATCCACTTTCACTGTCTCGTAACTGGACCACTCTCACCAGTCCACAGTAGCCCCCAAAAGGTAGAATACACACCTATTAACACAGGCATGGGTACAAATTAGTCAGCTTAGCCCATGCTAGTCCATCTTGACCATCAAAAACAGAAATTGAGACTGCTCGTAATAAAGGTTGATATTAAGAATAAGAACAACAGCAACAATCACCATTACATTAATTATCACCATCTTCATGCATGTACTTTTACTATCTTTCTCATTAGGTAAATTAAAACCACTGGTGCAGCCCTGTGAGGCCCAGAGAATATCTCCCCTATTTTTAGCCTTTAATGGTACTAAGATTACATATCAGTATACAAGATCCTCTAGACTCAACAGATTTCAAGGGGTGTGAAGGGTAAGTGGGAACGGTGGGTGAAGGGGACATGAGGGGGTGGAGAAGGCCCACCGCCAAATATCTTATCCATCTTATCCATCGGTGCCTCTGAATAATTGGAGTAGCATACATTTCCCCGTTTAGTGTGTGTGTGTGTGTTTGTGTTTATGTGTGTGACTTTCACGCAAGCATTTCAAACAGCAACTTAAGAAATCTTGTAGTCCACATTTGAATCGTGTCTTACCATTTAGTGTTAACAACTATACAGGTTTTCACTGATGGTTTCAGTCTGTGATATTCACCTGGTTGACTGATCACTCTGGTTAGGGTCACAGACGACCACAACATTTATATTCAAACCTCAGACTAATATATTGTACAATTCAAAACATACATAGAAAATAATGTCTGCTCCCAAGACCCAATTTGGGAATAAATCACTTTCAACTTGGATAAGACTGTATTTTCATTATGTACAAACAGTAAATATTAATCAACATTGTAGAAAAAGTCAAAGATTCAGAAAACTGCATTGTAAAATACTTACAGCCTCAATGCATAGTACATACGCCTCAACTTAACACTGTAAAGACGATCTATCTGAACGGGTGTCAAAGTTAACATCCATGAAAGATAGTAAATTCTTTTTTCTTTTTTAAAAAATCAATCCAAAAAGGGTTGAGGCCCTGTCAGCTGATGGTTGTCTGAAGAATGTTTGTTGTGAACATAAAAGTGCCTCAGGAGAAAAGCCTCTGACTCTCATGGAGATGATCTCTCCATGTGAATGTCTCTCCTCTCCTCCCCATTCAGGTGTCAGACCACCCTCTGAGGATTTGAACACAAATACAATTGATTGCATTAAATGGTTCTTAGCTCTAAAATTCATAGTTGTTGCTTTAACTCTGAAATAGGAAACAAACCATTACTGAATACATATAATCTGTACTCTGCTGTGGTGTGAGTGGTCATACCGTGGTAAAGTGAACAATGCAGTAGATGGTGATGATCAGGACGCCAATGATGATGGAGGCGATCCCCACTTGGAGGGCCTTATGACCCAGCCGCTGAGACCCCTCATAGTCCTCTGCATCATAGCTGCTCTGGGACTACAGGCCAACATGGGGAGGGTAGGGGTTAAGGAGAGAGAGTAGAAACTGTCGCACCTTTAAAGTGTTAGAATGAGTAATCGATGACCAACCAATAGACCTCTAGAACTCATGACTTGGTGAAACTTGGCACCAACTTGGCAAGGAGTGTCTCTCCTATAAGCCTATATATACAGCATCCAATATTTAGCCAGAGTCAGAGGGAGACGCAGTGACAAAGCTGACCCCATTCCACACCAGTTAAAGAGATCGGAATACTATTGACGAGGGCTAGGGAGAGGGAATGCAATATCAGACTGGTTCCTCAGTTGAAAGAGCCGAGCTGAAACTCTGATGCTAAATCATTTTTATGTGATTCCCTTCTGGGCGCTTGGCTAGAGAGGCTCTCATGGAAAGCATCTTTGTTTCTCACACTGTCTCTGTGGGGTCTTTATATTACACGTTATATTAAGATGATTTGTCAGAGTGCGGTGGATTACTCAGTCTGGCACTGCTCATCCTGTTTCTCACAGCCCCAAACGTACAACAGCTGCCATTGGCTCGTAACGTAGGGTGAGGACTCAACAGAGTTGCTCACTGGAACGCCTTCAAACTCTGAGGTACTCCTAACTCACCAGTCATTTTACCACCCAAAATCTCTCAAATGCAGTCTTAAATGGGGCTGAGAATCCTGTTTTACATCACTTGTTTGCCACGTGAACAATTTATATATCATCATGAACACTGAACTGGAACATTCTGGCACAGTTTTATCTACAGAACAGTCAGTGTATTGCTCATTGCAATACTGCAGTGTATAGCCACATGGTCCTTCTAAAGTCTCTAAAGAGTGTGGTGTGACATAGACAGCCTAAACATGACTGGCTGCTCAGAGAGCCCATAGGGGCCTATGTCCTCAGCTCATGTCATAACAGAGCACCAGGCATATGTTTGTGTGTGTGTGTGTGTGTGTGTTTGTGTGACACCGACAGCGAGCTCAAAGGTGGAGAGGCTATTTTTGCTACTCATGAGACTAAGCTTCTCAGACTCACTCATTAGCCATCCCATGCTCATGCAGAGAGAGGTGCATCATATCAGTAGACACGTTATGACAGCAGGTTACAGGAATTGGGAATGGCCCAGGTATTTCCTCCTAACCAATTTCAGCCTATTGACATGATTTAATAATCACAGTCAACCTGACAGACATTCATCTACACCCTGGACCAACACTCCTAACTTGCCTTGTCCATCAGATGGACTGTGATAAATCAGGGCATTGCAATTGAACCCCTCACACATTCTATGACAGCCATGTGTTAATACCGTTTCTCTCATCACTTAATGACAGATAAAACTATGATTCCACTGATGAACCCTGATCCAATGATGATGAAGCAAAAACAACAGCAATACAATAGCTCTGAATTACACTCACCAGAACAGAGAAGACCAAAGCCACTATATTGATGGGCCATGCTGGACAGAAGCAGGTGATCATGGTGAGCCAGAGGTAGTTCCTCAATGGGGGGATTTCCTGTGCCTCCCCGCTCCCAAGCTGGTCAGCACTCCCATGCAGCGAGCACTTGGTCTTCACGTCTTGCTGTGGCGTCCCAGGAGACATCGGACCACATGTACAAGTCACACTGTTCAGAGAAGAGGTATTGTACGAGGTTTGAGAAGCCTGTCAACGGAGCAAGTCTGGAGAGTGTGATCTGTGACTGACAGAGGAGTGGCCTGGTGGGCAGACTGAGCAGACGGGGGGCTCCAACCACAGATGGGTGATGACCTAATTACAGTATTCTCAGGGGTGAATACTCTCCTTCCTTTAAGAGGGGGTGGCCAGAGGAGGGAGAGAGAAGAGGGGGCACAGGGAGATAAAAAGAAAGTGAGATGGACCTTCTGGATCTTATTAAAATAATTGATCTCTAAAGTTTTTACTGTTTTGCTTTGAATTATTAGCTAACCTCTTCCCTAACTCTCTTTCTTTTGCTTCTCACAGTTGTGTACATGTTAATGTTCATAAAGACAATTACAACTCAAAGCGTAAGTGGAATGTTTTAAAATAATTTATTAGGAATTTTAAAAGATTTTTTCCGGAAAAAAAAAGAAAATGTCACAGAAAAAAACAACAGTAAAGAGAGTTACAGTGTTGACAAGAGCGTTACCTTTCAGTGAACCCGGAGGCTGAATCCTCCTGGTAGACAGCAGAAGACTGAGAAAATATCAAAACCCTACAAATTGGTAATTGACAGATTAATAGTGCCTTGTTCTTATAAAACACTTTTACCATGACGTCCCAGTGCTACATCTTAATATTTCCGAACAAAATTATTCTGGTCTTTAAAAAAATATTGCTTGACAGTTAGATTGCTGTGGTTTGTGTTGTCCAGTGGATATGCAGTGTCTCTGTCAGTGTAGTGGTGGGGGGAGGGGAATCAGGTAAAGAAACTGTAGAGAATCACCTCTGAGACTGCTGAAAAAGTCATGAATGAGTCCCATCCACACACCGACAGAGACAATGAAGTTAATATACCCAATATTAAAGTTAGAAATTCACATTTGTGACTGAAATACCCATTCCAAAAACAGTAAATGGCAGACTTGATGCCAATACGCGTGACCATGTAGTCATACAAACACACAAGCTCTCACTCATAAACACAATCTGCAGAATGAATCAGCCAGATCACACAGTAGTGAAACTGTTGTATGACTGCTTCTGCATATTAGTCCTTCATTTTCCTTAACAATCATTACATAATTAAAATAACAATTTAAAACAACAATAATATGACAAAGGTACAAAGTAATAAAGAAAGAAACAGCATGTATCCCCACATCCAAACCCCCCCACAGTAATGTAACATCTCAAACTGACTCTCCCTTCAGGGTTTCCTGGGTGAATTCACAGTAAAATGGAAAACCGTTTTTACTTTCAGAGGCCTGAGGCAGTTCAAACTTAAACCCTCATAGTTGTAAAGGAGAGGGAGGACTATTGTATGGCTGGTCTAAAAGTGACTGACAGAAACACTGTCATTGACTGGCAATGGCTCCCAACTCAATGTGTTACTATGATATGTCGCAGTCCAGGTTTTCAACACGTAACAAGATTAATTAAACAAACAACATCTGCAGAATACGATTTCATTTCTGCCAGACTTCTTCTTTCCCACATCTCCCATCTTCCAGAACCCTTTTTTTTTTTTTCAGAAACATGAACAACAGAGCAGTATTTACAATATTTTACACAAAAACAGCATAAGTTTTATCTGACTGGAAGTCGACTTGTGACTATCATTTTGTTACTTTGATCATCATTAGTACAACAAGTTCTTAAAGTTAAAAAGCTACCAAGATATACATTGTTTAACTTTGTAACACATTTTAAAATAGTATTAATCAGAAATGTTCTGTTAAAATTCGGCATGAACTAGAAACAAATATACACTTATTCAGTACAAATTATTGCTCCTGTCTTTCAGATATTTCATACCTGGAGATTGCTCTCCTTCGTCTTAATAAAAAACATGTTCAAAACCAAAAATCAAATCAACCAATAAAGCACAGAGAGCCAGAACAGATAAGAAATTACACATCTTCACAAAACCAGTCAGGTGAAATAAAACAAAGGAGAAACAAAGCTAGAAATATAGTATCTGCATTTGATTCTAAAACAAGCAGTCAATCAAGTTTAAAAAGAGTTTGCTCCTGTCTGAGTTACAATAACATGTTCTGTGGGACACAAGGTGATGTTAAGACAGGATACAGGACAAGTCAGACAGTAGGGCTATCGGGGGCCATCAGCGGGGTTGCTTCAAGGGTCACACTACAGCTGCCCCAGCCAGAGGTGGACTGTACAGAGATATGCCAGATCAGCTCAAAGCAGCTTCAACTCCTTCTATCTCTCTGGTAGTAACCCTGAGGAGACACCAAAATGATGTGCTTACTTGATTTATACTTTTTTAATATAAAACATATGCATGCAGCTGTGCTATTAGATGCAGTTTCATAGTGGACTCTGGGACTACAGGGCAGAATAACTCACTCTCAGTGGTAGCCGTTAGTGAAGGCCGTAGCAATCAGAGGACCCTGTGGAGAGCAGTTTGACAAGAGGGTGAGAGCTTACAATCAAATATCATCATTATCTTCATCATATTTACAAACACAATGGCACTCACAGTCATACTCAAATAATAGAACACCACCAGCATCATCAGCACCACAAACAGTCCAGTCAGATAGTTGATTCATAGTTTTTTAAAGATGAATTTAAAGTAGGCTAACTTTAAGAAACTACCTGACCATACTTTTTGTGGTGCTGCTGACAAAATGGTCATATATTCATTCATATCATATGTAAAATTGTACAGCCAACATGTAGACACCTTTTCAAAATGTTATGAATAAGATCTAAATACCTACGTGATAAGGGCTGTGTCTTACCCCCAGACTATGGCCAAACCCAGAGCTTGGGGCTGGGCTGGCAGCACTGAGGTAGCTGCTGACAGCAGAGTCCTGACTGGCAGCTCCATACAAGTCTGCCATTGGCCCAGGGCTGCTGGTGCCTAGGAACCCACCGGAGCGAGATGGAGTAGAGCCTAAAAAGGCATATTAGGGAAAATGGTTGAGTGGACACTGTGTAAACTGTTTCACTGTTGTGATAATAGTTGGTTATGGTTGATGTTCTTTTTATTGGATGGGAAAGCAGCAGTATCAGTGACTCCCCCCCCATTCAGAGAGAGGAATGGATGAGAGCAGTTTCAAACCCACACCCGTACCTCTCACTACTGCTGCTGCCGCCGCCGCTGCCGCCATGGGCCCGTACGCTGTCAGAGGAATGGCTGAGTAACACAGAAAGAGGAGGTTCAGGCTAGACAAGCAGCTCAGACCACAGACAGACAACAGGTCCCTCTGGGCTTGATGCACACAGGGAAGATACGCCACTGGCAAAACTGTTAAAAACCACATTGATCTCTGGTATATATATATATATATATGGATTAAAAAACATGTACAAACAGAACACTGTTGTGGTGTGTAATACTGTTCGCTAATGTTGTTGTGGAGAAGAGGTGTGTAGCAGACTGGCAGCTCGCTGCTTGTAAATCCAGAGGAGGGACTGACCTGTGAGCTCAGGGGGGTGGGGTGATGTCAGAAGGGGGGTCCTCTCTAAGTGGAATTCTAGAATAGAAACATTAGAGTGCTGTTGAGACACACACCACCACCAGTAGCAAGGAGAACGAGCGTGCACACACACACACACACACACACACAGGGACAAAACTAGAGACACTACAGGAACACACCCGTGAGATGGAAGGATGGACTAAAAGTAGGATTCAAGAGATGCCATACAAAAGGGAATAGGAAGGATACCAAAGTAGAATCAGTTTAAACTGCCCATAGTAGTGTCGTAGTGCATGTTAGAAGGAACTATTTAGTACAATACTACCCCAAACACATTCTCTCATTCACTCATATAAAACCAAAGAAAACACACATACACTAACCATACACACACACACACACACACACACAAAGCATAATGGAATTCCACTCCCTGATTTTTACAAGCAGCCAATGACACACAGAGTGCTTTACAAGCTTGAGTCTGTCAGTGTTCATGTTAGAGTTGTGGAACTGTTTTATAGTTTACTAAATCACACTCGGATTCTAGATACACACCTGGTGAAAATATAGTTCAACAACTTGTTCTGACATCTTAACCAACATTAACCACCAAGACTGGTTCAAGCAGTTATGAAGGGACGGAGCAGTACAGAGATCTTACCTGGGAACTGGTAGGTATATCCAGGCGTGATGCCAGCATAACTCCGACTGGTGTAGGTAGCTGTCTGGAACCCTGGGTAACCTGAGGAGAAAGAACTGTGAATGAGAATGTGCTGCCCACTGCTGGTGAAAAAAAGATGGCATCAAAACAGTTTCATAATAAAATAATATATATTTTCATCTCTGATCTGGATCTCCTACAGGGTGTGTGATTGTACTTAGTTTTACGACTAACCACTGTTGCACTCATTATAAAGGTTTGTCATTGGAAAGGTTTCCCTGGTCCTGCCACTGTGATAAAGAGCGATGTAGTTCACAGACTGAACAGCAGAGGCTGCTAGTGGCATAAAGCCAGCGTCAGGGGCTTGAACAGAGATTATGTATTTTAAGGTGATCTTATGGAGGAGGTGGGACATGATACCTCTTGTCCACTACCAGTGGTCATTGGTCAATCATCTCCACATGATGTCAGACATGACCTTATGGCAGAGCTCTCACCACCATGCCCTGACTTACTGTGATCATGTTAAGGTACAGGGAAACAGGTCATGAGGTGGCCACATCGCTGTCGTCAGCACCATCATTATGAGCTTACCCAGCATGCCTATGCCCAGCATGAAGGCGTCCATGCCGTATGGCATCACCCTAGAGCGCCCCCTGGCTGAGCCTGTGGGTGACATCACTTCCTTCGGCTGAGCCTTCTTGCACTCCACCTGTCACGTACACAACATGACGTACGGGACACAACATGTTGTCAATAACTTTGAGTTATTTGAAGTATTTTGAGTTACTGTGAGTATTAAAATGTGTGGGATACATTAGAATCTGAATCAGCAGCCTAGGCTCACCATTTTGCTGTTTATCTCATGGAAGTGGATCTCGCAAACTTTCTCCACCACGTCCTCGTTCTCAAACGTCACAAAGCCGAACCCTGGAGAGGACACGATACAAACATGAGGCTCGCGACCCTTGAGTCGAACATCTCAGACCCAAGTGAGTACTCAAGTGACACTGTCACACTGTGGGCTTTACAGTGCATTAGTACAAACAACCTTGAGTAATAAGTACAGTAATAGCCGATTAGAATGTTTCCCCCTCCCCCCCCTGTGCCTGTTTCTACCCCCCCCCCCCTCCCGGGCCAGCCGGCCTGATAAAGCTGCAAGGCTGTCATAATCGATCAGTCCCAGTGCGGGAAGGAGGAGCTTAAGGAGGCTTTATCCTGATCCCGATTAACGGACTGGCTAATTAGCCTAGCCTCGTTCCTCTCCTCCTGCTCAGCACACGGGGGGAGGCCGAGGGGTGGGGGATCGATGGAGGCAGGACAGGATAAAGAGCAGGGGGGGGGGGGGGGGTGAAGAGGGAGTTGATGTGGAGAGGAAAAGAGGTAGAGGACTGGATGGAGAGAGGGTCACTCGGTCTCTGGCTCACCTCTGTGTCTGTTGGTGGTCTTGTCGAACATGAGCATGGCGTCGTCAACCTGGAGGAAGACAAGCAAGAGTTTCACTCAGAGCCCCCTCACCATGCGCCGCATTGTCTGACCCCAGCCCTTCTCAAGTTCTACAGAGGGGCTGAGCAACAGATGGACAGAGGGAGCAGAGTGGGGGTGGGGGGCTGTGTGCTGGGGGGCAGGTTAACAGGAGGGGGCGGGGGCAGAGTGAGGGGGGTACTGTAGAGGGGGGGGGGGGGGGGACAGGTTAACAAGGGGGAGAGAAGGAAGGAGGGAGGGGCAAGAAAGGAAAATGGGGGAATGAAGTCTTGAGAGGGGAAAAACAAATTTGTGCATGAACAAGTTAAACTGAATCAGACTGAATCAGAAATGTGTCACGATTGTTTTTCACTATTTTTCGGCCTCTTGAACTGCAATCACTCTCACACAGAGCGAGCGAGAGAGAGAGAGAGAGAGCCCATAATCCTCCCTCTTTCTCATCTCGGCAAAGTTTGCGCTTCCCATGGTTACCGGGCAAGAAATTCACTTTAAGGGCTTTTTTAAGACTTATTTATGAATAGTGAGGGCGTGTAAAAAGGAAGAGGGAAGCTGAAGTGAGAAAGAGAGAACAAAAAGTCAGAAATATAATTACTGTGTGCGTGTATGGGGGGGAGGGGGGGGGGGGGCACAAAAAGTTAGGTGAATTCTGTAGGCAGGTGGAGACTGGGGATGACAGAGAGAGGGTGGTGGCAGATGGACCTGTAGCGAAGTGCAGCTGGTGGAGTAGGAACTACAGTAGAGAGTGTGTGTGCTGAAAAGAGCCATAGGTGGAGACAGAGAGTGTGGGACAGAGTGGAGAAGGAGGAGAAGGGAGAGACAAAGAATGGGAGCAAGAGAACAAAGAGGCCTGGAGGCTTTGTTTGCCGGCAGAGTCAGCCATAATTCCTCCTCCTCTCTCCCAGTGACCTCTCCCTCTCTCTCTCTGTCCCTCGCTCCTTTACAGAGCACACACACAGGTGTCTCCTTCAGCTGTTACTCAAAACACACTAACACGTTCTCCAACATGTTCTTCTATTGAAATTAACCTTAACTGTGCTATCAGACACCTCACGCACATACACTTTCCAAGTTAACTTCACATTTGACAAGGCAAACTCCATTTCCTCAATATGTGACATTTTTGCCAGAAGCACTTGTCCACACACATATACTGTTCCACTCAGCACTGATACATTGTGTGACTGACTGTCTGCTGTGTGTGTGTGTGTGTGTGTGTGTGTGTGTGTGTGTATATATTCAAATGTGTCTGTGTGTGTGTGTGTGTGTGTGTGTGTGTGTGTGTGTGTGTGTGTGTATTCAAATGCGTCTCTGCGTGTGTGACACCCCAAGGGCAGCTTGCACACAGAAAGGTCAAGGGTGAGGGAAGAGGGCCTCTGGCCAATGTGAAAGAGGACCTGTTGGTCTGAGCCCCTCTCAAATCACTGGCTCCTTCCACTCTGACATTTGCCCATCACCCCCTAGGAACCCTAAGCACTCCCCCCTCTGTCCCGACACTGAAAAGCTGACCGGACACACACATCTTAAAGTTCACTTTCTTATAACAGTAGAGACTAACACATGCACCTCTGACATTCGGTGGTTTACAACTTTAAGACTGTGGCAAAGTGAGTTAATAATTGTCCCTTTAATTCACAATATTTCAAACACTGGGCATTTTAATAGTGTACTGGACAATATTCCCTCTTCTCCATTTCTCATCCTCCCTGTCATTCTCTGCCCATCTCTCCACCCCCTTGTCCCAAACAGGGCAGAAGACAAAAGGTCCAGTGAGGCAGTCTAATCAGGAACTTCCATGGATGGCTGGAGTCTACAGTTCACCATCCATCTATCTTTCTCTCTCTCTCTCTCTCTCTATCTCTCCCTCCCTCTCTCTTGTCCATTCATCCTGTCTTATGAGTGGAAGCAAAATTCGAACCAACCCGCTTATTATATACCATAAATGTCACATGTCCAAAACACTACAATTACCATGAAATTAACCAATATTAACCAATAACCAATATATGCCTTGGCAAATACATAAAATCTACATGAAAAAAGTTCTTATTTTAACCAGTTAGGCTATATAAGCAAGGAAAAAGTTTAGGAGTGACCAGAGGAACACCTTCTTATGAATAATCTTGTGTGTCAACTAACAAAATATTAGTCTACAGCTTTGTGTAAAAGCATAATAGTCTCACCAAATCCCTGCACCCCATCTCTACCCCAGCTCCCCCTCTTATGCCTCCACCACCCACCCTCTCTCTCGTCTCTGTCCCTTTCTCTCTCAGGCCCTTCCTCCCTCCCTCCCTCCCTCTCAGCCTTTGTTCACCCATCATCTAGTCTCTAGCCCTGCATTTCAAAGCCCTTTGAATGTTTGCTGGGAAGAGAAAAACTCTTCGATATACCTTTAGATGTATATCTATGGATACAACAACAAAAAAAACATACACATTTGGTAAAATCTACAAAGGCGAACTGTAAGTGACAACTTCGCTGGTTTGGGTTTTTGTTTTGACCGTTGGTCGACTTGTTACAAAACTCCTGAGTTGACCCAAACCCCTCCCCCCTCTCCCCCCCCTCCTCCTTCAACACAAAAACCCTTGCCCGCTGAATTACTTGGGGACAATGGGCAAGCCAGGTCACCAAGGTAACGGGCTGGGAGGGGGTTGGGGGGTTAGGAGCAGCTGTTACATCAGATTAATTCAGATTCTGATAATCCCTCCCCCTTCCTCACCACCACCACACACTTCAAAACTTTTCTCCCCCTCTTCCTAGCCTAGAGCACTAACTCCATACCTCTCTAACTACCTCCTCTGTCTCCCCTCTCTACCTCTCTTCCCACAGCCTTCCTCAACTCGCTCATTCTCTCATTGGTCCCACTTCTAGTCCCATCAACAGTAACACTCCACAACTTTTTCCAAAGCAGCTGAATCTTTGAGAAGATCATTGCACTCATGACTACTGAATACACTAAGGAGTCAGAAGACTGAAGAACAGGATTAAGGAAGAAGGTTCGGCACACTTCAGGCCCATGCAAGTTTCTTTAATAAATCTTGTGCCAAGCCTCAGTTCACAACACTTTCATCAGGGCAAAGCCAAGGCAGCTGAACAAAAAAGATGCAATGCTTAGTAAAGGACCTGTTATAGAACAGGAGGGCCGATCCCTTTCCCTCCCCCTCCCCTTCCATCCCTATCCCTTAGGGAAGCCTGGGACACATCCACTCTGTTTGCTTCCCATCGCAACAGCCATATCTCTCATGCTGCTTACCTTTCCAAACTGGTCAAAGTACTGCTTGACATCCTCAATGGTTGTGTTCACTGAGAGACCTCCCACAAAGATCTTCTTGGTTCGAGTCACTAACTGCAGAAACAGACAGTTTATAATTGGATTGAGATTGAATCAACGGATGTGATGTCATCAGTGGATTACCCATGTTACTGTCTATCATAGCCCTGATATTATCTCATGTGTTTCATCTGAATAATAGATGCATTAATACGACAATGGAAAAGATGCAAGCAGGCAAGAATTTTTTCAAGTGCCCAAAAAGACATGCCAAGGGCGTCAAATTGGCTAGCTTTGCATGGCACAGGTACGAACAGAAGGCAGTTTAGACTGAATTATTGAATTGAATTACACATAATCCATAAACATTAACAGTTTATCAGCCTACAGTTTATATAACTGGAGGAACGTTGAAAGAGTTGGTAAGGTGTTAACAGTGATGTCACAGCAGCAGTCATGTTCATCTGATTATAGGGCATTAGCCCAGATAGAATGTGAAAAGCTAAACACAGACACAAGACTAAACTGCTCCAAGCAATGCAATTCATATTGGACAGGACTAAGCCCTGCTAAATCATGACTACACTTGCTTGCTCACCTTGGGCTGGGCTCGACGAGGGAACGCAACCTTCGGATCAATCTAGAAAAAGGAGTTAAGAAGAGAAAAGGCGGGTTTAGAAACAACAATCTTGATACAGACGGACCGGCAAACACGTGCAGATCACCAAATCCTCCATCTTCATTTCTTCACTTGATGTGGCTCCTTCCTTTCATGTCCTGTCTGGTTTCATCCTGCAAGGGTTGGTGGGTGTCTGGGTTATGGGGATATGACAGACCCTCTCATAGCTGTACATACATACTGAGCTTATAGGTACAGGAAAGGGAGGCCAGCTCTGATCACAACCATCAAGTAGCCAGTGTTGATCTCAGTCTGAGCAGGGTTAGTTTATTGGTGTGTGTGTGTGCAGGTGGAATATCTGCGGATGTCCCAGTGATCAGCACCACAGAGGCGCCCCCTCCAACCTTGCCTCTGCTGCTCTCGCTCATCACCAACATGTGACATGTGACCTCCTGGAATCTCACACAGGCACTACAATCACAAACACATCTCGCCTCAGCACACGGGGGGACAGAGGAAGAGACAGAAGGAGTGGACAGAGACAGGGCCGGAGGACGGAGAGCGGACAGGACAGAGGGGAGGGCCGTCATCAGCACACACCGGCAGCACGGCAGCCTCATTTTGTTTGTTTGTTTGTTTGTGCCTTCCCCTCTCTCACCCTATAACAGATGCGGCAATTAGAAATGAACTCCTTTCTGGACGATTAGACTGTCTTCCACACTGTGTCCGGCGAGACCCTTTCTCCATGGTTTCATCACACAGCCTCTTAACTGTGCTGACCTCTGCTCTGTGGCTGTTTAACACTTGACTGAATGGCAGCTTGACTATCTAAAAGAGCTGGTACCAACTGATGTCACGATGGTAATATTACTGACGTGGCTCAAAGCTTTATCGTGCTATTTGAGACACAGAAGTCAAACCCATTGCATTCATAAACAGTATGTACAACACAGCCAAAAGCTCAGATTGGATAGAGTTACTACACCATGCCATAAAGATGCAATTATCAATATACTACAGTATAAGAATTTGAGACTTCTATATTAGTCTATACTGGTCCAGAGCTAAAGAACCACTAGACTACACCAGTCTGTACTGTTGTTATACTATGAGAGTACAGTGCTAAGAGCACTATATTAGTCTGTAACCATGACAGGGTAGAGTAGAACTACAGTAGACAGCTAGAACCACCTGTATGGTAAACCACATGCGTTCACCACAATAAGGTACAGTGTTGTTCTATTAATGTTGACATCACGGCAAGTTTCTACAGAGCAGAGTGAGAAGTCTAGGCTAGACTGGACGGAGTATCGGATGCAGAGTCTACTGTTTAGTTCTATGGTCTCTAGACTACACTGATAGTCACCTCCGGTCACCAACCCTCCTGATGTCCAACACTCCTGTGCACATTCAAAAACAAACAAACAGACACACACAAACAAACAACGTCAACATACAGCACCAGCACACATCCATGGGAGGAAAATTATGGACATTAGACAAGGTGAGGTAATTCATATAGAATATATTTTCCCATGTAAAATGGATTGGCTAAACAGAGTTGATTGTTCATTTTCACATATCTACAATATGTTGTGAGAGCAACTCATGCAACCATACTCAACTCATGCAACCTTACAGGCTTATACCAGACCTTTTTTCCCCAACATTTTCTGACATATTTATTGCATTGTAGTAAACCCAGTAGTGTAATAAGCACTACTTTAGGATCGTGAAAAAGTCAAATATAATATGTGCTTTAAGCAGGAGCCATAACGTAGGCCCAATCCCACTATATACGTATGAAGAGAGTAAAGCCGAACATAAGAACAAAGGGTTTATCAAATCAGGACAATCCCCTTTGACCAATTACAGTCCGGCTAAAGGCAACAGTTGGCGGGGTGCACTGCCTGCCCCAGCTTGAACCAGCAACACACGTTCATTCATTCAGACGCACTGATTGGTCAGGACTCCGGTCCACCCTTAAGTAAAATATATGTGAGTCAGAAGAACGACTCAAGCTTGTTTTCTTAAATCCGATTAACTTGGATATCCATACTAATACAGATGGGGTTATCCCTCGTACCATCCCTCCCTCCTCCTCTCCCTCCTGGGTCAGCATGTAGGTCCCCACCACCTAGGGCTGAGACCGTGGGGTGGGCAGCTGCTTACCACCTGCATCTCAGGACGCTGGAATACTGTAACCCACTCAAACTGTCCTCCTCACTACTCTCCGAATACGTTCCACATAAGTTCATTTGAATAGGAACTATCCAAGAGACAAATCTTGTGCCAAACGCCCCCCCCCCCCCCCCCCCGCTTTCATCCCATGTCAACTAGACTAGGGAGCCAGGAAATCTAAAAGAATTCTGAGGATGATAATGATGAGCTAAGAATGAAATCAAATATTTCTAAAACAGGAGTTCGTACAGTGCGTGCATGCGGACTGTGAGCACAGCAGCCACCTCCGAATATACCTCTGTACTCCTCCCTAGTACTGAGAACAGCAGCCCTCCACTCTCTCTGCTGTGTAAACTTCTCTCCAGTCCTGTCCCGTTCACTTAGTCAGTCACAGCATGGCACATTCTTTCTGTTGCTGCTGGAGAACTTTGTCTCCACACTAACAGGATAACCTGGCTGAGACAGAGAGAGAGAGAGGGGGCAGGGCGGGTCTCTCTGAGGCCTACTCTACTCACCATCCAACCCCTGTGGCTGATCGCTGAGCCCTCTCCACGCCAAACACACACAACACACGCACACACACTCTACAAAGCTGCCACACAGCCCCCGTCATGTCAGGGACACACCCCACTACCAGCCACATGTAGCCATGATGCCACAGCCCACAGCATCACTGGGCGATGAAGTGAGTTCGTTTTATGTATTGTACAAAAACTACCGAATTAAATTAGATTTTTCCACAGCATCTTTTCACCGCATCTTTCTATCATGCCACAAAAAAACAAAACAAACGTGATCAATTTCATGACAAACATACATTATAACTGTCCAACACAATGACCGTTGATTTCTGGTATCCTAAGAATGATTGTCAGAGATTATGTATTATTAAGTGTGTATCGCTAACTACTCTTTGCTTCCGTGTCTGTGTCTTCCTTGGAGAACAGAGGGTTGAGTCTCTATGGAGACAGACCCCATAGCGACCAACCATAGCGGCCCCACTTGGAACAATCACCATACCAGCTAAAACTGTGACAAGTGCTGCTGTGTCGGATAACAGCCTGCCCAGACTTGCACAATTTCTCCTATGAAATGAACGGCTGATTTAAAGGGGGCCGATTCCTGCCATGCAAAGTTCTCCATCGTCCGTAGGACCCCTTTCTCCTTTCCCTTCCTTCCCTGTGCAGTGTCTTCTTTAGTCTCCGCTAATCTTCTGATGAGATATGTTGAGAAGGTGTACTGCTCAGAACACAAAAGGGAAGAAAGAGCCTCGGCACATTTCAATACAGTGACCTACCCACAACCACCACCCCTCCCACTGAGCAAGGGAGATCTCAGCCATCCCTATGGCGACCAACGGGCCGCATTGTTCCCAGACCAGCCCACATTCAGTGCTGACAAAGACACACAAACTCAGTTTTACACACACACACACACACAAGTTGTACACACTCACTACATACACGTGCACAAACAAACAGGTAGTGAGTGAAACAAGGGCACATCAGTCCAGCTGAGTTTGTTAGTTTGTCTCGGGCCCCTCCAGGTGGTTTGCAATGCCAGTGAATAACATCAACATGGTGATATTGGGAATACGGTGTATTGGTTTATCCTGACTACTCTTACACCTGTTCCTATCAGGTTACAGAGGCACTCACATTATTTGTTCACATGAGAAAGTTTTTGAGGTCATTTTCACCCTAGGGACAAGCCTCACAAAAGAGCATGTGGAAAGATTGAGTTCTCACTTGATGTAGGCCTAAGCAACTCAGAGACTACTGAGCTCGACCCTGCCTGGGTCCCCCGTTACCATGGAAATTGACACTGAGAAACGCTTTCTTGACCGATTCACTGTGGGAGGGTGAGGCAAAGAGAGAGCCCATTCTGTAGTAAGTGCTTCAACACAGAGATTTTATATCAGGCCTATTTAACACGTGAAGATTGCACTTTACAGATCACAATGAAACTCAAATTGTTCACAGGTCTATTTAAATTATTTCATTTCTCCATGAAATAGAAATAAAAAAACATATTGGGTTTGAGAAAATAGCCTACATAAGCAGGATGCCATAAACCTCAATAAATATGATTTATTCTGGACTATCTTATTATAACTATCTTATAGCTTTCTTTTCCACCACTTGCCAGTAGGCTAGTATTATATAGCCCTGATATGGCCTGTTAATAAAACACTATCAAAACAATCACACACACACACACACACACACACACCACACCCACAACAACTAAACATTAAGCTACAGGGAAGGGGCGGGACTGATGATAATTAATACAGTCGATTAAAACTCACTGTTTTTGAATCCAACTCGTGCCTGGTTTGGGCCAAAACTTTATCCACACCGGCCTGGTCAACAAAGGTGACAAATCCAAACCCTCTGTGAAAAACAAAAAAACAGGAAAATATGAAATCATTGAAACAGCAGGTGTTTACTTATAATGATATTGTTTAAAGCAGTGTGATGATATCATAGCAAGCGGTAGAGCTCAGTGCAGTGCTGCGTCGGAGCGGGCTTTTCTGATAGGGCGCAGCACCGCGCACGCCTCCCTCACCTCGAGCGCTTAGTAACTGGATCCCGCATCACCATGCACTCTTTCACTTCGCCGTATTTGCAAAAGTACTCTTTCAGACCCTCTGAAAAAGAAGTAAAGAGAAATCAACATATAAAATAGACTTGCCATTAGAAATATAGGGGCATCACTACTCTACAAAGGTGGTGGTGTTCAGAGTTAGTCAAACTTCTGATTTTTTTTTCTATCAAGGTATCAAGCAGTATGAATCGGTCTCTGATAGGCTATTACACCACGAACATTCAGTAGAAAGAGTGGAAATTCAGAGCCTAAATAAGCCTATAGAAAGAGCAAGCCACTCAATCCGGGCCTATTGAATGTGCGCCTTGATTTGTTGACTAGCCTATACATCAAAAGGGTAATGGAAAAACTAGCAACGAATTACACCCATTTATAATTCTTCAACCACAAGTCGGACTCTTGGATTAGTGAGGACCAACTCTCTCTCCAAGAAAGAAATACATTTTATTAGGCTAAAAGTTGTTACATAAGATACATTGGCACACTGTTTCCATAGAGTTGACTGGAGAAAAATCTTACCTTGTGTCGTCTGCCAACTGAGTCCGCCAATGAACATTTTGCTAAAATAACAAATAAAACATTTCAGTGAAAAAACGGAAACATTTAAAACAGCAGTTCAGACAATAAAAACTCTAAGTCCTTCATCGTAAAGCACAATTAGCAGATGTGTGGGTTATTCCCATGTTAAAATAGGCTACGTTTATTGAAACAAAATTTCCTTTCTGTCCATGCAGGCGACAGCCTGAAAGAGCAGCCTGTTTGTGGATGTGGAGTGCAACGGACCAACAACGCAAAAGTGTAGACGCATTTTCCCTTCCACTAGGTACTCAAATAGCGAGTTTTCTCTCAACTCCCAGGGCTGCCTCGGAGATGTAGACTATCCGATCTAACGGATAGGTAAATGGGCAAAAAGTACAACTTTACCAGGGGTCGTGGGGGGAGTCCGTGGAGGACAGGCTGCTCTGGCTCCCTTCAATCTCCATTCCGTGGCCGTGTGTTCAGACTGTGCCGTGTGGGGAAAACATGCAGAATGGAGTGATGGGGCGGGGGTTTGGCCAAGGGTTAGGGGGAGCGGGCTGAAGCAGATAGGCTCAAGTAGAGCTGGTAGACTCCTCCTCTCTCGGTGCCCGCGAGTTCCTCTCTCATCCTACTTATCGTGCACCTCCATCCATGCTCCTGTTCTCCGTGCTCATTGGATACAGGCAGTACTTCACGCACGCCTCCTGTGCACAACAGAGTAATCTCACAACAACCAGCAACATTAGGCTACTTCGTAATTTAGTTGATGAACTCTTTTATTTATTTATTTATTTAAATATTTTACAGGTATGATTAACAATAGCCTACATACCATTGGAATTATTGATAATAGCTTAATCTTAGATAGCTTTGCCAATAAGATAAAATCTTTACAAATTGCAAACAGGATAGTTGACAAATGGTATAATGCAGTATAGGCCTAAGTTTCTTGATAACTAGGCTTATATTATGTTGATTGGATTGCAGGAGCAACAGGCCCAGTTAAATGTAGGCTATTATTAGTATGAGAATGTGTGCCTTATTTACCCCTAACACGCGAGTATAAAGCAGACTAATAAATGGACAGTATGTATGTAAAGAACTTTAATTATTATTTTAAAGTTTTTATTTTAAAGTTTTTGTGTTCTTTGAAAACATACTTTGAAGGGCTACCCATAAGAAAGTAGGCTATACAATCTACTGTAAAATGTGTCCATTTCGGTAACACCTACAGAACAAACTTCTGTGACATCAATAATAATTCTGTCTGTCACAATACACCCTCTATACTCCAAAAATGATATGGAAAGAGTATGGGGTAGTGTTCATTCACTGCTTGGTCTCCAGCATTTAATTGGTAGCCTAGCAAAAGCCAGCTCCAGCTAATCTCCTTCCCACCGACTCAACATGTGACTCTTTAACCGATTGAGGGCCATTCACTGTGTAGACTAACCTATTTCAGCAGTACATTTGATTATTTAAACAATAGCAATATCAAGGGGTTGAGTTAGTTTATTATTAAATGCTTTATCCTCCTTGTTAGAAAGTTAAGCAAACTCGGGGCCATTTGTGCATTAATAATACCACAGATTGTT
Source organism: Borostomias antarcticus (assembly GCF_949987555.1). Classification (NCBI taxonomy): domain Eukaryota; kingdom Metazoa; phylum Chordata; class Actinopteri; order Stomiiformes; family Stomiidae; genus Borostomias; species Borostomias antarcticus. Next base: position 8,608,966 of record NC_140256.1, on the reverse strand, counting down.
CACGACTATACTATGTCATGCAAGGTTAGGGTGTGTAGTAGGTTCCTTTTGCAAACACTGTTCTTAAAGTCTGATGCACCTCAAACTATATGAAGCTGATGGATGACGACTAGAATGTTTGAAAGACAGCAAATTAATCCTTGACCCTTTCCCGTGAACACTAGAGCAAAAACCTACACTTTCCACATTCCAAACGGGTTAGTGGCATATTTATTTATACAGTAAAAAGTAGAAAAAAGATTCACTTTTCACTGATTTGAAATGCTCATAAGTTTGAGCTAAGGATTGCATACTTTTAAATGGGTGAGCAGTCTCGACTGGACTAGTGTTTGTGTTTCGACACACAGTGTGTATTTCCAGTGCAGAGGAAGCTCCAAATGTGGGACAGGGAGCTATTCGGGCAGGAATTAAGGGGTGTGTTAAATTTCTGCATGCATGATCAATGGTGTTGAATAGAATGGAGTGTGTGTGGGGGGGTGTGGGGTGGACACAGGCTGAGGCAGGGAGAGGGGATTGGAGAGATGACTACTATAGGAAGAGAGTCCTCTGGTCTGTATCATGTCCTGTAGTGAAAATACGAAAATAGCTTGCATGAGGCCTACATTCTAATATTCCCATACAATATGAAAGATATACAGCAACTAAAGTTTGTTAATACAACAGCGTTTTTGATGTTGTTGTAATAACCAGAAAACCTGCCTTCTACAAACATGGACAGGATTGCCCTCCGGATGGTACAATGGGACTTAGGCATAATTACAGGGCAGTAGTGTCTCAGGGAGATAGAGGGAGCAGTGTTTCCCCTCCAAATACAGTACAATGGCACCTTCCCAAGGGGAGGGTGGGGTTAGCGGCACACAAAAAGGTGGTGATAGCTGAACCAGCTAGGAGGTTTGGATGGCACAAGGTGAGAGGGAGAGAGAGAGAGAGAGAGAGAGAGAGAGGGAGGGAGAGAGAGAGAGAGATAGAGAGAGAAAACTTGAATTCACCCACAAAAGATTTGAACACCTGTGCAGAAAAATACAGTTCTATTGCCACCTATGGGGCTTGCTGCGTACAACTAGGCTACTTGCTGAGTCGGGAAGCATTGTACTGTAGATTATGAGAAATAAAAATGGATCATCAGATCGTATATATAGATAGTAGCCTAGACCATGGCGTTTTCATTTCCAATGTGAGGAGGAGGATGAAGTCTAACAAGTTCTTTCTGTGACCATCATAAGAGCAGTTGTGAAGTTGCTCTGTTGGTCAAAACCAGAGGCAAAATAGACTATAGAACAGCGTCATCTAGTGGTATGCAGAAGAAAGTGCTCTTCCTCTGTCCCAATCTAGATTCTAATTTTCAGTTCTAATCATACATTTCAAACTTTAATCTATAGGTCGACTTACAATTTTGTATGAAATAAAACAGAAAACCCTTATCATCATTAATCTGGATCCTTTGGAATTTTATAATTAACATCAATAAGTGTTATATAGAAATATGAGAATTAAATGTTATTGTGAAAGAATACTTAAATATGATGAAATATGACAGATTTTTTAAAATGATTTTCATGAGATAAAAAATACCTCTGCATGTACTTATACAGTACTTGTCACTTGCATGGGTAGCCTTGTAGTGTTATACTGTAGCCTATATGACTGTGCAGCTGATAGTAACATATTGCTACTTTATTTTCATTTATTGTTTTTGACTGCACTTTGCTCACTGTTCGGGACTGAGGGATATGGGGACAAAGTTCACAAAAAGCGTATGTGGAGGAGGGGGTGAAGAGGAGGAAGGTAAAAAAAATGACCTTTGAGAGCAAAACAGCAGGTGGAGGGCTAAAACCAGACAGCGCGCAACGCACCGAGGAAGGAAAAGCCAAACAGGGGAAAATGAAAGCATATCTTCTCTTAAGCTGAAGAGATACAAAAACGTAATGACGCCATGAGCAAAATGTTCTGTTTTTATGTGTGAGTGAATGACTGTGGCGTGTGTACTTGTGTGCGTGAGAGTGTGTTTGTTTGTAACCTGTGGCCTGTGTAGTCTCTGCGCTGCTCTAGCACGGTAAGGATCGCCAGGCTTGGTGGTAATGGAGGGAGAGGAGAGAAGCGGAGGAGCCAGGCCGGGGCTTGGCCGCCTGTCTGCCCTCCAGGAGCAGCTCATCTGGGCCCTGCTGGGCTCAGGACTATCCCGGGAGGTCCTAGTCCAAGCTCTGGGGGAACTGGAGCAAGAACGAGTCGGTTCTGGGACGGACAAGGGGGACAAGGGGGATGGAGAGAGCTCGGAGGAGGGAGAAATGGATTTTCCACCCCCTATATTCCGGGAGCTTGAGAGGCTTCCCCCTGAAGAGGCAGCCAGGCAGAGGGCTGAAGTGGACCAACTACTACAGTAAGTTCATATAAGTCTGTCTTACCTTGTCCTCTCCTCCACAAAACACAATTTAATGTATCTACTTCCTTAATCCTTGACAACACAGCTTTGATGTTCTGTCTCACATTATCTTTAATTGTTATGTTTTTTCCCTAACAATGTTGTCCTGCATGTATTCTGTACAAAAAAAATGCAAAAATAGCTTCGGAAAAGTTATTCCAACTCCATTATCCTTTGCTCTCTAGTCTGTCTTCTATCTCCATTGCTTTGTCTCCTACCTCTCCGCCACAGCTGTTTCATCACAAGTATGGCTCCATAGAAACAATGTTTTACCTGGTAACATCCCTTCTATTCCTTTATCCTTGGGTGCTTCTCAAGTTTGGTGCCCCCCGTCCCCCCTTCCTCCCTCCTTCTCCTGCTTCCTCTCTCTGCGATCTCTCTCGGCCTCTGAGGTGAATTTAAAGGTGGGTTCCTCCTTTCCTGGTTACTAATTACCCACCCCTTCATTATTCTCTGGCCATTTCTATCTTCTTAATGAATAAGTGACATGCCTGGGTTAAGATTAACAGAAACGCACTGTGTATGTGTGTGAGTGTGACAATGTATGTGTGTATAACACTAGATACGGACATTTACACAGACATTGGACCATCGTTTGTAACATTTGTTATGCACTTTACCATATTATTCCAAAGAAGAGGAAAACAAAGATATATTGCTGCTTAACATACTGTAAACAGCATGAGAGTAGTCTATAGACAACAATCACCATTCAAAAATTCAACCAAAAATAAATGTATATAAATTAATTTTGGTGCTGTAGTTTATCTATATCTATAATATATAATATCTATATATTCTAGTTAGCTAACAGATAGAAAATGATTATATTCCAGCAAGTAACCATGAAGTGTGTACAGCCATTACTTCCAGGCAGTGACCAGAGACTGGACTTTGCCCTGCTGTGCTCCCTCTTATCTCTCTTTGTCAATATCAGGTTCTCTCTCTCTCCCTTTCCGGGATTTTTTTCTACCCGTGTGTGTGTTTTTATGTGTGGGTATTCTGTGAATGTCTTTGTCTATGTGTCTGTGTATGATAGGGAGGACCCATGGCGGGTGGCAAAGCTTGTGAAAAGCTACATGCAGCAACATAACCTCCCGCAGAGAGAGGTGGTAGAGTCCACGGGTCTGAACCAGTCCCATCTCTCCCAGCACCTCAACAAGGGCACGCCCATGAAGAACCAGAAACGGGCTGCTCTCTACAGCTGGTACGTCAGGAAGCAGGGCGAGATTAGCCAGCGTGAGTATTCCACCAGCTCTGGACACACTAACCATCATCTCACTCACATCTGGACACAGTATGTACTCAGTTTTGAGGATCTGTTCTACTTGCCAAATCTAAAAAATAAAAATAGTGGGGTAATGTGTTTGGAGGAGGATGTGTTTGTATCTGTCCTTATATAGATAAACCATAAATAAATAGACATAAATAAATAAACATCAGTGACAAACTGAATTAACCTGACCTGATCAGTTCACCTTTCACTCACCATCCACTGCAGAATTCACCAATGCCAGACATTGTCTTGCATCTGGAGAGGACCCAGGAGAGGACATCAGGAAGGGACGCAGGAACAGGTTCAAATGGGGACCGGCCTCCCAGCAGATCCTCTTCCATGCCTACGAACGACAGAAGAACCCCAGCAAGGAGGAAAGAGAGGGCTTGGTGGAGGAGTGTAATAGGTGATAGAGAAACACCCCCCCCCATGCTATGGATGAGGTGTAAATGTTACATTTTTAGAGGCCCATTCTTTACCCTTGTGTTGACGTGGCTCTCCCTCAGGGCTGAGTGTCTTCAGAGGGGCGTGTCTCCCTCCCAGCTGGCTGGCCTAGGCTCAAACTTGGTTACAGAGGTGCGGGTGTACAACTGGTTTGCCAACCGTCGCAAAGAGGAGGCTTTCCGCCACAAACTTGCGCTCGATACACCTTACACCAACCAGTCGGCAAGCTCCTCCAATCACGCCCTTCCACACAGCCCAGTGCAAGGTGACACCCAAGAAATTAAAATCAACATTCAAATTCAACTCACAAGAGGAATATGTAAAATGTGTCACTGTATTTACTTTGGGTCAGTGTTTGCATTAGGCTATGCATCAATCTGTCTCTCTTCCAGGCATGAAGTACAGCCAGCAGCTGACATGTGACAGCCTAGGCTCAGTGAGGGGAAGTGGTGGAGACAGAGGCTTGGGGGGACGACTAGTAGCAAGTCCTGTCCAACTGGAGCCCAGCCACACACTCCTGGAGGCCCATCATCATCATCATCATCATCATCATAAATCTGTGAGATCACCTGCCATCATCACAGATCAACACAGACCATGTCTCAATTCACGATGACTCATTTCCACCCAACCTTCTCCTCACAGGTATCAGGAGGTGGCTCCCTGCCCCCAGTAAGCACTCTAACCTCCCTGCACAGCCTCTCTGCCTCACCTGCTCCTCCCCAGGGACTCATCATGGCCTCCCTGCCCAGTGTCATGAGTCTAGGGGAGTCATCTCTGCTCATAGGTGCATGGATAACCAAAGCAAACATCAATAATTTGCCATGGCATGCATATGTTACTATCAGGTAAAACAACATGCCAGATATTAAGACAAAATTTGAATAGTGTTGACTTGGCCTTTGTTGATTGGTCCACAGGTCTGGCGTCCACTCAACCTCAGACAGTACCTGTCATCAACAATTTGGGAGGCGGGTTCACCACCCTTCAGCCAATTTCATTCCAGCAGCAGCTTCATTCCTCTGCCCATCAGCCAATAGCACAGCAGTTCCCAGGTCACATGGGTCACAGTCCTTTCATGGCAACCATGACGCAGCTCCCTTGTCACAGTAAGGCCACAGCAGTATACAGTGTCATTCATTCATTTGAGACTATTGGGTTAATGTAAAAATGGCATATCTCATAGGAAGACCTGCTAATGGTTTGATTAATGTATCGCTCTCAATTGCAGTGTACAGCAAATCCGATATGACCACATACCCTCCATCCAGTCTACTGTCCCAAGCCATGGTCATAACTGACAGCAGCAGCTTAGGGACACTGACCAGTCTTACTGCTGTCAGACAGGTACTGTACTGAGCTCACATTTTTATGTGTGTATGAGCGTGCAGAAAGTGAATAGTGGATAATGAAGCAGCTCATGACATTCTGTGTTGGCAAGATTCTCACAACAGACCCAGAGGAGCAGGCCGACACACCCATGCCGGATGACTCCCTTCACCTACAGCCCCAGTCACCCGTGACAGGTACAAAACCACAGCCATCTATTCTGGATTCTAAATTATTATACACTTAGGAAAAATGGAAAGCGCATAATGCTTTCCCCTTTTTCCTAGTTTCCTCTGGGAATTTAGAGCTGTACCCTCCATCTCACCCTACTGACAGTCATCAGCCTCACCTCCTTCCATCTCCATCAACAGACATGACCTCCTACATCCCTGCTCAGATGGTCTCCACTGCACAGTAGTGTTAACACTATAGAAAAGAAATAGTGGGGTGGAACAAAGATGCGTGGGATGGACAACTACCTCTGCCCCATCATTTCCAGAGAAACCACTGTATATTTTGATGCATGCATAAATCTTATGGAACTCACTGTAAATAACTATACATGTAGGTCTCTCCAGACTAGCAGACACGGACTTACAATTTCAAAGAACTGTGAACTTTATGCAGTGCTTTTGTCACAAAATTGCATCATTGTAATTGCATAACATATGCCCAATGTGAAGGAAGGCTGATGCAACTATGTTTTACACAGTAAAGAGCAAACACAAACAATCAATAGAAAAACCTGTAATAAAAGCACAAACTATGAGTAAACTGATATTATTAACAAGGGGTATAACAACCACCATCACCCTGCTGCGGTAAAATGAAAAAACAAAACACTATTTATATACTGTAGCACACAGACAAAGGTTGGGTTAGAAGAGGGAACTGTTCATAAGCCAATACAACACTAAACTATTTACACAATCTATGGAAAAAGTATCTATTAAACATCATGTTTACATACAAAAATGATTATTTCCAAGAACAATTATTTCCAAGATTTAATCTTCTATTCCAAGATTTGTGTCCCAATATGGATAATACTTGGCTCACAAACACGGGATGAACATTCCAACGATGTGAATATTGGTGCCTCAGTATAAACGCTTCGTCTCACTCCTTTTCATCTGTGCTCTTTTGTTTCTTTTTCTTCTTGCGTTTGACTTTCAGGGTGAGGTTCTCCTGCTCTGAGTTCCTTGCTTCAACTACTGTTCTAGCATTAGGAGAGAAGCTTCCACTGTCCAACTTCCTCTCTACCTCCTCCGACTCCTCTTGTGGTGGTTCACTGCTTTTCTTTTTTTTCGGAAGCAGCCCGTCCTCATCCTCCTGTTTCTTTTCTTTCTTCTTCTTCTTTTTCCTTGTTTTCTCTGTGTACGGGGACAGGACGGTGGGGATGGGGGGTGGTGAATTGGGCAGGGCAGATGCACTGGACCGGAATGACAGGGGTAAGAGGTCTTTGACAGAAACAGCCGCCTCTCTTAGTCTCATCTCCATCTCACTGTCGCTGTCACTGTCAGCATGAAGAAATAATCCAAAGTGATACAGTTAGAATATTGCAGGTAAGGATAAAGGCGAGGAAATACACAATTTGGCTGGCAAGAGTAAAGGGGATTCCCACCTACAGCAGAGATGTAGGGCATCTGTTAGTTCAGATACATAATATTAGGATGCCCAAAGTAAAACCAATCAGTCCTGACCTGGAGCTGGGGACGGGGCGGCGTCTTACAGGAGGGGAAGGCTCAACCAAACTCTGTCCTGGGATAGATGTGGTGAACAGCCGAAAGCCTGTGAGACACACAGACGAAGTGAAGAAAAATCTATTTGGAGAGCATTATGTGACATCTGAAAACACAGGAAATGTCAATTGTGTTTTCTTTCAAATAATTTACCTTCATCATCACATGTAGATGATTCTGTTTGACAACTTGTGTTTGCAGCTATATCTGAAATACAACTGAGCAACATATCGCATGTTATAAACTGCAGGGGTTAAACAAACAAAAGTAAGTAAGCGGGCGTGAGACTGTTTGGGGTTGGCATTGAAACATAAAATTATCCACCTGTCAAGCAGGAGTCCTAATTTCTTGGCAACGTGTGCACGAAACTCCGGGGTCGTATCAAGCTCGTTTCCATCATGTTCATGTTGAGATACAATAACGCTGTTGTGGACAGACAGCAAGCAGGAGCGAATGGGAGAATTAGCACTGCACTTCACACACGGGGAAAGTGGAATCTAAATAAACTTACCGACGTGATAGCTTCCCATCGCGCTCTCCACCTGAATAGATCAGATATATTTAGCTAGCAGCTAATGTGAACTTTTAAATAATCAGCTGACGGCAAACCACACTCAAACTCTCTACCTGCAAATTATATTAACTCAATAGTAACGTTAGCTATTGGATCATGCGAGCTAGCAAGATAAGCTAGGTTAACGCGTTAGCTAGCTAGCTAACCCAGACAACCAGAGGTGTATATTACCCGCAGTGTTGCCTCTGGATTTTTTATTAGATCCATTTGTATCAAAACTCCAGGTTGCTTCCTTCAATTTCTCAAGATCTTCATCCTCGCTACTTGATTCTTCACAGACCATGTTTTCAGTGGAAGCTGACATGATGGAAGGAATGGGCTGACTTGTGGGTAATGAAGTGTTTCAGCGTAATGTAGCGAGTGGTAGTACTACATCCCTAACCTGAATGTGAGCTCGCGAGATCCGGATGGTCTCACGAGCCTACTAACATCCCCAGAGGAGACCGTGAAAATGTACTTATAAATGGTAATAACTTCCTAGAATGCGTCTTAACTGAAGTTCAATACGTGGAAAATTCATGTAAAACAGACGTGCAATTCACTGAGAATAGACATGCAATTCACCTCATGTGCTCACACTTTTATTGCTCCCCCTCACCAATTCATAAAGGCAATGCTATACAACACAAAATTCTAGTTCTTAACAGCCAGCTCCTCTCTAAATAATAAAGCCAAAGATATTGAATGTCAAAGTAATTGATAGTCTGTTGTCTCTAAAACCAATGAAAACCCAAAAGGCAACACAGTAACTGAGTTAAATTCTCTGTGAGGAGTAAGCTTTTCTGTTTTTGTCATAAAATACATTCTTCAACAGGCAAAGGCAAAATGAAAACAGATTCAACATGGTGTCAAATTCCAGTTAAAATAACATGAAACAAATATGACAGAACAAGAGTCCATCAACAAAAATAATTGTACAATCAGTAGCAACCCTGTTATTGCCTTTACCAGCAATGGTAAAAGAAAACTTAATCCTCTTCCATACCTCATACCTTCTTTCAAGCTTTCACTTTCATGAAAAAGGTTCAGAATTGTCACATTTTGCCCTACAGTCAAAACCAAATCTTACAGGATCCCTTGCTCATCAAGTCAGTGATTATGAATTTCTTTCAAGTGGTTTAAGACATTCCATACTAGATGGGTATGGGCTCTCCACCAGTCTGGTTTGACAGACTCTGTTGGGGAAAAGATGGAGGTATATCAGACCAGTTGACCTACATCCAGCAGGGGATTCTCTCTCACACTCTCTCTCTCCGGTGGCCTCTTGAGCAGTGTCAAGGCACGGGGGAATGTAAGTTTTCTTAAAAAGCAGGATTTAAATTGTGCCTGAGGTGACTGGTCTCATGTTCCTTGTAGTCAATAAACTGGAATTCCAGATAGAAAAATGAGAAGGAACACCAAATACAATCTCTACCCAGGGCCAGCAAAGGGTAGAGAACAGCTATAAATCCCAAAGGTGCATGTAGGCCATTATATGAAGAAGATTGATACAAGTTATGTTATATTTAGCCGAAATGGCAATAAATGAATGGAAATAATTGTAAATCCACCCTGGTGGAGTGCACCAAAGAACCGATCTCCATGTTACTGACTAAATCCAGCCAGTAGGCTCCATGAAGGGCAATCTTTCCCTTCCCAGGGGAGTTTGCACAAAAATTAATGCGGTCCAACAGGCATATACTACCAATTCAGACCTGACGGCAGAGTAATATGCAGCCAACTTGAATACATTTGAATAATCACAGTCCTATAAAAGACACTTATGAAAATCTGTCAAAACATCCCATTACAAAAGGATAGACAAGTTTCCAACTAGTATCAGACAGCATGACGTATCAATACAATACAACATGGAAAAAGTAACTTCTTGTGAAGGCAAACGGTCCTTTCTGGGAGTTGGCGGGTTTGTTGGAATGTCGATGAAGAGTATACTCCGGTTCCCTTTTAGATGACTGCACTCCTGGGAAAACTGACCCCTATCTTTCATTTCACACAATAATCTATTCTGCATTACTGACCACCATTGTAGTATTACTGACCACCATTGTAGGCATAGTCTGCCTTATTGTGCATGATCAGTTTGTTGTCCACAAAGTAGAAGCTGTCTGACTTGGTCTCATATGGATGCTCCACCATTAGCTTAACTACAGAGAAGAGAGAAAGAAACAAAAAATACATTTTCAGTAGCAAATCATACAATCACTAGCCTGTGTGAGCAATCTCAGTTACTGTATAACCAATACAATTCTTCTACTTTAGCCATTCAGGTGCATTCCCATTGTCAGATTCTGTGTACCAAGAGGGCAGGAGGACTATGTGTTGTTGACTGTCTTGTTCAGACTTACAGAAACATTTGGACAGACCTTTTAGGTAGTCGTAACTGGCAAACACAACACCAAGATAATTGCTCTGTGACATGGACAGAGGCACAACTAACACTCACTTAGGTCCTCTGGGAGTTGGGGGAACTCATAGATGTGTTCACAAGTGTTCCGGCTGTTCGGGATGCAGAAGCCAAAGTCAAAGTCAAAGTTCTTCAGAAGGCGCTCCTGGAAATAATGCCTCTCTATCATCCGGAAACTGTTGACCGGGCGTTCTCCCACGGTGAACTCCACTCTGACAAGAGTAGGAAAGAAAAGGACATGTTTTAAAGCATGAATCACGTGTGCGGACATTTTAACTGCTGACCACTGATTTTGGTCCACCAACTTACGTTGCACCAACAGTGCACAGTCTTAGGAAGGCGGGTGTGAACTGATAGCGCACAAAGCGCCCAGCACTGGTGTCTCCCTCACCGCTGTCCTCTTCGTCCTCTTCAGGGTCTGAGGAAGAGCACAGGTGAGCAGGAGGACGCCCCAATGCAGTTACACCCAAGAGTGGGTGTTGTTGGAATTCATAAAAACCATGGTGGTTTGATCATCACTCACATTATTGTCATTGTTGAATGCTTGCACTAATTATTGCAAATATGACTTATCTAGCTGCATCATAGATTGTGTCAGCAATAAATACTGACCATTGCACACCACACATGCAAGAATAGCAGATCTGAACTTACCACAGTTCTGAGGTTTTGCAATCTCAAAGAGCACCGTCCCGGTCTCCAGATCTCTGATCTTGAAACGTGTGAAGTCAATATTGTAGACATTGTCTTCTGGTTCACAAAGATAATCTGGAGGGGGATAATACCTTGCCGTTTCAGGGCGAGCGTTTGCCTGTGATCACAACTGGCTAGCTAATAATACACTAGCTGAATCTATTATTGAAGCCCCACACACAGAAGCAGCAAAGCAAAGGTGGTCTGTGAACCACCAGTTTGCTACGTTCACAAGATCACAGATCAACAACTCAGAAGCTAACGTTAGCTAATCTTATCTAGCTAACGTCGTTACATTAGCTAGACTACTATTAGACTAGCTAACCGTTATATAGCTAACGCAGCTAGCTAACATTAACGTTACATATCGTATATTATCAAGCAATATAGCTACGATACCTTGAGTAACAGCACGCAGACCCAGAACTTGGTCTGGTGTGATGTCTTTTCCTAGCGCCCTGAGTTCCTCCTCTGTAACAACAGGCCTCTTTTCCGCTTGACTTCGTCTGGACTTCAGCCTCTTCAGCATACTTCCACCCGATTTTCGATCCCTCGAATTTGCAGAGAGTCCGATATCGGTGTCCGTTGATCCTTTGACTGTGGCAGCAGATTTGTTTCGAGAGTTAATGCCACTCATTTCAGCGAACTAACGTTAGCTACTGGCGATGTTAGCTACTAGCTTCTAACGTTAGCTACGAAGACGGCTTTCTCGGTATTTCCAGTCAAGCTACCTAGCTTGCTACCTAGCTAACTTCAAGATGGCGTATCTAATGATAGTCTGCGATTGGCTGTAAACGCTATTGGTTGCCATAGTTACCGACAGGGCGCTCGGTGCTGCAAATCATTTTTTTTCATCGGTGCTGCAAATCATCAAGACTCGTGAGACCATCCTGATTCCAAGAGCTCACATTCTGGTTTTCAAACCATCTGGTGCGTCAGAGCAGTATTATGAAGTTGAAGTCTTCTATGAGCTTCACCCCAGTAATACAATGTCACACAGTCACAGGGTCTGCCTGACTATCCACATATGGAACTTCCAAGAAAATCACGTAATTGACACGTAATTGTAGCCTACTGTTTTGTAAAGTTTAGGCTACATATCCAGTAGTTTCTACAATTTTCGATATCTGGGATGCTCGGCTGAAGCCTTTTGCCCACGTTATGGGACATGACAATTTTTGGAGGCAAAATGTTAAGCTTGTCATCATTAATGAACATAACTGCAATTAGAATCGGCTGGTTAAATCACTGCTAATACACAGTTAGATAAAATAGCACATTTATTAAAAAGAGACAGCATTTATCAGCAGTTTCCACTACGAAGATGTTATTTTTAGAGCCGCAACTGAGTAAGGAAGGGGCATCTCAAATGCTTATTATCAGTCCTTCTTCTGCTGCCTGTAGCCCTCACGGGTGGATGGAATCAATAGGACTCAATATTTACTCAGTGTTTTCTCTCACAAACATTCACACACATATTCATACGGTATGATTTATTTGCCTGTGTGCAGTCTGTCTATATCACGTGGGCACAATGAGAGAGAATGTCATCAAATCAATTCAAGACTAGGCCTACAAGGGAACATGACAGCAAGTCTTTGGTTCTTATTTGAGGTGAACTAATGTAAGGTTGGGAATTAAGCACACCAAGACTCAAGTGGGCAAACAGATAATGTACCACACAATGAAGTAAACAAAAGCACACCAAATAAGAATCATCAAAGCAGATAATGATAAAACACAAATGTATTCAAAACCAAGGCAATGTGGACTCAAATCAAGACACAAAATGCACAACAAATGACAGAAAAAAAAGTTTAAAATAAACCAGGCAGTGCAAAACTTCACACCAATAAAATATCATGGTAAAAAGCAAAACCAAAGAGATCCTGAGGAAAAATAAAAAGATACAAATGCATGTCAATTATGAAAAATCTCCAGATTAGCCCCCACTCTCCTATTTAAATTACACAAAATAAGTTCCCATATATTCAGACTCGTATCTCATTTGTCTTTGACAGTCAGTCTCTGCCTGGCTGCCCATCAAGTCCTTTTACTTTTATTCTGTACCAACAACCATTCAACCCTAGCAGAAAGGCCACATCGTCTCCTAAACAATTAAAAATCCTAACACCCTAACAACAATCATAGCAAAGTTCTGATGAAACATAACCGTTGTCACACTATAATAAATGTGATATTGTACCTTATATACACACGCAACTGTGTAGACTTGTCAAAAAACACAAGGTTTTGACTTTGGTGATGAATTAAATGAACTTTTTTTTAAAGGTGCAGTGTGTAATTTTTGGATTGCAACCAACTGAATACAATTAAATGGTGCAAGATGGTGGCCTCCATGTAAAGGACCCACTCCCTATGTAGATATAAACACAAATTCTTACTTTCATGGGATTATAAACTAACTACAACATTAATATATAATTAATATTATATTCCATTTCTGCTAGGTCCGTTAATTGTATTCAGTTGGTTGCAATCTACAACCTCACCATTAGATGCTGTCAAAAACACACTGCACCTTTAATAAATAATGGTGCTTGTATTTCATCGTTTTAAATATGCTAAGTTCTTGTTTACAAAATGACATAAAAAGCAAAGCAACTATCAACTGACCAGCACGAATCTTAGCTTCTATATTATCTATTCCACCAGCATCAGACAGACATCTGGAGTGAGAGGGGATTCACAGCACCTGAATCATTTGCCGTTTCAAGTTTTTCAGCAATGGTGAAACAGGTAGAGGGACATTTCAGACAAGCCAGTTTAACCAGTTCAATAAGATATTAAAACAGGGTAGGGTTTCAAAATAATTATCCTTCTTGGAGAACGAGCTAAGCTCCTGGAGGCCTGACACTGGGGTGAGGGACACGAAAATAAATACAAGCATGCACCTGCTGACTTCCAGACTTACTACAGTATGGGGAAGATTATAAATCATCAAAACAAAATGCTGTGGTCCATTTCAGAGTTTTAAGACAACAGATTTAGAAATTATCTAAGGACAGGTGAAACAAAAACAGCATTGACTGATATGGAAGAGCCAAGATAAATCTAGATGAAATTTTAAATATTAGACACATTTTGCACAAGCCCATACAGTATCTACTAACTGGTGGAAAAGCAAATACAGATGCACAATTAAGACTGGTGTAAAGCACCCTGTTTTCATCAGAGTTGAAGATCAAAATGGGGACTTGTATGTCTACATAAATAATTTTTACAAATATTTCGGCCCTTCTGGCTTTTTACACCTCCTAATGACACAAACCTGAGTGGGTTGAAAATGTTTGATTGTTTTTCCATCTCACCTGTTTACCTAGTACTTATTTTAATCACTACAGCACCAATGACATGAAAAAGGAACCTTCACTACAGCAAAAAAGCATATTGATCAAAGAGTGTTATGAATTGTGAATTAGGCGCCCAGGTATTATAAAAATAAAATACAACACAAAAACACTCTTTGGTGAAACGAAATAAGGCAGGCATGCACAATCATAAAATGAGTGGAAAAGGCAGTTAATATAACAGGAGATGGTTTTTGTCTGTAAGCTAGTTTTTGCCAGGATCCAGACAAGGGACCTGCACCAGTCCATTGGTAATTGGTTAAGTTACTAGGTCTCTCTTTGATTTTACCATGGCAAATTAATCTAGGTAAATCTCACAGCAGTTTCACAGAACCCTTCAAATATGGCCTTTCACTAACTGCAAAAGTTGTTTTTTACCCTGTCATTTTAGCTAATTTAACAGTCTAGCTGTCTGAAAAGGAAAATGATAGCACAAAGATCTAGCGCATTAAGTGAACTTGAAGTGATCTAACTTGTTAAAACAGTCCTGAGGACACTTGCATTGCTATTGTACTATGAGGCAGCAATTAATTGGGTACTCCCACTGAGGAACTAATGGATTTCTTAAGCAACAGATTAGTGTAACTCAATTTAGATTTGTGAGAATGCCCAATCAGCCTGAAATGAAAAGATTAGGCAATACATTAATGCTCTGCAAAGACATGCTACTACAGTAAATCAATGTTGAAATCACCAGTATGTTGTATTTTCCTCAACAAATAATGGCACAGCATCTGTATCCATTTAGCTTCATATTAAACATAACACGTTTGCAAATTGTGAGAAAACAAAACAAAAAAGGGATGTCAAAAACAAGATTCTAAATCCTACCCTACCAAATTGGCTGTTCTGCAAATGTTCACCAAGCTCTTACATTACACATTTTTTTCCAGACAAAATAACCTCTTGAATTCCCAACCTTAACATTTTCTGGGTATCATCCCCTACGGTAAAATATTTAACCAAATGCTGAGTGCAACTATTGTTTATCAGCACAGCAGCTCACTACACCAAATCCAAATAACACCAAATCCAACCCTATTCTTTTGTACAGGAGGGACTGTGAGCAATTGGCCAATCACTACTCAACACCTGCTGTCAATATAGTGATGCGGTTTGAATCCTGTCTTGAAAGTGGTGAGTACCAGCCTTATGTCTTTATGATTGTTTAGGTGTAACATTGCCGAATTGTGTCATTGGAGTGCCAGATGTAAAACACGCACACACACATACATACGTTCGGTTTCTCCATCCCCCTTTCTCTACGCAACCTTTAAGTCAGTGAGGAAGGCATTTCATCCTGCAGTCTGCCCTGCATTCCAAATTGTAATTGTCTCTCGTTTGTCCTCTGTTATCTTGGTTCTCCCCATGGCTCACGTGCTCTCTCCTGTCTGTGTGCCTTTCCCTGTGTCTGTTGTCACTTTGACCCCCCCCTCCCACCTCTTCACAGTCTCTTGTCCATCATTCCCCCTGTTGTCCCCTCTAGCTCATGTTCTCACAGCCGACAGAGGCAGAAGAGTGTAGGGATGAAAACCCCAAATGCCACCAGGATTGGGAACATAAGGCTGCTATTGTCAGCTGCGTAGGGGTTTGGTGTTCGGGGGCCTGACTGGACCCTGTACTTGGGAGCTGCTGAGGCACTCTTCTTACCACCCTCCTCTCCTCCCTCACTATCCTCTTCCTCCTCCTCCTCCTCTTCTCGTTTCTCTAGCCCAGGGTGAGGCTGCAGTTTTGGTACATCTACATTTTAAGAAATTAAAAGGGGAGGGGGCAGGTAACATAATTCAGTACAAACCATGCCAATGGAATACAATGAGTAGGAAGAGAGAAGTATGGTAGGGGTAGTTAGAAGAAGACAGCGAATAATACACATTTCACAGTAAAATTACACTGGATACTGTTCTGTTGAATCTCACCCTCCAATGTCCCCTTCATCACATAGAGAGCACAGACCTTGGGGTTGTCATAATAACCCTGAAAAACATAGGGCAGGTTATTACTTGACAGTACAGATAAGGACTTTGGTCAAGAAGTAAGGAAGGTATTACCATCTGTAAAAAACAAACAAACATACCAGTAATGTCAGGAATCATGAATAGAGGACATAAAAATATGAGAAACACAAAGTAGTTCACACTTAAGTTGACTCAATTTACCTTGACAAACTCCACAGTGAGCTTGCCGTTGAAGGTTGACACCTCCCCCTGCACACTCAGCTTCCCACGGCGTATGGAGAAGGGCACTATCTCATCATGAGCTGTACTGTGACCCACCCTCTCAAAGATATCCAAGTCTTTCACCACTACGTGTCCATTGAGACGCACATCAAATACCTGATGAAATAATTTCAGACATAATATAAGGCCTATATACAAGAAAGCAGGAACTGACAGTATTAAAGAGGGAAAGGCTACTCTCTGAAGAGAAAGATTTAGTACCTTTTGTTGAGACTGTGCAAAGTAGACCTCTGCATACTTCATGACAAGTATATAGTCTCCTTCCTCTCGAATTGGCACCTCATATCCAAAAGTGTCCTCATTGTAGCGTTCTGTCTGATAGAGAATCTGGTCCTCTTGGCTAGAGCGTAGGATGGGCAAGCGCACCCCATAATCTGATGCTAGGGGGAAATAAAAAGGGTATAATTGCAGATTAAAAACCAATCAAGTTCATGTGTACCCAAAACACTTCACATATGCATTAGACAATAAAAACCTATGGTATTGTTTTTTTTGCATAGTGAAACTAATTTTGTAAACAGACGCATATTACTGGATGACACTGCCCTTTCATGATATCAAACTTGCCATGTTACTTTATATGCTCAATATGACAACCAAGAAAGCTGAGAAGAGATACACATGCCAAATATCCTCTCTCCTATACACTGAGGCCTACCAGACTCTTTTTATGACATTTTTGTGATCAAAGTTTTGCCCCCAAATTATTTCTGTCATTTTGACTGGTTTATAAAAACAGAGGAGCTGAATTTATAACATTTCCGTAGTTAGTCTATGGGTTGTTAATCTCAACCATGGATGTATTGATCAAACATGGACATATATTAGATCTCAACGCTCTATGCCGAGTTAGTGGAGGAACCAAACCCTCAAAATTTGGAGATACCCCTCCCCGGGGTAGAACCAAACAGGACATTGTTTTTTCATATCTTTAATATGTCCCCTTCATGAAATGGATTGTCCCAAGTATTTTTTTTTAAAGTTGACTTTTACTGCAAAAGTCATGAAATTCATCCATGAAGTGACTTACCCCATAGGCCAAAAAAGTGCAAAAAAACGCCTTACCTGAAAGAGGGAATAACAAGATAATCCTTTATCATTTTGTACCAGATGGTTGTTTTTACATCATACTTGCACAGATAGTCTACAGGTAGTGTCCCTACATCTCTAATCAACCAGGATGCCAATATTTGGTTCTATTTTGAATCAGCAGCCTCCTATATAAGGCCTTATTATAGGCGGAAAGAGCAAAAAGTTATTTTGTATGAGGAATATTCACTTTTAATCCTGGTCCTACTCTTCCATCAAGAATAGAACAAAACCTGACCTTATTTTTTAATAACTTTGACTTATCCCCTTCATAAAATGAATGATCAGACTTTTTACTTTTTTTTAAGTTTTGAAAAAGACATGAAATTCTTCAATAAAGAGATTCACCACATTTGCAAAAAAGAGCCGAATACTCCAGGCCTGGCCTGAAAAAGGAGTTCCAAGGTAATCCTGCATCATTTCCAATCTACTGGTTGGATTTACTTTATATTTCCACGGATTGTCTACAGGTAGAACCCTAACACCCCCCAAAAAACAAAGTGTCACAATATTATTGTATTGTGAATCAGCAGGCTTTTATAGACTACTAGGCCGTGTTACAGACAGATATGTTTTTTTTTAGTTACTTCTAATCCTGGGGTAATTCATTAGGTCGTCCTCAGACGAGCTTGACAGCGAAGTCTCCAATCATCTCGGTCGTCCATACATCCATCCAGTTCCGCAGAACACACAATGTTGGTGTGGGACGTCCTCTTAATCGGTGCCCGTGTGTTGGCTCCCAGAGCACCAGCTTGCTGGCTGGGAGTTCACGAGGTCTGTGGCAGTGGCCAGCAAGTTTCATCCTCCTGGATGCCACTTTCTCACTCAGCTTTGGTAACCCCCCATACAGATGCTTGAGACTTCTGCAGGGTGGGCTTCAGCGTCCAAGTTTCACAGCCGTATAGGAGGACAGACTCCACGGTCGCATGGAAGAAGTTCAGTTTGATGTGTCGAGGGAGATTGGAGTTCCACACACTATTCATGCCATTCAGTGCCCTCCATGCCAGCGCTTTTCTTACCTTAAGGTCCTGTTCTAATGAGTTGACCCAGGAACCCAGGTATTTGAAGTCATTAACTTCTGCTAGAGGATTGCCCCCTGCTGTCTTGAGAGGTGTGTGGTCCAGGGGGGTGTTGTAAGTGATTGCCTCAGTCTTCTTTGCATTCAACCTGAGGCCAACCCTGGCACATTCTGCCTCTACTCTGTTCAAGAGCTCCTGTGCCTGCTCTACATGGTTGGACAACAGAAAGATGTCATCTGCATAGTCCAGGTCTGCCAGGACTACAGCGGGGTTTCTTCTAGACTTCCTAGGTGTTATTATGAAGCCAAGCGCCTGCTCCTGCCCACTGATGGCTTTCCTAAGCGCGTAGTCCAGGCTCCAGGGCTACAATGAAGAGGAAGGGGGCAAAAGTGTCCCCCTGTAGCACCACTGCTAGGATGTCGAACTCCTCACTGTTGCCATCTGGGGTTACCACTCTGGCTCTTGTGCCCCTGTACATGGCCTCTATGGCCCGGAGTAGGTTAGGAGGGACCCCGTAGGCCTTAAGGATTTTCACCATCACACCTCTGTGTATTGAGTCAAATGCTTTTTTGAAATCAATAAAACACAGGACTGATCACAGTTCACAGTTCTTAGGGACCTCTGGGGGGATGCAATCCAGCCCAGCACTTTTCCCTTGCTTCAGAGCAGACTTCGCTGTGGCAAACTCCTTAGCTGTAAAGGGGCCAGCGTCAATCACAAGATTTGTGAGGACTGCAGGTATTTCTTCCTCAGCTCCTTCCACTGTCGGGTGTGTGCCTAGGAGATCCCGGAAGTGGGTGAACCAGGCCACTCTCTCCTCTGGGCTGCAGCCTGCTAGTTGTCCCTCCCTCGACCTCTTGCGCCACTCATCTTGTTAATGTCCTTCCATGACTCCTTGTACTGTCGTTCGCTAACACCGCCTCCACCTTCCTCACCTTCTCCATCAGCTCCTCCCCTTTGATCCTGTCGTAGGTGTTGAACAGCTGCTGTTTGGCCTCGTTCAACACCTCCTGACTCTCTGGGGTCCCCTCTTCCTCGAAGCTTCTACGCGCCTCTTCCATCCGTGCCCGAGCCCTCATGACCTCCGGGTGCTTGGATCTGGGGGAGGCTCTGAGTCTCCCCTTTGTCAGCACCCAACTCCTTGTTGCCTCCTCGTTAGCAGCAAGAAACTGCCCATATGTTGTCCGAGGCTTCTCCTCTTCGGCCTGCAGTTGTAAGCAACTTCTCACCTCCACCGTGTAGCCGGCCTGGAGGTTGGGGCCTCGAAGGCCTCCCAGTCGGGCCGAGGCCTCAGGATGTTCTTGGGGGACCCTCAGGCTCAGACGCAGCCTCACAGAGACCACACGGTGGTCGGAGCTGAACAGAGTCGAACGTACTGTACTACTCTGCGTTGAGGATGGACGTCCTCCATTTCCTTCTTACCAGTATGTAGTCCAGCTGACGTAGCATACTGGTAGCTCGGTCCTGGAATGTCCATCTCTTGCCCATTCTCTTAGGGAACAAGGTGTTGGCGGCCAGGAGCTTGTGTTCCGTGAGCAGAGCAGTTAGATGTACTCCGTTGCGATTGGTGGTGTTGTGGTATGTGATGGGTGCATGTTCTGGTCCGAGCCTTGCATTGAAGTCCCCCAGGATTATCAGGAAGTTGTGAGCCGGCACATGGTGGATTGCTGTGCTTAGGTCCTCGTAGAACTTCTCCACTTCCTCAACTGGTGCTGCGTTGGTGGGAGAGTACACACTCATGACAGTTGTTACCGGGTTCCCCTCAAAGTCAGCGATAAGGATCCTGTCTGTGTGTTGCTGCACCCTACAAAGAGCTTTTCGTGCTTGAGGGCTCATCATAGCCCCACGCCACCTGTGGCCGGCTGGGCGTCATTCCGCCATGCAGATGAGGTGATGAACGAACATACTCTGCGGTATACAATTGGCTGGTCAGTGTTAGGGGTGTAACGATACACTAATCTCACGATACAATACACGATATTGGGTTGACGATTACGATACGATATACTAAGGGCAGGTGTGAAGCGTTGCAGTAGCGCTGCTGTTCACACCAATAGTGCATTTCTCCACATTTCTACTCCAATACACTTTGTGAATTTAGAGCTTAACTGTTATATCATGGATAGGCCTAGCCAAAAGACATGTTTGTTGCCAGCATTGTGTAGCCAGTGTTCACTGATATACAATAAACATATCACGATACTGTTTTCACCTTGACGATAAGTATTGTGAAGTTTCTGTATCACGATATATTGTGGCACGATATATTGTTACACCCCTAGTCAGTGTGCACTCTCCTGTGCTCCTGGACTCACAGGATCTCCACTCCCCTCTCACCAACACAGTGTGCTAGTTCCTCTAGCCATGTCTCCTCCCTTACTGTGTTTGCGTTGAAGGTTCCCATAATAAATTGTCTCCTACAGCGCAAGAGTGCATTGGACAGGGGGCTCTGGTCAGATAGAGCTCTTCCTCTCCAATGGAGAGGGTTTGGGGTCCAGTCGTCATAGTGTCCCCCCAAGGGAGGACCAGCACCACTGTCTGCTGCTTGGTTCCTGCGGACTCCCGCCGCTGGAAGTATAGGATTCTCGATGATCGGTGTCTCCATTGTCAGGCTTTACAATGCTAGTTAAGGACTGTGGGGCGCAACTCCTCACAGCTCTACTCAGGCCGTTTTGGGCTTAAAGCCCTCATCCGCCTGTGCTCCACACCTCCAGATGGTATACAGTGCGGAGCCAGGTGCGAGCAGCACCTGTGTTTTTTGTTCGGAGTGACTTTCTCCTAGATGGGTTGCCTACAATGGCTATGAGCCCCATCTGACAATGCTATTTGCACATAGCTGGGACAGTGGTTGGCAGGAGCCAGGGTATGTCCGCACACAGGTGGGCCTGCGCGCCTTGCCTCTGGGGCCCACTGTTGCTCCGAGATCCCCTACAGTTTAGCCTGGGACCGCGAAGTACCCAGTTACCATGTGTGGCCGCGGGGAGGCACTGTAGGAGTCTTGGCGGTGGAGTGGCTTTTTACCGGCAGAAGGAGACTTACGCACTCGGCTCCTCTTTTCACCCTCACTGAGGAGGGCTAGCCGGTGGCGGTAGCTGAAAGCAGAGTGGCAAGCAGAAGCGGCATGCAGCATGCACTAACTACAAGCACTACTACCACAGATCTACTGCACTACGCATCACACAACCCTGCACATTAATGCACACACAATCATACTGTAAAATTACAGACGTACAACTGGCATGTCTGTGGTTGATGCAAGAAAGCAACGGAGCTCATCAAGAGTGGTACATGGCTGGCCCTTTTCCTTATTTTTTGAACCATAGAGATGAATAGCATATTTTCTTGCAACCGGTAGAGCCTCTGGAAGGCAATCAGTCAAGCAATCAGATCTTGAAGCTCATTTATGTGCTCGTCAAGTTTATTGAAAGCTGTGGATTTACCTATTTTTATGTAGGTCTATCTCACATCAACAGACATACCAGTCTCACATCTGCCTCCCACTGAAGATGCTTTTGAACAGCACGTCCTACCGGCGATGTACCAAACTGGTATATGGTGCCACAGTCCTGTCGCTAAACCCCTCCTTTGGAATTCAGTTGGAAAAGGTTGGATACTAAAAGATGATGTATCACTACAGCCAGTCCTTTTCAAAAAGGAGCCTGCACCGAAAGCTGAGAGATCTCATCCATCTCTATTGCAATGATACCGATACCGATACTTCCATAGACTGTCAGACACTAATGCTAGTGACTGATTCACCCCCCTGGAAAAAAATTTGACCAGTAATTATTCAGTTCCTCCCTCACTGCTCAAATAGTTTGTTGATTTCTAAATATCAAAAGTAACTAAAAAAATTAAACTGAGAATAAGCACTTGATTCATGATTTGTATTCCACTGTGTGTACTTAACCCATACTGCCTGACTGACTACCATATTGAAGGCTGCCAATATAACAATATTTGTCATTCCCCCTGCATTAAGGTGTATGAGATATAACCTTATCGTCATCTAGATTCCATATGAATATTAAGTGGGTGAAAACATGGTAGCAAATTGTATTCCCTGTTATTAAGCAGTTGTATGAAGACATTTTACAGTATTATTACACCAGGATTAGAAGTAACTCAGAAAAAAAAACTTTGACGTATCTGTCTAACACGGCATAGTAGTCTATAAAAGCCTGCTGTTTCACAATACAATAATATTGGCACTTTTGGGGTGTTAGGGTTCTACCTGTAGACAATCTGTGAAAATATAAAGTAAATCACACCAGTAGATGGGAAATGATGCAGAATTACCTTGGAACTCCTTGGAGTTTTTGGCTCTTTTTTTGCAAATGTGGTGAATCACTTTATTGAGGAATTTCATGGCTTTTTCAAAACAAGTAAAAAGTCTGATCATTCATTTTATGAAGGGGATAAGTCAAAGTTATGAAAAATAAGACTGCTGATTCAAAATAGAACCAAATATTGGCATCCTGATTGCTTTGGGATGTAGGGATTCTACCTGTAGACCATCTTCAAGTATGATGTAAAAACAACCATCTGGTAGAAAATGACAAAGGATTATCGTGTAATTCCCTCTTTGAGGGTAGGCGTTTTTTGCACTTTTTTAGCCTATGGGGTAAGTCACTTCACGGATGAATATCATGACTTTTGAAGGAAAAGTAAAACTCGGGACAATCCATTTAATGAAGGGGACATATTAAAGATATGAAAAAACAATGTCCCGTTTTGTTAAACTAAAGCTCTTTTTGAGGGTTGGTTCCTCCACCAAGTATTCAATGGGCTGGGTTTAATGCGGAAGTCAAATCATGCATGTGATTGGTACAGGTTACATTAGCTACTTTAAATCGCTAAACACAGAGCAAGGCAGTCCCCCATGATGATGACTACCCAAAACTCACCTTTCCCAACCTTTCCTTCCAAGGGATCCTTCTTGAAATTAATGCCATGCATGTCTGTGTGCGACTCGCCGCCGGCATTTACTGCCCAAATAACCCGTTCAGCGAGAGTAGGGCCCCCACCGTCCGACCAACACTGTTCAGCCAACAGCGACAGCACCGCCGCGACCAGCCCGGCGACCAATGGCACCGTGACCCGCCGCATTGCCATACACAGTTTTGGACAAGCAAACACACCAGTTGGTCCGTTGAAGCTGTGTGAGGGAAGGCATCAATAGTTGTAAGCTAGCTGACTGAAACTGCTAGCTAGATACACGACAACATAAACCCTCCCACCATTCCCCAGATCAGCCAGTCAAATATATTTAGCTAGCTAGTTAGCATACCAAGCTGTAGCAACAGCCCTAGCCAATTCAATAATTCCCTATGAAAGCTACGCATTGAATCAACTGCTTTATTGTGAAAATGTCACAGAATTGCACAAATTTACGTTCAGTGACAACATAACCGGCCCCAATGGCCTTGCCAATGCCACCCCATTTCATTTAGAAGCTTGGCTAGCAGTGGCTAGCAGGCTAACTGACGTTAACGTTACCTGTCAGCCAGAATTACTTCGTCTATCCCGTGTTTTGCTTGCTATAATGCGGAACACCAGGTTTTCTTTCAGATAATTCTTGTTGCAACTTGCCTCGAATGCCCAGTCCTGCAAATTGTATATAAACTATTCCACAATCTATAGTGCAGCGACCATTGACAGCCGATAGGTAAGACTGACGTTGACTTCCATACAATGTGCATGAACGTTAGAGCGGCTGCTGAGAAGAGGGTGTGACCAAACATGATAGTTTCCTGTAACGTGAGTGAAAGACACTTATCCAATGAGAGTATTAATTGAAATACACATCATTTGTACATTATTTGTACACTTAGGTCGTATTCATTAACTAATTCTCAAGGAAATCTAAAGGACTTAGTCCAATAGTCCACTACCATCACCATTTCAGACATTTGCTTTATGTACGACGATCAAAGGTAAACGTTCAGTGTAATGAAAATGAAAAGGGGGCGATGTTACAGGTGTAATCAAGTTTGACTGAGAGGGAGGCTGTTCTGCTGGCAAAATGCGGAAGCGATATAATGTTACAAGTTCCCTCCGGCGGGGAATTCTAGATTCGACTATTCATGTCAATTCCAACTCAGAACAATGGAAACATAGAACATTAATACCATTTTGATTAAAACATGTATTGAATCCTAACGTTCATTACTACAATGTATTATGCCCTGTGTCTGAATAACCTACCAATGCCAAACCTTACTAAATCTCCTTCTCAGATGGAATGGTTTAAGCTACGGCAGTTCCACGTCTCTATCTAAGGACAGGACAGGTAAACGAAAGACTAACAATTTGAATAATATGGGAAAATGTGTCCATGATGATGCATTAATATATCCACTATTACTATAAACCATCTAAGGAATATTTATTTCAGCAAAATACCATAACAACACTCAACACGAGTCGATATATTTTCTACATACATCTGGACGCCCCTCACAGTACATGCATGGTATGTCTGAAAATGTTGTCCAATCACGAGAGTCCAACGCAGCGAGTGCACGCGGTGCATTCTGGATTTGTCGAAAAAGAATGAATGAACCAGACGTTGTCATAGTAACAGCAAACGCTCGCCAGGAAGTTTGGAGTCCTACCTGTACTGCAACTGCAACGGCCCATTATCCCGGTGGTAAGATTATGTCAGTCAAATAATTTAGCAGAGAAGACCTTCAATTATGTGTCCCACTATGGCAAGCCGTTTTAACATTTATTACGTAGACTGGATATTCGTTGCTGATATCTGCAACATAATGTTGCCTAGTCAAAACTCTAATTCAGGATATCTTTAATTATGTTTTGACTAGGCAAAACTCTAATTTTAGATATCTGCAACGTCATTTCACCTACTTTTGCCATTATAAATTAAAATTAAGTTTAAGATATCTTGAATTTAGTTGTAGATATCTTTAATTGGAATTGTGACTAGTCAGAATTAAATAGTAGATATCTGAAACTGGAATTACACCTAGTCATAATTCGGTTATAGATATCTGCAATTCACATTGTGGATATCCACAACTGAATATGTAGATATCTGTAATGACGTACCCCATACACGTGAATGGCAAAAGTAGTTTGAAACTACTAGGCGAAATGACGTTGCAGATATCTAAAATTTGAGTTTTGACTAGTCACAACTGAGTTATAGATATCTCTAACTGTCGTTTTGACTAGTCAGAATGACATTAAAAATATCTTGAATAAAAATTCTGACTAGTCAAAATGTGTCAAAAAAAGGTTGTTGATAATGTTAAAGGAGTAGACACCTGACTAATGGGACGTGTCTTGATGAATGATCTGTGCTGGATACCTAGCCAAAAGCAAAGGCGGCTTCTTTTCTTACAGTATTCTGTAGGCCTAGATATTCACAATTTCTAACTGTATTTTTTAAATAGCCTATAATTTCAGTGAAGCAATAACTCATGAGAGGGTGTGGTATATGGCCAATTTGGGTTGTGCTGTGGTCATAGGCCTCGTGCCGTCGACCAGCACAACTCGTGGTAGGCCTATATTGGCCATGTACCATAATGCTCGAGTGATTTATTGCTTTTATACAACGGTTACATCATCGGGAAACATTTATGGGATAAATACCTACTATTTCAATGTCAATATCGATTTTAGTGAACTCAGTTTAGAAAGGTTTCTTAAAACTATCACGTTGCTAGAGTTTCAACAGGACGAACAATGAGCCCTAACAACCAAAACAGGTACTCAACCTAGCTAGCCATGAACGAAGTGTAGCCTACCTTTGCTGTGTAACTGCGAGTTGTAAAAGTGGTGACGATAACCAGAGTGGTGGGCTACAGGACGGATACAACAACTCAAAATTGACATTAGATGTTTCTTGAGGCGAAACCGTAATGTAACCAACAGACGGTTATGCAATGGAATTAACATTTTACAGGCAGTAATAATTGGCGCAATTTCACATAGATCGGTAAAGAAGCTTTGCCCGTGGTATATCGTGAATATACAACGGCTCTTAACCAATCAGATTGCGAGGTCGGGACTACCCGTTGTATGACCAGTAATCGCGTGTGACTCAAAGCCCAGTGGGGTGTTTCCCGATAAATCCACAAGGTGGAGCCCTCTTATGTCTTATTTTCAGTTGAGTCTCACAAATATGGATCTACATACTTTTATTTCAAATGAAAAGTGTCTTTGGCATGCATAGAAATAGCAACAATTATGAACTTGCACTTATTTGTACAACTATACCAACACATAGACACATAGCCTACCTTACACTATTTGTCCAACGATACCAACAGACAGACAGACTAACAAACCGTTATGTAGGCTACACATAAACCACCAAAATGTTGATCAGTGCACAAATATGTGAGCATAAGAGATACTCCTTCGGTTGAGGTCCTCATAGCCTGCCCATAGCATCAGATGTTTATATGTTTATCATTAGTTATTTTCATGAGAGCAAGTACGCACAGTATGACATCACAATTTATCACACATGGCCAGGAAGAATGAGCCAAACAAATTAAGGTGCAACGCTGCTCACTGAGTTCTTTGGTTCATAGCAAGGATTAATTTCCAATGAAGCAGCAGCATTTCATATTATCGCCTAAGGGGATGGTAGGTTAAGGTAATACAATTACAGCTGGAAATATGTGCAATTTTTTTTTTACATCATACATAGGCTACATTATCTACAAACATGTAGGCTAAAAACAAACATCCACTCTCTCACAGTAATGCAAATAACACCCTTAGGATACAGGTTGACACATAATATCGCCATTTAAATCTCAAACAAAGCAATCCTACAACAGGCTACACCTACAGTGTAGGTTACAGTCTGTGAAGTGGCAGATCCCATAACCGGGTCAACCTGCTACAGTAGATTCTGTCTCAACTGGACTGTGGGCCTTTTTTATAGAACAGAAATATTTTGAGTAAAACTGTGAGGTCATCAGTTTCTCCAGAGAGGTTAATACTTTGATTCCAGTGTTTCTCAGGAAAAGATGGCTCAGAGTTCTTAGCATGTCCTCTTTTCTCAGTCAATAATGACAGATGGGCTGAGGTTCACATTCAATATAAATACTGTAGATTGAAGTCATATTTACCACCCCACTACCTCTCAGCGAGACATCATTTGTACAAACTCTGTGAAAAGAGAGTGAGATGTGTACAAATTTAGAATTCCATGCCAGAAAACTAAATATAATTGTGATATAGTAATAATTACTGCAGGATTGAGTTTACTTTTAGCACCACTTGATAGACACATGTGAGTGAATCATAAACAACCAGAACCATGGAATGGGAAACTAATCATGAAAACATCCTAATTTCCCCAATGAAGACTGTTTTTTTTACGGCATGTTCAAAAATGATCCAAATTTCGGACATTACCTTCAAAGTCAATATGCCCATCCCCATTCAAGTCAATATCCTTCAGAATATCCTCCAGGTCCCTGTGACCAACCTACAGTGCAGTATGAGATGAAAACATACATGAAGGCATACATACATTGGTTGTATCAGAAGAACATTCATAAAAGCATTGCGTTTGTATTCTTTAATCTCCCCTTAAATTAGTATATACAGTAATATGTTCACCTGCCCTCATATTCAAAACCAGTGAACCTGTGAATTTCTGGCACCACAGAGAGGTACAGAATCAGACATATGTCTCAGACATACCTCTCAAACCTCACCTGTTGTCCTAGCAACTTCCTCATAGCCTCTCTGAGCTCAGCTGTGCTAATCGCTCCGTCCCCGTTGGTGTCAAACTGAAAAGAGCAGAGGGTCATCAGAAGAAATAGGAGAAGGGAAGGAAATCCCAATCAGGATATCAATATATGAACTGAATTAAAAAACAAAGAAAGACAGAACTACTCTCTGTCCTCTTTCTCTTCCATTCATGTCATCACCTCTTTGAAAGCATCCCTTAGCTCTTTCACACCAATCATGTCTGCAGTTTCAGCAAGAAGTTTTGGGCCCATCAACTCCACAAAGTCCTCAAAATCAACATGCCCTCCCACTTAAAAAAAACAGAAGGGGGATATGATACAGTGAAATGTAATGTAGGCTGAAGGAAAGGCAATACATGTTATACAATGCTTAAAATAAATATACATAACATAACAACATCAATAAAAATATCAATAAATAAACAATAATGATAATAATAACAACATTCTTACAATTCATGTTGATCTGTTGGCTCAGTTCTATCAATTCCATTTCAGTAGGCATGTATCCCATGGTTCTCATACAATTTCCAAGGTCTTTGCAGCCAATGAAACCATCCTTGTCCTTATCAAACTCCTTAAAAGCCTCTCGCAACTCTGTGGAGTGATAGAGAGAGAGAGAGAGAGAGAGAGAGAGAGAGAGAGAGAGAGAGAGAGAATATGACTATTAAGACTCATGCTACTCGCAGTACCACTGTAGACAAAAGAGCACAGAAACATTAAACACAACTTACCGTCTACCTCCTCTGGCCTCAGCTCTCTGTCCTAATAAATAAAACAAAAATATAACAAAAGATGGCATCAGTAAACCAAATCAGAATTGTACAATGTAGCCTACATATTAGTAAAAACAAGTGCAGATGAAATCTATGTAAATCATATACTGTATCTCAACAAGACATTCCCATAGTGACCTCATTAGAAGTTGAACCAGCAGGCTGCTCCATGACAATACTCTATAGTCTATAGTGGTCAAATTCAGGCAAGGTAGAGACTCTTTATAGTAAGGAGTGATGTCACTGGAATGTTTTCAAACACTTTAATAGACACAAGGTTAGACTACCCAGCATCCTGACAGAGAGCATACCAGGAAACAGCAGTGTTGTTCACAAAAGAATGTAACTGTGTTATTTTTTCAGCTCTTGCTTACAATGAGAACAACCTTTAAAGGATATGTAGCACCACAGAGAGGGAGAGACACATCCCAGAAACCTTAGGGGTTAACAATGAGAGCAATGAGCAGTGTAAACGCAGCATCAGCTGTGACGTCAGGCCCACAGAACTGCCGGAGCGGAACTGTTGTCACAGCAAATGGGCCCAAAGAAGCACATGTCTCTGTACAGTCTAACTGATAACCGATTGAACAAACCAAGCAAACATCAGATTCCTCAATCAATCAATCCTAGTTTACAGTCTATTAATCGATTATATCAATCATGACAAACAGCAATGCACAATGACAACTACCCTATTCACGGTCTCACCGATAACAATGCTGTTTCTGTAATACCCGTTATTGAATTGGATTTCTTATACACACACACACACAATGAGAATATTGAAACACAGTGATGTTCTTAATTTAAAACAATGACATGTTCAGTGTCATGTCAGTATATACATTTTAAAATTGTGTGTTAAAGTTTGTGTGTGTCCAGACTTACGTACAGCCTGCTTGCTATCAGCCAGGCCCTTGTGCAGGAAGATGCAGACTGGCCCCATTATGTGGTGCATGATAGTGCAGCTTTGTGCTAGGACCAAGATGGGCTCCTGATAGGCCCTATGACCCCCTCCCTGGTACACAAGAAGTAGAGTTGAGAGGGAATGTGTGTATTGGGGCCTAGTAATTGCAATAGGGGTGAAAGCACTAATCCCGATAGGATACACAACAGCTTTATCAGCCATATGCCCTTCATCCTGCTCCTGCCTCCTCATTCACTGAGGTGATAATTTCAACACGGCCCTTTCACATATGAAGACTGTGTGACTGATAAAGTCATAACATAAAATAAACAGTGCCAGTGGGATAGGAAGTGTTAAATCATTCATTGATATAAATTGGTCTGTAAATTGTAATGTGTGTTCAAAAATTCTTTGAGATACACATAGACTAAGGAAGAGGGAACGAGAGAGAGAGAGAGAGAGACAGACAGACAGACAGACAGACAGACAGACAAGGTGATGATGACTGTGTCCGCATCAATAAAAAGCATGTGGCCAACTTTCCATTCATTCATCATAACGGTTTACCGGCCATTGTGTAGACAGTCACATCAGACCTATACAATGTCAAAGTCAGTGTAAACACACATGTGAGAGGGGGGAGAAGCTAGTGGATGAGAGACCACGGTCTGACAGATAAGAAGACAGAAAAACATGTGCTCATCATGCAGCATTCTCCATAACAGAAAATGTTTCCTTTTGAACTATCTCCGTACACTGCCAAAGTCAGAGCTTTCAAATAGAAACGCACTCACAGTATAACTTATGTGCAGACTGTGATATTTTAATAATTATAATAAGTAATATAAATGTAATAGGTTTTAGTAATACTGTATGAGTGCTTTTCTATTTGAATGCTCTGATATTATAACTGAAGACCAAACATTAATGTTCAATGCCCCATTTAAGGTAATTTAAATTCAGTTTTACACACGACATGACCATGTACAGACACTTACAGACGTGTCACGTACAGAGATGTAGAGAATGCTTCAGAAGAAAGGAAGGGCGCGCGCTACAAAGCAGCACAACAAAGACACGCTTACCTTCTTGGAGAGATTTCTAAGAGGAAACTTTATGCAGTTCCCCATGGTTAAGAAAACGTGTTTGCAAAAGAGTTTGAAAAGACCAAAAGGGTCCTTCTCTAGTAGAGACTAGCTATGGTTTGGTGTAGAGGCTAACTAGCACAGACTGGAGACTGGCCCATGTGGAGACAGAGGCACTGCACATATATGAGAGAGAGAAGTGAGCCACTTAGTTCCCAGTGTGAGTGTGAGTGGAAATGACTATGACAGTAATAAGAGAGAGTGAGAGATGGGTGGAAAGAGAGAATGAGGGAGAGAGAACGAGAGAGTGATGGGGGAGGGGGCAAGCAAGAAGGCAGGAAAAATAAGAATGAAGAGAGAAAGGGGAAGATGGAGGAAATTAAAAAGGAAGATCCTGTCCCTATACTCTCTCTCTCTCTCTCTCTCTCTCACACACACACACACATGCACACACACACACATACACACTCAAAACTGCTCAGTACTTATACTTTTATGAGCCAAAACATAATCCCTATTGGGTGTCGTTTTATTCATGTGGCTATTTTGCGCATAAGTCAATAATAATGGATCAATCAATCAATCAAAGCTTTATTTGTATAGCTCATTTCATACCCAGAGGCAACACAATGCGCTTTACAGAGAACAAGGGAGGTGGGCATACGACCCACTCTCTACATATTCCAGTGGATGAGGACATTCATCCAAATTCTGCATTAAGTCCTACCAAAGACTATAAAAACCATGGTGCCTTTTGCCTCACTGCTTGGCATTCAGCATCAAGGGTTGGATTGGGGGAAGTCGCTGCATCACACTAGCGTGTACTTATACATCAAGGTGCCTCACGCTAAGGAACCAGGAGATAGGCTCCTGCCCTATGGGCCACTAGGCTTGAGATCCAAGGCTACTTCTCTCATTCATGAGGAGACATTTCAAAGTGACTAGTTCAAAAAAACGAAAGAGAAAGAGATAGCTTTTTGTGTGAATATAAATATATGCTAATATCTTTTATCTGATGTAAATTAACACTTCCGTTTAGCATTAAGCCTACATCAGATACCAATGGGGATAGAAAATACTAGCTTCAATCTTTGTGGTTGTAGTGATGCAAAATCAAATGGAATGGAATTTTGAAAACATCCTAAGTAGGCTACATTATCAAAAAAGTGTTGATGAGTAATAAGAGGCCGAATTGCCCTGATTTGAAAGATATCCTTGTCATGGCAAAGGCACAGGTGAGCGGTGCAGGTGTGCACTCAACCACCTAGGCTACTAAATATGGTTTTGAATTGTGTTCAGATGCATCTCAGAACTGTTACTGGAAGGTGTGCCAGTACAGTCTACAAATTATGCTCTTTTAATGCAGTTTGAGTAATCATAATCATGGTACAGTGTTTTCAGTGTCCATAATGAAATTCAAGAAACTAGGCCAATCTTGGCCAACTGCAGCTAAACTCGAACCAATAATTTGAAGGAGTATATGATTGACTCGCAGCAAGATCAAATAAATATATTCTGGACTGGAACTAGAACACTTGACAATGAACATGAACATGAAAACCATTAACTTCAAGGCCTATGCCTATTCATCAGTAAAGACCCTTCCTTACCTGTCCGAAGACCGAGTTGAGAATTGGGCGCAAATTAAGATCGGATGCAGAGGATGCCGCACTGGACCTCCGAGAACGGCGCGAGGATTGACTGGACAAGGGGACCGGGGATGACGCTGATGGGATGCTGGCATGATCCCCGCTGGTCGTACTGGCTTTGAGATCCCTTGGTTCAAAGAAGGGTGCTGAGTCGTCGTTGCAGCCAGATAAGGACGGTGTTCCATGGGGTAGATGGGCGGAATGAGAGTGGCTGTGATGATGTGCAGATGCTGGGTCGTCCCGGGTCGGTTTTCTTCTGTGGTGTCGGTGTGTATTTTGATATGACTTGCAGAGTTCCCTCGCTCTTTGACTCACACTTTGTTCCTCGGGAGGGTCATCCCTGGAGTGTGACACAGGGACATGAGGTGCATGAGACCGACTTTCATCCCGTATTGTTGCACTATTCCGGTTACCGATGAGAGAAGGATGACACAGGGGTCTCCGTGCGCTAACGTCACGTTCGGTTGACCAGAATGAATCCTCCGCGTTGCTAGTCTCATGAGAAGCTGCGGCAGGACGGTGGTGATGACTCCGGCGGGATTCTGTCGTGCGTCCAGGAAGGTGTGTCGGTCTTCTGCTAACCGCGGATGATTTCAGCAAAGGTGCTGCTGATTCAGATTTTGGAAAGGAAGAGTTCATCACTGCAGTCTTGTTGCAGCGGTTTTCATCAGCGGATTGATTGTGTCATTTCACCAGATTTTCGATATACTGCACTATAACACAGCTGCCTTCTGAGCCCATCAGTAAAAAAAAAAGTTGCATTTTACCACCTGATTGCTGTGTGGCGTCACTAGAGCGCGCGCAGACGCGAGTAACCAAATGTCCTCGTCGACTTTTTTGCAATGTGAAGGTCCTTTGCAGTTGATGTTAATTGAATGACCTTGAATTTACACTGAGTAGGACTAGGTTACAGGGTGAGTCTGAGTCTAGACCATGGACGTTTGAATGGATTTCATTTGTAGCCTATGGCTATGAATCTCCAATGAAAACTGAGAGATCTCACTCTCTCGTTCTCTCTCTCTCTTTCTCACTCAACCTAGCTCCAGAAATGAGCTGCAATACAACAGTATCCTACAGTAACCAATCAGCAAAACACTGTTAAAATTGCTGATGAATATTTAGGTTATGACTTAACCGTTCATCAGCAAGGGGTGAGTAGGCCTATACTGGCAAAAACGTTGCAACGTATCACAAGAAATTAGGGGAGACCGGGGATGGTTGTCACACTTTTTACTCTTATGTGAATTTCTTATCATCAAAACAGGATAGTAGTTATTCCTACATTAAATGGAAGCTTAAGGTATTGGCTTGAAATTGGTATCCCTTTCATTTTTACAACTTATTGTAACAAGAAGTAATTAACCATCATAGACACTCTGACACATTGTGACATCCAACCCCATCACGGGGTTGGCTGTCCCAAGGTATGGGGTTGGTTGTCCCTATAGTTATCAATGGGGTTTCAGTAAAAAAAAAAAAAAGATGTAAAAAACGTGTAACTTTTTGTTTTTTTAAGCTAGACACACCAAATAAGTTTTGTACTAGCTGATTATTTGTTTGAATTATCCTCTGCCATGAGAAGTAAAATGAAGGAATTTACAGTGCTGAAAAAATCTAGCCTTTATTAAAATGAAACATTGAGATTGGAATAGATTCATCTCCATCAAAATATGACCAGGAACTTTTGTTAAAATGTTGAAGTAACTTTTTAGATACAACATTGTTTTCTAATGAGAAACTAAAGCAACATTGTGTCTAATCAAAAACACCTGAGAAAATATGGACTATAACATGTTTGCCATGCTGTCTTTCTGAACGGATTTATCCCCATCAAAAAGAAGAAGCCTACATGTCCAACATTTTCTAACAAGTAACTTGAGAAACCATAAGTCAGTGTATTACTGTATGTGCACATGTGTGACAACCAACCCCAAGAGCAGTGAGACAACCATCCCCAATTGGCCTCTTGACAAACATTTTAAGCTAGCTACCACATGGTTTAAGCTTGCTAGCTAAAAGTTGACTCAAATCAAAGCAATTTCCTTCAACCTTTTAATAAGTGTTTGATTTTTAAATGACTAATAACCTACAAGCTTTTAATACAAAAACAATACCAACAAGAAAAATTACTGACCCATAAAAATTACAAAATATCTCCTCACCTCAATGTTTTGTGTATGTTCCAGAAAATGACAAGTGCAGAAGGAGCAGGATGTCAGGCCAAATGTTTGATATCAACATGAGGTCACAGCACCCTCTAGTGTGGCTGTAATAAGCACTGTGACAACCAACCCGTGTGACAACCATCCCTGGTCTCCCCTACTGTAGACATAATTCAGTAAATTAGCCGTTGGGGCTTGTGGACATTTCTGTCACATAGTTCAGGAGAGATTCAATGCCGATGTTCTAAGTTTAACAAAGTTTATTACATGCAAGCACGCAAGCAGCACATAGCCACATACAATACATACAAACAGCACAATAACATACAAACACCCACAATAACCTGTCTTGAGAAGAGGACCGTCAAATCTCAGTTGCTTCATGCACACAGCAGTCTGCAATGTGAGAAATGGCAGCCCAGATCTGCGGTTACAGTCAACATTTATGCAAAGAGAAACCTTGGTGTCAGAGTTACTTCCCAGCCTTCGCTTCCCACCCCCCAGTCCAGCTGGATTCCTGTTTTGTCGACAGAGAGACTGGCATGGCTGGGATGCGAGCAGACAGTTACTTCTACAAAAACCTAAGATTACAAAGTACATAGCATTCTTTCTCTAGCCAAGGTATGAGCCCAGTTATGTGGCAACAGACACTGTTAAAGAGATCTAACTAAGGTCATGTCAAACCTGACCTTATCATGTCAAATTAATTCAAATAATATCTAACAACAAAGAATTTCCATTACAGGGTCCAGTTGCATTTGAATAGATTCACTTCCCTGTGCCACTAATTTGGAACTACACATACACAGGATCTCCTTCCAAAATAAGAATTTGTTCCTCTCGTATATTCTGAATCTTCTTCTGAATCTTCTTCTTCCTAGGAAGTCTGACTTCCCATGCATGAAAAATCTCTAAACCTTGCACATAGGTCCAGTCCTATGCCAAAAGTCCTCAATTGGGATTGTGGGCTGATAGTCCTGATGGTGGCGCTACAGCAAGCAACCGTCTATAAAACTTTTTTATCATAACAAATCAGCTGTAGGCTATATGTTATTAGCCTGGTACGACCATCCCGTTCTCGCGAGCTCACATTAGCTGTGTTCGGAATCGCTCCCTCGTTCCCTCACTCCCTATTCCCTATATAGGGTTCACCATGTAGTGAACTACCTAGGGAACGGAGAAAATGTAGGGTACATGCACTGTTCCCTGCAAATCAAGGTGAATTGTGGGTAATAAATAGTGGACTATATAGGGAACGGAAAATGTAGGGTACATGCCATGGAGGTATAATATAACTGGAGACGGCATTGAAAATGGCTGCCTATTCATTTCAATGAAAGTTGCTCACCGGCGCATGAAGCCATTTGACGTAGTGGCCAAAGCCCGGTATTGCAAGTCACGTGACGGCATGCGGCCCAAGACCCTTATTTCCCATGGTTTGTGGATTATGATAGATAGGGCTAGAAAAGGAAAACAAATTTTTTCTCGGTATCATTCAGCATCAGAGACCAATCTAATCAATATAAACTTTTAATTCAATGAGGTTTTGTTTGTTTTTGAAGCCACCAATACCTGTATCGAGCCATTTGAAACATGTGCTGTGCACGAGCCTCGGGGACGCTGGTCGCGCGTTCGTGAGTCCTGCGAGCTCGGCGGAAAACCCGTCACCATAGGAAGACCCGCCCTACTCTGCCTCTGATTGGATAGGAAGTCATGCAATGACGTCGGCTAGCATTTGCTATGCTTTTAGCAATGAAGCTGCTATGATCATGCTAATCATAGATATGAATGTATGTCTATGATGCAAATGATCATGACATGTGGTTACTTTAGGACATCGTTGGAAAAGATCTAGAGGGTAAGTGGGTCAATGTTGAATAACTTAGCTTACATTATCTAATGTTACATTTCTTTATATTAACATCAACTATATTGATAGGCTAGGGAGCTATGCTAACGGTAGCTAATGCTAACGGCTTAGGGTTAACGTTAGTTAATGCTAACGTTACGTTCGGAGGTCTCAGATGTATTTCAATTTTAACATAATGTTGAGCATGATCAATGTGACATTGTTCATACATTGATTACAGTCTGTAATCTTGTCTGGCATTATTTAGCTATAGTGGGCTTCTCCTTGCCTTTGCTAATACTCATCTCTTTTATCAAACTTTGTGCTAGGAAAGAAATCTGGCTGTGATTCGTCGCTAGTGCTCATCCAGGCTGTTGTCATCTCCCGCCTGGACTCCTGCAACTCCCTACTTGCTGCCATCCTGCAGCGTTGGCCATCAGACTCCTGGAGAAAGCTGCTGCTGACCTGGTGTTCAACAGCCCCATGCTCTTCCACACAACTTCCCTACTCCGTTCTCAGCACTGGCTCCCTGCGCTGTCCCATCCAGTTTAGGACTGTGGTGCAAGCCTACAGGGCAAATGAACAGCTCCCTCCGACCTCCAGGCTGTGGTCAAGCTCTGCTGCCTTGAGGTGATTGGTTCCCCAGTTGCTCCAAGCCCCCCTACGGCAGATTGGCGTGGCCATGGCTTTTTTCTGTCCTGGCCTCACAGTGGTGGGAACTGTCCACTGATGTCAGTACAGCAGAGTCGCTGCCCATCTTTCGCCGCATGCTGAAAATTCACCTGTTCAAGATGTGCCCTGGACCCTTCCTTTTAACACCTATTTTATTTGTTCTTGTACTTTGTCTTTAGCAACAGGTTAAGCTCTTAGACGCTTGTTTAGAAAGGAGATGCACTTATGAGTTCTAGCGAGCAGTGGTACTGTAGTGAAGCTGCAGTGTCACTAATGAAAGACTAATGGGGTGCACCTGAACTGGGCCGCTGACAGAGGCTCTGATCACCCTCGGCTGGACTTGATTGCTGAGGGGTGGACTAAGAAAGCAGAGCCAGTCGGGCAGTCTGGGGAGCGGAGCTTCATTTCCGTCAGGGCAACTAGTCTGACGAAGCAATTGTTAACTTGCACTCACAGGAGAGGATAACATGCCTGTCTAGCCCAGCTTAAACTATGCGCCCATGTACCAGTGTGCCGACTCAGGGTGATATCTAGTGTGTTTGCAATTGAGTGTGCCTGCCTATACAGGGTGATCCAGTGTGGAATTTACTGTTTGTGTGCGCATGTGTGTGTGTTTGTGTAAACGTTGAGTGCCATACCGAGTGCCCACCTACGTGGGGTGAATTGCTGTGATGCTGGGTGTGGCTATTCTGATACTGGATGGACAGACCTGTCTGAGGGAGAGGTGTCACCGATTGGCCAGACTCCCATCAGGCCCACAAAGAACTTGCTGTTTCATGAGTTGGTGCAATAAATGACATGTTTTCTTAGGTTGTTGTCTAGTGTGCTGTTGTTGTTCTCAGCTCTCTTAACACCGGACCATACCAGGGACTAAAGGTGGTGGCAGCCCCTTTGCCTACAGTTAATACCCACACCTAGACCAAGGTTCATTACAGTACTCTTGCATACCTACAGTAATTAAATTCGTTTGTACAGTCTGGTAGTTAAATGGTTAAAAATGGGCAAGCAATAACATTGGAGGGAAATGTATACTGACACTGATGATTGTTTCAGAAATGGTCTGAGACAAAATAATGAAATGTTATACATCAGTATTGTGAAACACTGAACATATTTTAATGACTGGCAAGGAGAGAGGAAACAGTCCAAGTTAATCAATAATAACTAGGCTCACTATGAACAGTGTGTAATATTGGCTCTGTTCTGACATCAGTGCACAGTTCATTCCACCACTGTGAGGCCAGGACAGAAAAGAGCCATGGCCACGCCAATCTGCTGTAGGGGGGCTTGGAGCAACTGGGGAACCAATCACCTCAAGGCAGCAGAGCTTGACCACAGCCTGGAGGTCGGAGGGAGCTGTTCATTTGCCCTGTAGGCTTGCACCACAGTCCTAAACTGGATGGGACAGCGCAGGGAGCCAGTGCAGAGAACGGAGTAGGGAAGTTTTGTGGAAGAGCATGGGGCTGTTGAACACCAGGTCAGCAGCAGCTTTCTCCAGGAGTCTGATGGCCAACGCTGCAGGATGGCAGCAAGTAGGGAGTTGCAGGAGTCCAGGCGGGAGATGACAACAGCCTGGATGAGCACTAGCGACGAATCACAGCCAGATTTCTTTCCTAGCACAAAGTTTGATAAAAGAGATGAGTATTAGCAAAGGCAAGGAGAATGATTATATCAGTGTACAATGAGCTATGATGGGGAGGAATTACACTATTAATTTGATTTCCAGGCATGGCATATACATGGCATGCTTACTTGCAATGGTAATAATGCCTTCAGGTAATAACACTAACTATGCTTGATTAATTTGATGTATAATGTGGCAAATGCTATAGTAGCATCAGCCCACTATAGCTAAATAATGCCAGACAAGATTACAGACTGTAATCAATGTATGAACAATGTCACATTGATCATGCTCAACATTATGTTAAAATTGAAATACATCTGAGACCTCCGAACGTAACGTTAGCATTAACTAACGTTAACCCTAAGCCGTTAGCATTAGCTACCGTTAGCATAGCTCCCTAGCCTATCAATATAGTTGATGTTAATATAAAGAAATGTAACATTAGATATTTTTAGAATAACAGGAATTTATTCACATACAATGTAAAGGAGTTGATGTGTAGCATGAAGATGAAACGATACACTGAGTTTGGGTGTTTTCAGTCAACGTTGGCGTTGACCGCTTCCAGCTATCGAATGGCCGACTGGTGTAAGATGGATAGCCTAACGTTAGAGAGATAAATGTAGGCTATGGTTATGTTAATAAAGCTAACAATGATGTTGTAACATGCATGCAGCACTGCCGATCTGATCTGAACGATTGATTCATTATTACCATGGATCGGTATTGGGATTGATCAAGGGCGAATGTGAAATAGCAGCCACGAACTCAGCGGGTTATCCGAGATGCGGTAGCCGCGGCCAAAGCTCCTGCTGGCGGGGAGTGAAGCTCTTCAACTCGCCTGTCACTGACTCCCTGGAGGAATTTAGCCTGGCTGCAATAACGTTATCGCGAACGGAATGAATACCATCTACTAGCAAACGAAACATGTTCAGTTATATTTAACCTGTTAAAACTAAGATGCCTGGATGAAAAAATAATTTCTCCAATTGATATTTGACAAAAACAGGTTAATATGCAAGCCGGTTTTCATTGCTAAATCAAAGCGGGGAGAGCCGAGAGAGCCGGGAACGTGCGTCTACATTTCAGATAAATGTGAACTTTTTCGTGGACGCGCGTCGGCCAGAGAAGCTCAACTGCGCAAGTCAAAAGTCACCGGAAATAGCCAAGTGACTACAAATCTAGCCAAGATGGCGCGGTTCAATAGGCCTTCACTTTAGATTTCGAATCCTGGGGGCTTGGCTTGGTACATGCACGTTTCCCTGCAAATCAAGGTGAATTGTGGGTAATAAATAGTGGACTACATAGGGAACGGAAATTCCGTGGACAATTCGGACACTACAAACAAAATGGCTGACACCCTATATAGTGCACTATATAGTGAATAGGGAGCGATTCCGAACACAGCTATTGTTTCACTGCCGAGCGAAGCAGTGAGCTCGCTAGATCGGGATGGTCATACCAGGCTAATGTGCTATCACCTTGCAACCCCCACCAAAACGTAGGCCCAAGTGAGCAGAAATATCCATCTGCTTTGAGCTGGCAGGAATTATGAAGTCCATCACTCCATTTTTCTCAAAAACTATAAAACTCCAACGTTTTGGTCAATTGACAAACCGATTTCTACACTGCATCTTCAGACTCTGAGACTGTCATCAGCAAACGATCTTCACAGATTGTTGAAATATTTAAAATTGCAGCAATGGCAAATTCTCACTCAATAATTCTCAGATGTTCATGAAAGAAAATGACAAAATTTCCATGACATGGTATATGTGTGAAATGTTTTAGAATCTCTGACAGTATTTTGAGTTATTTTCTCATTCTGTCCCCCTCAAACTATTCATGGGTTTCAAATGTAGTCCTAGACCTGCCATGTTGGGGACCAACACAGGTGTTTCAAATGAATGAATTAGTTCTACTGCATAGGATTCTATGCAGTAGAGCCAATCAGATAAATTGAAACACCTGTGTTGGTCCCCAATATGGCAGGTCTAGGACTACATTTGAAACCCATGAATTGCTCTCATATGGAAAAAAAACAAAAACACTATCCACAATCCTATAGAGCAACAGCACAAGCTCCACCAATCAGGGACGTAGCCCAGCCCAACCCCCTAGGACTACATCCGGCCAAATCGATCAATTGGCCATTGATTGAGCACAGCCACTGTTACTCTGCAATTAGCAAGATGAGCAAAAAAACGTTTCAAATCCCAGCCAGTTTGTCACGCATGGAGCAGATAGATAGAGAGACAAACAAGTTTGTTTGATATCGTTCTTTTGTAAGAGTTCAAGCCCTGGTTGATGTAGTATAAACATGCTAAAGCCTACTCAGATACTGTTTGGATTTCTGGAACATGATTTGAAAGATTTTTTTTTTAATTAAGATGATTTAAAGGTAATTATTTATTCTCCTTTGTTAAGACAATCTTGAGACCCCTTTACAAGTGAGCCCTGCATATACATATTTTAAAATATTGCAGTATGTGTTCGTCTATTGCATTGCTAGTGGGCCTATATTTTTACATTGACAGTCATGGACTATTATGCTTTACATAGCCTAATAATATATATTAAATATGACAATACAGTATACTACTACAATAATACAATGTGACAATTGAATAGGCCGAGCATTTATATTAAATAGGCTTAATGTATAATGATACAATGTGAAAATTAATTTAATTAAATTAGCTGATGTTTAATTCATTATTATACTAGCACTGGGTTGGGGCCCGGCATTTTGAGGAGGAAGAGGAAGGAGGAGACAAATGACAAAATATATGAGGGTCTCTGCCCGGACCCTAATTATTCAAAACTGTACCACTTGACATTACAGCTCAGTAATAACAGGGTAATACCAGGTTAATACCACGGTAACACCAGGATAATACCATGGAAATACAAGGACAATACCATGGCAATTACCATTACTTAGTAGTAGAGGTTACCAGGGTAATACCAGCTTAATATCTGCATTATTACTAGGACATTAACAGCAAATACTAGTTACTAGTAGTACTGTAGTTACCCCCCCAATTCCCATGATTTGTTACATGGAAACAGAGACGGTAGTTATATGTAATAATGTGGAATCAGAGCTGGAAAATGCAGTTGTTAGTTTCTATTCAATTGCATGGTTATATTCTTTCTAAAATCCCAACTAAGCTCATGATTTGCTATCTGGAAACAGATGGTAGTTTCTAGCCTATGTAATAACATGGAAGCAGAGCTGGAAAATGCAACATTACCTGTTTCTATTTAATTCTATGGTTGTATCCTTCCTATTCTGAGTACCCAGAAGCTCCCACTATGACAAGAACCTCTGGGAACAAGCTATGATATTCAATCAGAGGCCAAATCAGCCTCTCCGCACAGCCCGCTATCTGCGCCAATCAGCATCCAGTTGAAAATCTGACCAGATTCTCATTGGTGTCTACGAATATCCTAGCTTGTTCCCAGAAGGTTTGCCGTAGTGAGACTCCTGGGTACTCAGAATAGGACCATAGAATTAAATAGAAACAGGTAATGTTGCATTTTCCAGCTGATACCACTTTATTACATGTAATTGTTACATGTAACAAATCATGGGGCTTGGGGGGTTATAACTACACAGGTAGTAACTACTGGTATTTGTTGGTCATTTCATAGTAATAAAGCAGATATTAACATGGTATTACCCTGGTAACTATACAGGTAACTACTACTAGTAACTAAGGGTAATTGCCATGGTATTACCCTGTTATTACCGAGCTCAGGCGAGCTGTAATGTAAAGTGGTACCGAAACGGCCAGCTCACTTTAGCAATCAAACAAAAAATATGGACAAATAAGTCACTGACTTTAAAAAAGAAGTTGGCAAATTCAGACATTGGCCATTTATTAAATGTACAGAAATCTTGTTCAAAATGAGCACTAATATGCATCTATTAGGGAACAATTTCACTGTTTGATATGGAGTAGTCACAGAATTATATCAAATGTCACTGAACAATAGTGATACCACATGATGAACACTTAAACATAGGCTACAAATCGAATGTTTCAAAATGATGCGATAATTTCCATTTTCTGCAGAAACAAATGATCAAAAAGCACTATACCAGTAAATAAAGACAATCACAACAGCTATTTCAGAACCATACAGATGTTTTGTATACCAACCCTTTTTACAGAAATACAAAGTTGATATCAAATACAACCATATTACAACTCTTTATCAATTTGTAAATTTACCAAATAACAAACATTTCTCCTTTGGAACAACGGCATAGGATGCCTCAAGCAAATAATTTGATCTAAAAATGTGCTTATCCAACCATGTTTTGTGAAAGCTGTATTGATTTTTAAAGGAGAGCACAGTAAACTGTCACACAT
The DNA here is from genome assembly GCF_949987555.1 of Borostomias antarcticus. Classification (NCBI taxonomy): domain Eukaryota; kingdom Metazoa; phylum Chordata; class Actinopteri; order Stomiiformes; family Stomiidae; genus Borostomias; species Borostomias antarcticus. The sequence continues at coordinate 8,565,520 of NC_140256.1, read as the reverse complement.
AGGCAGAGATAGTCACGAAGAAGGATTGTGTCTGTAAGTGTAAACATACATGTAACATTTGACATTGTTTAGTCAAAGTCACTAGCTGCTTAGGGAGAGTTACAGGGAGAAAGAAGATTAGAAGACAACTGAGCATTATGTACACAGTGAGTTGGGAACCGGGAGAGAAACCAATGCTGCTTTCCACAACCACTGTACCACAACCTCCTCTTTTCTTTTCAGCGTCCAGGAGTGAAAATGTAGTCCAAAGCCTGCCTCTCGGCTGCTGCCACATTTGGATGCCAAAGGTCCACCATAAAGACCACCCTGGGACCATCCTCTGCACTGCCTGAAAATAGACAGGCACAAGGTGACAATGACATAGAACCCAAAGCGTCTAGACCCACTTGCCTGGTGACTCCCCTCACTCCGTCCAACTGAACAGCTGTGTTTTTATTTTTTATTTTTAACAATATTTGGGCTAAAAAATCTGACCATCTCTCTGTATGGTGCCAAAGCCAGATGGATGCTGACTTAAGATGCAGATGATCTGCCCCAGCTCTCACCCTCATGGAAGGCCCTGTGGAGGAAGGAGTCATCAAACAGCAGACAACTGCCCTCAGACCAGCATTGAGGTTCTCCTCCAACCACCAGCTCACAGGCAGCTGGCACTCTGAGACCTGCAGGGGAACAGGTGGAGAGCAAGACAGTTTACTGTATGAATATGAAAGTGAGGAAAATATGATATATTACATCATATATAATAACATGTATATTATTAACACATGGGTATAATAAGTCCACTATGTCTATTTCCATGCACAGGTAAAAGCATAAATACGTCTCGGCTCAGGTACATCTACATCAGTCCCATATATAAAAGTGTTGTAGCCCTCCAGTCCTTGGCTCACCCAGGTGGCAGCGAAGTCTGACATTGGTCGGGCCATAATGCTCACTGATCAGAGCCCCGGGAGTCAACACGGAGAAGCAGGCGTTTCCAAACACATTGTTGCCGATGAAGGTGCGCAGCTGGCCCAGCACCCGCCAAGCTCGGGGGCACCTCCTGGCATTGAGTGCCAGCGGAGCGCCCTGGTTGACCAGGTAGAAGGTCCACCACTGCCCGTGAGGCGTGGTGTTGGCTTTCCAGCCCGGAGGGAGGGAGGAGCCTGCCCTGGCCGGGGGGTGGTGGTAGATGCTCTCAAACTCAGCCAGCAGGGCGGGGAAGCTCCGCTCCAGCAGCTCCACGTCATGTTTCTGTGCATCCCGGGAGAAGAAAGGTGCCGAGGGCAGGTCGGGGAGGAAAAAGACCTCTGGTCTCTGGATGGTGGGCCGGCTGGTAAGGTAGCGGCCCTGGTCCCGCACCCCTTTGTGCACCCTCCCCATACCTGACCAGGTATAGCGCTTGGCATAATCCTGCAGGCTGTGGTACAGCCTCTGGTTGAGACCCTCCCCGGTGTGGGAACATCGGAAGCATTCAGCGGACTGGCAGTAAGCAAACCCGTTCTGTTCTTCCACCCCGGACACATGCCTCCCTTTAGCTCTGCCACCAACCTCTGAGCTGATCAAGGCACCCCCACCACCACCTCCCACACGACTGGGCTCTGTGCTGTACCCCCCGCGCAGGGGGCTTGAGCTGTGCTCGCGGCCCACCCTGTAGCAATACCATACAAAGAGCAACAGCAGACACATAGCTGTGCCAAGGGCACTGGACTCACACTCCCTCATGGACTGCATCCCCCCAGCCACCATCTCCCTTACCCTCTCCAAAGACCACTCCATTCTGGAACCCCTCTGAGTCTGTTTTTTTTTTAGCTGCTGTTGAAAAGGTCAATAGCCAAACCTCTCTTGACAAAGGTTTAAAATGACTCTTGAAAAATTAATCCACGGGGTGTCTGTAAAGCTTACTCTCATGTAGCTCTTATCAACCCCCCCACTGTATGCACCCTGACACTATCTCTGGTTCCAGCCTGGACATTTCAGCACTCAGAGATGAGGGGGTGTTTCCTCTGCATGGTCCACAGCATTTGTGCTGCTTCTTCCCTCCTTCATTTAGACAAATGCAGACAGACAACACACCTTATGGCAGCTGTTTTCTACATTAAGAAAAGATTAAGAGAGAGAGAGAACAAAATATTAAAGACAGACATTACACACAACTGATTTAGCCAGCACTGTTAGTCCTATTACCAACAAAACTCCTCACACCACCCCCAGAAACACCTGCTGAAACTCAGCCCCTCATACAATCCCTGACGCACAGTGTCTGCATTGGCTCCACACACACTCGCGCGTACACACACACACACACAGTGCAGATGACGTTTTGAAATTCAGCTCTTCAGTCTTAACACACACACCTCCGCAATGCACTGTACAAAGCCATGAGTCATGGGCACATTGCTGCATTTAAACACCAAAATATAACTCTCTAACCTCTCATCTCCCCCCCCTTCTCTCTCTCTCTCTCTCTCTCTCTCTCTCTCTCTCTCTCACACACACACAATATTACTGTATATTGTTGTTATTATTACTACTGACAGTGCTGACATACACCCACATTTATAGGCAATAGGCTATTGAATAAAGTAATTAGAGATGTTCGTTCTGACAGCGTTGCTGCTGCATCAAGGGGGATTAAGACCAGATGTAAACAAAACATGATATGGTTCAGCAGCCGAATCATGAACTGAGCTGCAAGATGAACCAACCGCAATCACGACACGGGCTATTCTAACAAACAACTGTCGCAGACATCTCACCAAAAATGGTCCAGCAAATGCTTGAACGGAGAAAATCATTGGCAACCCCAGTCAACCGAGACGCTCCCACACAGCCCAACTGCCAGATTAATTGCTTTAAGAACTGCTGATTTAAAAAAGAAAAAAAGCTAAAGCGATGGCGAACAATCCATAACATCTCTCTTTCTCCCTCGCTCTCTCTCCCCCTCCCGTCACTCTCTTTCCTTGACACCCCTCCCACTCACTATTTCCCGGAGCCAATAGCCTATCCCTGCGCCTGCCTACACAACCTGTAGTCAGTTTTGGTCGGCCATCGTTTCAGGTCTCCATAAACCCCGACAGATGCTAAAGTAACATCAGGCTATTGTAACATTAGCCTACATTACAACAATATAACACATTGTCATAGCCTCACAAAAATACATATATATATAGGCCTAGGCCTAATAATAAATATGACCATGAAGGCAAATAGCCTGACAATGTATTCAATCTCACCTAAGTGTCATCGTTATGTTTATCAAATTTCCAAGGTGTGCCATATCAGTTCCTCATAATAGCCGGTTGCCTCTCACGAATGTTGCCCCATGCTGATGAACTATGCAAATCTGCTGCGTAGGCTTAGGCTACACAAACAACAGGGAGACACCGTCGCGGAAATAAACCTGACGGGTATCACACTAGCACATATGGCTTTCGAATTCGTCTGAAAGTGGAATCGTCTGGTCGACGAGACAGGACAACCTTTAGTCCCAGCCAGGTCCTGCAGTAGGGTTTAGCCTAGAAGACTTCAGGCAAACCCTCTTTGCTTCAGGGATTCCTCGTCTCTTCCAACAGTGATAGCGCGATTCGACTTGACCTTCTCAAAAATACATTTCCCAGCATGCACTCCTCTTCCAAAAACTGCGTCCAATCAGAATCGATCACCGCAACCTCCTTGGCTGTAAGTACACTGTTACAATGTAGCTTCTCATGTATGGAGCTAGATTTGTGTCTTTATTATACGAGCAAAAAAAAGAAGATTTGAGAGTAAACCTTTTCACACTGAAAGCAAAAAAAAGATTTGAGAGCAAAACTATTGACAAGGCGATCAAAAAAAGTTTATTAAACATAAACAAATAAAGTGTGATTAAAAATCTATTAATGCCATTGAAAAAACGTTTGCTCACAAATCCAAAAGTTTTGCTTGCGAACTATTTGTCTTTGCTCTCAAATAGTTTTCCTTTGCTCTCGGATGCTCTTTTTTCTCTCTCAAAACCTGTCTTTGCTCGCAATTTTTTTTTCTGTGCTCGCGACTCGCGAGTCAATTTTCTTTGCTCTCGGATCCGGAAACTTTGCTCACTGTTGCGCAGAATCCCATGGGCGGGACCACGTCCCTATTGGCCAGTCTCGATATGAGTCACAGTTCCTCTTCGTGGACTAATGGTGCGTTCGTTTGTGGCCGGAGGTGGCAAGTCGCAAGTGGGAAAATACCTACCTCCGACCTGTGTGAATTCGAGCTATATACCATTATATCACAGTTACCTAGTTATATCTAGTGCATTCGAGCAACTGGGGGCTGAGAAACATATCCGAATTTGCGACGAGGAAGTGCGAGTTCATGCGGTGTTTTATTTAATCATTCCTAGTAGCAAGTCGCAATTTGCCACCTCCCAGTTATAAACGAACGCACCATAACATAGTATTTTGCTGCTGAGCAAATTTCCCGTTGGTGCCAGCCATCGAGAAAAAAGGGGAAAAAATGTAGTTTTGTACAGCTGAATGTACAGGATACCGGAGGAGAGCAGCCAGAACCAATGTATCTAACGTCAAAAACAAATCGTCTCCGCCTATCCGAGACAACACAACCAAACCCACAACAACCGATTCTAAGCCATCCCCCAAGTGAGAGAGGCCATAACCAGACACACCCACTAATGCATGGAGGCTAGCCCAGCTAGGTCCTTACCCGGAGTGGGGTCATCGTTGGGCAGTCCCACCAGGCTATAGCAGTACCTGGGCTGGCTGTAGGGAAGGCTGGCAGCTGGGACGAAGTTCAGCACCTCGTAGTCCTAACATTACCTTGTGCAACTCTGCACTATTCTTGAGATGCTGTAAGGATCTAATTCAATCCCTGGAATATAATTCGCTCATTAGATCAGGTGTGTGCACTCCTTTCTTGTGTCTCGTGTCTCTTTTGCGAGGTGCGCTGTCCGTTGTTCTGGTGCTGAAGCTGCTTTCACCAGAGAAGTGCAAGAAGAATGTAATTATATCTACATTATCTAATTATCCACACACCCCACACACAACAAACAGCGCTGTAACTGTCCATGGTTCTGAAACAACAGCAATGCCTGTGCTGACTCTGAAAATGTTCTCATGCATATTTTTTGCACAGACTATGATGACATCTTATGATTATTGCCCTTCACTGATACACTTGTTTTTTCTTGTTTTAGAGGATGCAACAAGCAGGTCCAGGTCCAGTGGTGCACGAAGAGGGGTCGTTGGACTCGGACGAAACCATGCCCCTCTATTGAGCTATGAGCTACGGCTATGTTTATTTGTTTATAGTTTCCTGCCCCATCTTACCCCATTTCCCGGACGGCGGTATGGATGCTGGGGGTTACAGCACCTCGCTCTTCTGCCCCACTTTACCCCATTTCCCGGACGGCGGTATGGACGTTAGGGGTTACAGCGCCTATATTATTAAACTGTTATTAGCTTAAATCGTGTCTCTTCATTATATCCACACACAAAAACATGCATGTCATTCATTGTTTTTTTATTCAGATCTAAATGAATATGCCCATATATATATAGCCTGCTGTATATAAAGTAGGCTAGGGCTGTAGAGCTAGGTCTAGAGGACCTATGGGAATATAACAGTGTCACAAAGTTGACAGAAGGTACCAGATACGTCTTCACAAGGTAGAAAAAGGCCACGACGGATCTGGGACTTTCACTTGTCACCTTTCCACGACCTCATTGTACGACGTCGTCACAACCAATAACAACTTATAGGAGATGTTGGCGGGCGTGGTGTTTGAACTCCCTATTCTGTCAGGTGTTGGCCTCATTACATTAGTCATTTAGCTGACACTTTTATCCAAAGCGACTAACACTAATTGCATTTAATGTAGGAAAAGCCAATGTTCTCCTACTTGCCAGAACTCACAAGTGCATCTTCTTTCTAAAACAAGTGACTAAGAGTATAATCTAGTGCTGAAGGCAAAGTGCAAGAATAGCAATCTAAAATACAATAGGTGCTTAAGAGGGAGGATCATTGTAGTGCTTCTTGAAGAGATGAGTTTTGAGTCTGCGACGAAAGATGGGCAGTGACTCTACTGTCCTGATGTCAGTGGGCAGTTCGTTCCACCACTGCGGGACCAGGACAGAGAAGAGCCGTGACCATGTCGATCGACCACAGGGGCCTCACAGTGATGGGGCAACCAGTCGCCTCGAGGTAGCAGAGCATAGCAGTCGGGAGGGGGTATAGGGTTTGACCATGGCCTGAAGGTAGGATGGGGCTGTTCCTTTCATTGCCCTGTAAGCTAGCACCATAGTTTTAAACTGGATGCAAGCTGCTACAGGGAGCCAGTGTGAACAGAGAAGGGAAGTTGTGTGGGAGAACTTGGGGTGGTTGAACACCAGGCGAGCAGTAGATTTCTGTTCCAGGGGTTCAATGGCTGACGCCGGGGCCCCAGCAAGGAGGGAGTTGCAGTAGTCCAGGCGGGAGATGACCAGACGGACGTGATATGTGCAGAGAACAACAGTTGGTCATCCAGGGTCAAACCCAGATTCCTCGCAGTCCGAGTCGACGTCACCACTGTGTCTTCAATGGTGATGGCTAGGTCCCAGTGCGGGCATACCTTCTCTGGGAGGAACAGAAGCTCAGTCTTGTCCAGGTTTAGGTTGAGGTGGTGTATCGCCATCCACTCCAAGATCTCAGCCAAGCACGCACTTACTTGATTTGGTATGAAGATATGAGCACTACTTTTCACTCACATCAGATGGATGGAATGGCCAGGGAGTCACTGTCAACTCTTGTCTACTGATTGATCTGATATGAAGTCTGATCTATGATCTTGTTGAAATTGTTGACTTGGCCCTTCAAACTTCCCTCTCAATGCAGTTTTAAAATGAAAATGTATTATTGTGTGGATGCCTAGATGGTGATACAAATGTTATGTGTTGAAGAAATTCTGATCTTAAGTCAAAAAAGGATTTGCCAAGGTTCGCACAAAAAGGTTCAGTCTGATTTATTAAGAAAACAATACAATTGCAAAAGGACCTCAGGATAAATCACAGAGTGGTTCATCCGAACAGAAGTGAAGTGAAGGCTCGTCTTGCGCAGCCTTATATGTGCTCAATACAAGGATGTGACGCTATCAGAGATTTGGTTGGCTAACCCATCTATACACGTCATAATAAGGTGACGGACATCATCAACAGTGATACCACGGCAGGGGTGTTTGTCCTTACAAAGAAGGGGGGAAGACAGAGGTTCAGGAGGTGTTTGGAATTAAAAAGGAGAGAGAGGACAAAGGTTTAAGAGGTGTTTGGAATAGCAAAAGGCAGGGGACTGGATCAATAGGTTTTAAGAACAAAGGCTGAGATCTGAAAGGTCTTGAGGCCAGTTGTAAAATGCCATGACATATGCTATGCCTCATACACTATATTTAGTTTATTGAATTCCATAATACATTTCCTTCAAATCTCGCTTCCTAGGTACCACTATCTTCCAGGACTTTAAATTGGAACGAAACACCAGTTCCGTTGTGAAGAAGGCACAGTAGAGGATGTACTTCAGACTATCAAAGAAAATTATGATACTCTTCTACATCTTCTCTTCTACTCTTCTCCACCTCCCTCACTTCCTCAATCACCATCTGGCACTCCGCCACTACAGCCAAGGACAGGGCCAAACTGCAGCGTGTCATCCGATCCACTGAAAAGGTAGCGGTCAGTGACTAAAGCAGTTACACTGATGATAACATAAAGTCATCCCCACCGGGTGTTGAACCCCGGTCTCCCGGGTGGGAGTCCAATGCTCTGACCACTACTCTACTTGTGCAGTGGAGATTGGTGGGATGGTTTTGGTGTTCTTCTTGATTTTGGTGTGCTGGGACTACTGCCTCTTGTGGTGCCAACAGAGAGATGCAGGCCAACATTGTCGGCAGTAACGGAGTAAGGGAGGGAGGGAGTGATAATCCGACAAACGGTATACTAGCTGCGCGACTGGCCAGCCACGCACAAAAACGTAGCCTAGATTTACCTGTTTTGGTAAGTTTTGGACCCGGAGTCCCCATTGACGTTGGCACGGGGGGCGTGGTGTTTGCCATTTCTAATCCATCTACAGCTCCGCCTACCCTGCGACTGTAGGCTACTGTACATAAATACCAGGTCATTGCTGACCTGACTCACCAATTTGAGGGATTTACTTCACGCATCTGTAGCCTAGGCTATCCGTCTTACGCGCTTTAGGTACAGTGCATATAGGTTTAGATTGTCCTAAGGGGTGGAGTTTGCTATCCATCTCGGCGGGTCTTGGCACAAGGTTACAAAAGTTTCAGTGGTTGAAAGGTTGAAAAGAACAAATTATGGCTAGATCAAAGACACGGATATACACATGTATGTCATTAATGTTATTGTGCGTAATTGCTATCATCATCTGGATAGCTGTGTCTGTGAACCGGGGGTGTTCCGATGAGGTCTATAAACGCGCAGCAGTAGCTGCAGACTCAGAAACATGCTCAAAAGTTGGACGGTAAGTGCGTATAGGCTATACCCACTTGACTTGATTGAAGGATAGGATACAATTATTTTGTTCAGGTTGTATTGTAAAATACTCTAGGTTTATTGACAGCGAATCGAATGTAGGCTAATTCATTTTTTATTTTCCAAGTATTCAGAGGTGTGATATTTCCGGATAGTTCTGTCACCTTGCCCATCGGAAACGTTCGGTTTGTGGTGTATAGCCTAGATTATTGTGACAGACGGCGAATTGAATGTAGGCTAATACATACTTTCTTTTATCAAATACGAGGTATGATATTTCCAGACAGTAGCCTACTGTCACCTTGTCCACCAGAAATGGCGCGCAAAACTTAGTATAGCATAGTACATGTGATTCGAGATACATGATTCGAGTCCACTATTCAATTAAAGTAGGCTACTGTAGTCTATTCAAGACTCTCAAGACTCGCTCCGTCTGTATTCTGTATTGTTACCTCCACCCCAGCACAGCACAGGGCAAGAGGTAATATTTTCGGTGGTGTGTGTACGTCCATTCGTACGTTTGTCAGCAGGATTACGCAAAAACTACTGCCCCGATTTTCACGAAACTCGGTGGAACGGTGTAGCCTGGGCCACCTTAGAACCAATTACATTTTGGCACGGATCCGAATCACTTGCGGGCCCACGAGCCGTTGGTTTGTTTGTTTGTTAGCAGGATTATGCAAAAACTACCTGACCGATTTTAAAGAAACTGGAGAGGTGTAGCATGGGTCAACTAACAACCCATTAAATTCTGGAGTGGATCTGAATCACGGAGCGGTCCATGAGCCGGCCCTACACAGCCATTCAATGTTTGGACTAGGATTACGCAAAAACTGCCAGATCACTTTTCATGAAAATCGGTGGAAGGGTGTAGCATTGGCCAATTTAGAACCCAATCAATTTTGGTACACACAGATTCTGTGCTCCTGAGCACCATTTCTAGCTAGTTATGATTCCCACATTATGACCTAGAGGCAGCTATCACAGTTATATGCCATCAGTTTATAGTGTATTAATCTACCATGTCTATTATGTCTATAATATATCATTATGTCTATTTTGTCTAGTGTATACACTGTATGTCTATGTGTCTTTTTCTACAAAATGTATACTGTAACTGCGAATTGGTTATTTATGCACCTAAGAATTTCACTCACTGGTACACTCGTGTACCGGGATGTGACATTAAACAGACTGCACTTGATGCAAATGTAGGCTTACTGTATGTAACCCATTCTTAGGCTACATCCCCTTGGCCCTTTTTCTATCAGAGAAGGTGCACCTGAGCTGAAAGATAAGACCTTGGTGACTAAGGAAGTAAGCTTAAGTAATGAACTAACATAAAAAGTTGGCTACAGTCACAAAATGTTTAACTTCATGAACCTGTACTCAGAGACATCCTACAGAGAGGAGGATCAGCAGTAGATGGCGCCATTGCTGCGTTATTATGCACCTCTGTCATCAACCCACAGAGTATGGGCATTGGTGGGGGTTCCATATTCACAGTGATGGATAACAGCGGTAAGGGACCCATTTCAAATCCATATGACACATTTAAACACTTTTCTGTGAGAGATGCATATGACACAACTTGCTCTTTGCAGCACATGGTCAAAAATATATATTTTTATTTATTTATTTGAAAGGTAAAGTCAAGATCATCAATGCGCGAGAGACTGTCCCTAAGATGTTTAAAACTGACTTATTGAGAGGATGTCCACAAACCTTCCAACCAATCACAGGTATTTTGGGGGGATTCCTTCCTGTCTTTCCTGATCTTCTAGCTTTCATTTGATGTCAGAGTGAAAACACTGATGTTGAAATCTTCTTGTGACCTCTCATGGAATCCAGTTCAGACCTGTTCAACTCCGAATAGACTCTTCTTTCGGCCTGTTTAATGTAGTCCCCTCTTTAGGTTTACTTCCTCTAGTCATGTTTAAAAAGGGCAAATGTGGCCCTGTTAGGTGTCAAACAACAGCCTGTCACATGCTATGTTTGGAGCCAAGACCACAAACAGTGAGCAATGAGGAAAATAGCTGTATTTTTAGAGAAATTTATTGGTTTAACCTGATCCTGTTAGCTGTTTCTAATTATGATCATTGACCCCTGAGTATGGCTGTCTGCTCGAGTTTTCTGTAAGAAACTGTGTCTCGCTTCCATAGACATATGAGATAAGGGTGACATTCCATGGTTGGTACATTCTGTGGCAACAGCAATTGTTGTGGTTAGAGATAGAGATCTGGGCGCCGAACCATCGGCCGGTTATCTCGCTACAAGGCCAGGAGTTGCAGGAGAGACCAGACCAGTCCAGACCAGTCTGACAGCTTTTGATTGTCGCTCAAATCCCATGTTGGAGAGATTCATTTGGAATACACCTGGAAAAGGGACACTGGACTGTGTAGTATTGTGAGACATTGGGTGCCGTCTTTTATTGAAGTCAAAACACAACACAGAGCTGAATAAGGATAATAATAAAAGACAAAGAAAGTCAACAGCAAACAATGTTGGCTTTGGTTTAAACACACAACTCATAATGTTATATAAAGACAACATTGGCTTCACTGCAAATGTCAAATCATTTAAATTTTGAAATAGAAAAAACTAAGTTACACAAATGATTACCATATTATAGCAACATTACCTTCCCCTAAACAAATATAATCACAGAAAATCATGTTTCTCCTTTCAGTTAAGCGCCCAGAAGGCTAACAAATCATAGAAGAGAATATGTGAATTAAAATGGTAAAATATAAAAATGGTAAAATCTGCGAATACTAGAGACTTGCTGTTTTACATAAAGGAAGAGTTGGGGACAGTGTGTGATTGACATGAAGGATATGGTTTGTCTTACTAATCTATACAGTTGTATCTTCCCCTTTCCAGGCAGCCAATGGGTTGGCGTTCCTGGTGAGATTCGTGGGTATGAACAGGCACACAGACTCTTTGGGAAACTTCCCTGGGACAGTCTTTTTCAGCCTACTATCAAACTAGCCAGAGAAGGCTTCCCTATACAAGAAGTCCTAGGCCGCTTTGTCCCGTTTGCTGACAGAAATGAGACCCCAGCATTATGGTAAGAGATACACTGATCCAAAAGGCTTTTCGTATCCCACCATTTAAAGAAAGGATGGCATGAGCAAACTGTAATATGCCATGTGTATTTATGGAATACTAATGGGAAAAATGTTTCAGTGTTAAGTTTCCCCTCACTACCATAGAGTAGAAATACAACAAAATATTTGCTCACAGACATGGGAAATCCAGGTCACACCGAGGCAAGAGAAAGGAAAGGGGAAAACAGTTGTGAAAAATAGTTCATTGAGGGGTGATGTTATCAATCTATGATGTTACTTTTGTGGATATTATAGCATGAAATCTTACCTTTAAGCCCTCCCAAGGATATGTGCTGTGTGCCATGTCTATTATTTCATCCATGACTCTCTGATCTGAGCTGTATCTGTTTCCACAGGCAGCTGTTTTCTGACAAGGACGGGAACCTGCTGAAGGTTGGCGATACTGTGAAGTTTGAAAAACTAGCTGATACCTTGGAAGTCATTGCAAACCAAGGGGCAGATGCTTTTTACACTGGAAAAATTGCAGAAGATTTAGTCCGTGATATTAAAGATGCAGGTACAGCAAAATTAATTGTAATTGATATTCCCTAATCCCATACACTTCTCTGTTTAGACATGGCTGCACAGCAGAGCTATCTTATTTCAACTGGACAAATCAATTGAGCCTGAATTAAATGCATTCACACATTGATCACTCCCACACAGCCTGACCTATATGCATTCTGAGTACTGATGAGCTTATTGGGCCATTTCATATGAATTTAAATGGAGCTTGAATGCGTTTCTTATCCTTCACCTCTGCCTGTTAGGCGGGATACTTACCATGGAGGACCTGGACTCATTTAAAGTCACAGTGACAGATGCATGGACAATTCCCCTGGGGGAATATCAGATGCACCTACCACCACCCCCAGCAGGAGGCGCTATCCTCAGCCTCATCCTGATCATTATGAAAGGTCGGAGTTGAAACACAACTGAAACTACACCAGGCTTTAAATCATATGAATGCACTCTCTCACAGTAGAAGAGCATATCAGGGGTAGACCAGTGCATCACTGGGAGCTCAGTTTACTGATATGGGTTATCATTGCTTATTTGATTCTGAAGATGAACAGCATCCTGGAGGTCTGCTTGGAGTTGATATTCTCCTAATGTCATTTTCTACAGGATACAACCTAGATGCTGCCTCAGTGATGGGTGAACAGAAGACCCTCACCTATCATCGCTACATAGAAGCTTGTAAGTTTGCCAATGGACTGAAGAAGTACATCCGCGATCCACACTTCAGCTCGGAGGGAGTAAGTTCCATATGATTCATAGGAGATCATTAGGAAGTCTGTAACATTAGGGCTCTAACTGAATCTGTAATGATCTTGGTGCTGTTTTGTTTCATGGCATGGCAGTCTCAGGGTCATATTAAGCCACAGAGGAGTATTAAGGAGGTTGTAGCATCAGCTATTAATGCTGCAGGACAGGCTTACAGTAGGTGTGCTTTGCCAGCCAGGAGAGCAGCAAAGCCTTAATACTCTCTTGAGGCAGATTCAATTAAACTGCTGTGATCAGTCACATATTCCTTTATTTCCTTCCATTATTGCCTCTGCACCTGGAGACAGTTCTTCTCTTCACTTCCTATTTACGTCTTCTGCCACTTTTACCGTATTGCCCTGTGGCTGAGTGGATAACGCAATGCTCTAATAATCAGGAGAACCTGTTTCTAATCCTGGTGAAGATTTAAAAATTTAAATTGTTATTATTATTTTTTTATAAGAATATTGGCTCTTCATTACAATGAAGAGTCAAATCAACTTTAGATATAGATATCAACTTTATTTGCTGTTTAATCGAACAATATTATCTTATCTTTCTATGCACGTACAATAAAATAATATTTGATTCATGAGAAAAAATCTGATTAACAAATATTAAATTTTCTTAGTCTGGATCCTGTGGTAGGCTATTACATATAAACTGAGGCATGACTAACCATTTCAACTCAGTTACACCAACAAAACGCATTCATGCGTGGAGGCCTGTGCTCTCTGAGCACCCTTTCTAGTTTTTTCTTTCTTTCTGAGAAGCAGGGAGACTACTCTAATCAAGGTCTTCACCCTCTGTATAACAGACTGTAGATCTGATCTAGCATGGCAGCAGTCGCCACAGGGTGTTGGGTCAGGACACGTGTGTGATGCTCACTTGTTCTGTGAAAGATGACACAACACAATCTGAGTAACACCTGGCTGCTGCTTGTTGGCTGAGCTGGGTGCAGCGTCTCCGAGATGAAACTTACCAAGCAAGTGCTTTCTTCAGTTGCCTCAGGATTACCAGATGCTACAGCATTTGGTTGGTATTGACTTCATGAAGAATCTCAGGTGCTTTCTTTCACATTGTTTGCACTTGGCTTTGAGGGTACACTTTGCAGCTTGGTGCTCACAGCCACATTTCCAGCACCTCTTGTTTGCCTTGAGCCACTCTGTCTTCTGCTCTGTTGACAAGAGTTTGAAGTTGCTGCACTGATTCAGGTAGTGCTGCACAGTGGGATAAGGGACAGTACTTCTTTGACTTCTCCTGTGTTGCCTCCCCTGTAGATATAGTCTCTGAGTTTTCCTGCTGTTCACTACCATGGAGAACAGTAGTAGTCTTCGGATACTTGTACTCAGTGTGCCGGTCTTTGCGTGGAGCTGACTTCTCTTTATGTGAGTTGCTGCAGCACTGATCTCCATTCACCTGTACACACACATTGTAGCCACTCAGCTAGGTTTTGCAGTGTCAGAATGGGAATGTAGATGGGATTCAAAAATCTCTGGTAGTTAGCTCTTAGGTCATGTGACAACTTAGCTAAGAGGTGAGTTACATGTGAGCCGCACCTCAACTCTGTCTGACCCTGGTCTCCCAACTGGAGCAATCATCATCATCAGGTCATCCAGAGATGGGCCTCACATCTTTGTCTCCAGTTATCCCGGTCCTCCATACACCTGGCGATCTCATCGGTGGTCTCCACTCTCGCTTCCCTCTTGATTTTGTCCAGGAATGCTTTAGTACGACGTCCTTGTGAATGTGTCCGCGCCACGGAGATGGCTCCCATAACACCAGCTTGCTGGCCGGAAGCTCACAGTGTCTGTAGCAGTACCCAGCCAGCCTCATTTTCCTTGCTGCTATCTTCTCACTCACCCTTAGCCGCTCTCCATACAGATCTTCAATACTGACATGCACGTTATGACTTATGTCCAGTTCTGCACATAGCATTCTGGTGTAGCATCCGTCCAGCGACCTCTGCAGGTGGCTCAGGGTCCAGGACTCACGGCCATACAAGAGAACGGCCTCCACAGTGGCGTTGAAGAAGTGGAGTTAAGTTTCACGGGGGAGGTTGTATGTCCACACGTTGCTCATGCTGTTTAGAGCTCTCCACGTGAGCGCCTTCCTCACTTTGAGGTCCTGTTCCGTTGAGTTGACACAAGAGCCCAGATATTTGAAGTCCTCAACCTCCTTCAGAGCAGGACCTTCAGCTGTCATTAGGGGAAGATGATCTGGGGTATTATAGGTGATGACCTCGGTTTTCTTGGCGTTCATACCAAGACCCACCTTGGCACATTCCTTTTCCACTCTGATCAGGAGCTCTTGTGCTTGCCTCACGTGGTTAGATACTGTATCAGGCTGATGTCATCGGCGTAGTCCAGGTCTGTTAGCACTACAGTGGGATACCATCTCGACCTCCTAGGTGTTATAATGAAGCCGAGATCCTCCTCTCTTCCCTGGTTTGCCTGCCTCGGTACATAGTCCAGGACTACTATAAAGAGGAAGGGTGCGCGGATGTCCCCTTGTAACACTCCTGCCAAAATCCTCGCTGTTGCCATCCGTGGTGCAACATAGCCCACTAATGCTCAGATTTGGAGGGCAAATGACTTGAATGCTCTGATGTCCACACTCTTGATGTTGGGTCCATCCATCAGATTGGAGATCCTTTTCAAGGCCAGATGTTGGCCTTCAAGGCCAGAAGCTGGCTCTCAGACTAGTTTGTCGATTAAATACAGCAGTCTGTCACCATAATGGCTTCATAATGCAGGGGGCGGCCCTGTCATCAGACCGTCGGTAGGAAGCACCATATGGAGGCAGGTAGCAGTTGTCAGGCTGAATGTAGGCCGCTTCATGCTGAGAGTGGTATCTGTCACGTGGGTGGAGACTGTCATCATGGCGCCAATAAGCATCATCAGGCCAGGAACGATACCTGCCATCAGGCTGACTGAATGTAGTACCACGATCCGTCCCTACCTTCTTGGTGATGCGGCTGCAGCTGTTCCACTCCACATGATCTTTGAGGCGGAGAGGACTCCCTACCTTCTGGCATTAGTGAAGGTAAGTCTTTATACCGAGGGGATGACACATCTGAAGTTGCTGATGAATGTACTGCATGCTGACTGGTCAACCCTGCTCTCTGTAGACTGTCACTAAGCTCCTCCATCGGGGTCACTTTGGCTGCCTTGAAGGTGTGTGTCATCACTGTATGGCACCTCTGGCGCACTTTCATACTGACGTGGGCGCACTTTCATACGGCCACGGGTTCTGACTCCTGATGACCACTAAGGGGCATCAGCTTACTAGTGGGCACACATGTGGATAACGTCTCCTTCTCATGGTATCTGGGCCGTGACGGGGGATACTGTGGGGCTAGTACAGGATTATGTCTGTTAGGCGGTGCACATCTTGTCTCAGTTGGTCACTTTCCTCTCTCACACTACGAATACATCTGAGAACATCAGAGGAAGTAGTCTATCTGGCCTGCTCATCAACATGAATGTGGTGCCCAATAGGGTAACTGACCTCATAGTCCTGAAGACATGATGGAAGATGACTATGTCTGCGAGGATGGTCCATATCTCGTTCTGGGTCTCTCTCATCTGGCCTGAACATCTTGAGCTGGAGTGGTTGCTTGGATCCAGCTCGAAGGACCAAAATTGTATAACAGATTGTAGATGGATCCAGGGTGGCAGCAATTGCTCCAGGGTATCGGGTCAGGACACTTGTGTGTGATGTTCATGTAAGTGAAGAAGGAGATAGAAGTCCATATCCAACTTTAGGTTGTTTATATATTCGAAATAAGGCAGTACGAAAATGTATTTCTTCGCATGTGTGTGGTCTACAATAATAAACACAACAGTACAGATAGATTAGCTAAATAAATCCAGCAGACAAACGTGCACAGTGCTAACAGCTAACATACAGAACTAAAGCTAGAAATGACAATGGAGTAAGATAACAGTCCAAATTAAGTCTTCAACTGCACATCAATAAAGGTCACTGTAACAGCCATTCAATGAATATTCTATGTAAACAACAGAAATGTACATAGCTAGCAACTGAAAAATATCCAAACAGCTAATGTTTGTAGACCGTCAGCAGGCTACACAACTTAATAGGCTATTACAGGCTAGAAGCTTGCACTAAATCATGCCATGTTAAATGGGCAGAAACAACCAACTCTACAAAAGCTCAACCTAAAGACTAACAACAATGTGTAACATAATTTGAAAGAGTATTAACTCATGTTTTTATGAACACACACCAAAGGAAAATGTTAATTGAGAGTCAAGTCATTGGGAGAGATCTTGACTCTTGGGAGTATGCACAGGGGACAGTCTTTTTTACAACCTCTTTTTGATCAGAAAGCAAGGACACTCACTGAGCAGGACTTTGCTGACCACATCAGGACCATGATCAGCAGTGACAGGAGCCATGATGCCCAGTACTACAATGTCACTCCAACCCTGGACAGCATGGGCACCACACATGTATCTGTTCTTGCTGAAGATGGAACCGCTGTGTCTGTAACCAGCACTATCAATCATATGTGAGTTATTCATGTGTTATACAGTATGTGTAATGCTCATATGTCAGTACGTCTCTCTGCATTAGCAAGCATTGTCTCTTTTACCCTAAATTACATTTGACAGCTATAAAGAAGCAGTGTCTACATTTGAAACTTTTTAAATATTATTTTTTGTAGCACTTTATTGGAGAGTTTCTTATAGTTTTTAGATGTTGATCTAACTATAAATATTCAACAAACTACCCACTGACCAGAGCCTATTCTCTTCATATCATCTATATGGCTATATTAAAATATATATGTTCTTCTTCAAACAGATTTGGTTCTAAGGTTGTCTCTCTGAGCACGGGTATCATCCTGAACAATGAGCTGTCAGATTTCTGTGGAAAGACAGATCACATTGTTGCTGGTACTGTGACAATAAACATATTTCACTCGCTCCTGATTGTGAATTTCAGCTTTGTTCTTTGTGAACAGGCCGTCCTCGGTGATGTAGTGTTTTGGTTTGCTTACAGGAGAGCAGCCTCCCTCCTCCATGTCGCCTGTGGTGTTGCGATCCAAGTCTAAAACTCTGGTGATTGGTGGGTCAGGTGGCAGCATGATCACCACTGGGATGGCCTCGGTACATGTCCAGGGTTACCACATCGTGTTATTATGTCGACTGCCAGCTAGCTGGCAGGCCGACATTGTAATATTTCCACTATTTCTTTCTTTCTTTCTTTCTATATTTATGACTTATTCTGCAACAAACTTTGGTCGGTATCTCCTTTGTCATTCCTTGTGCTAGAAACTTCATTCAAACGTCTACTATTTTTATTGTTTGTGGGTTGTGTCGTTTATTTATTATAAATTTTCATTTGTATTGAAAATGCAACATATACTTTGAATGGGGATCTGTAATACCTCCAGCCACCATACCTTACGGTCTGTAAGTAGTACCTTTAATACCTTTACTACCTTAAGGAGTAGTAAAGGGAAAAATCATGTTTAGCCCTGTTTTAAGGTTAATTATGATCACATACAATGGTTCAGATCAAAAAGTTGACAAAACTAGCACTTTTGAGAAAGTCTGATAATTGCTCTACCACCGTTTTGGTCATACAATGGATGTGGGTGGGCACCGTGAAAAATCATTCAAAAAACATGTTAAACTCTCAATTCCAAAGACAAGAAACTCACCGAGGTGTTAGTTGGCGTTCTGACATATAATTGGCCATAAAGTAAGATTCTAGTTCATCTGGATAGGCTTTTTTAAATATTTATCATAGAACTATTTAGTCGCAGCACATACGTGTGTAAACTTCCGCATACTAGGTAGCCTAGCAACATAAACAATAACAATAGCTACCATAAGTAGTTCCGCTTCCTGAATCCCCTCTGCAGATTGATCTACACATCTACAATGGTCGTGTCAATACAAGTCAATGGATTTCATAAAATGATCAATAAAACCCTACAGGATTCATACTTTGTGGCGAATTTGATGTCAGAACACCAACGGACACCAATTACCCCCTCGGTGAGCTTCTTGTCTTTGAAATCGAGAGTTTAACATGTTTTTGAATGATTTTTGAAGGTGCCCACCCACATCCATTGTATGACCTAAACGGTGGTAGAGCAATTATCAACTTTCTCAAAAGTGCTAGTTTTGTCAACGTTTTGATCTGAACCATTGTATATGATCATAAGTAACCTTAAAACAGGGCTAAACATGATTTTTCCCTTTACTACTCCTTTAACAGAGTGAGAGAGGAGTGAGCGCTCTTATAATCAGTCCAGCAGATTGTGGGGCAGGTGCGTAGGCCAAAAATATAATATAGCAGAAAATAGAAGGGACTCGCACACTGATATATATATTTTTTTTAAAGGAAATGTCCAAACTGAGGTATAAGGATGCAGAAAAATTATATTCTCAAAATATTAAACCATAGTGCTATACAAAAGAATGTGCTACCAAACAGTAAGAGAAAAAGGAAGAAACGTTTCGGTGGGGTCACCTTCTGCCATCCAGATGGTGACCCCACAGAAACGTTTCTTCCTTTGTTCTCTCACTGTTTGGTAGCACATTATTTTCTATTGTTGACTTTTGTTGTCTTTTATTATCGTCCTTCTTAAGCTCTGCGTTGTTTTGATTACAATAAAAGACAGCCCCCAATCTCAGAAAATACCACACAGTCCAGTGTCCCTTTTCCAGGTGTATCCCAAATGAATCTCTCCAACATGGGATTTGAGCGACAATCAAAAGCTGTTTAATTACAGAAGGTTTAACATACAAAAGACGATGGCATATAGTCTGGACACAAATCAAAGCATATGCAAACTGAACAGTGGTTTTGACCCTTAGAGAGGGGGGGGGGGGGGTTAGGGATACCCCCCTTCTTCTTTCTAGACAAAACTATCTCTCTGGTCTCGCAATACGGCCTTGCAACAAAGATAGGCGGAGACGCCTTGGCGCCCAAGTATCTAAACAGTTGGTGTTTTTGCACCACAAAAACACATCCTTTTTTTATATCAGTGTGTGAGTCCCTTCTATTTTAGGTTTGTTACGTTGACAGCTAGTCCAAACCCCGTGTCACTGTGACCTTCGCACGTCAAGATATGGCTGTTTCAACCCCCCCCCCCCCCATTATCAGTGGATGGGTGGGAATTTTGGGCACCACACATGTATGGAGGTGAATGGGCGGAGGTGAATGGGCGACTGTGTTCGGTCGGCTCTGTGACGTCCCCCTTGGGTCAGGGCCGACAGGGGTCAGCACCAGGGGCTCTATACACCCCACACCCCAGTCCAAACCCTGTGTCTCTAGCTCCCCCACACAGGGAACTGGCTTTGCTCAAAGTTTTGTTTTGGCTTAGTAACCTATGCCCTACGACCCATTATATTATGCTTAATTCATGGGTAGCACATCCTGTCAGGTAAAAAATGTCTATCAGAATGCCCTACTACCCATTTTATTGTGAACATAATGAATTAAGTACAATATCATGGGTACCTGACAAGATACGCTGTCCATGAATTAAGTATAATATAATGGGTCGTAGGGCATAGGTCATCCTGAAGATGTAGGCCAACTTGGCAAGCAAACAGCTGACTAGGTCTGGGAGACTGAAGGACCATTCAGACAGGACAGCGATTTGAGCAGCCCTCGCCACTGGTCAAGGCGGCGCAGTGCCAAAAGCTCAACCTAGTTTGCGCCTAGTGCTCTCCGAGCCAGGTGCTGAATGAGATGCGCCTGCAAAAATCTGCCGCAGAGCAAAAGCCATTGGAAATAATGGGTTTCAGAGCGCAGTGGTGCTGTTGTTGCGTCCTGTCTGAATGGTCTCTGAGCCTGGGACTGCTGGCAGCCCAAATGCATTTTCTTCAGGAAATGCACATTTCTAGTTAACATATAATATGCAGCATATACTGTGCTGTACTAATACTAACCCTAACCCTAACCACACAGTGATAGCATATATCCTTACCTACAATACCCATACCACTGTTCAGTCTCTATTCTTACTCTTCATGGTTTTATTCATCCTTCTCTCTCCCAGACCCTCATGAACTATCTGTGGTTTGGAAAGAGCCTAGGTGAGGCCATTGCAGCCCCGGTTGTCTTTGTGAACTCCAAGAATGCACTGAAGTTTGAACCTGACTTTGACAAGGTAAAACACCATGTATATAATAGCTGTTCTGAGTCAGGAACCTTCAAAGCATTTTCAAACAGATTATTACTGTATGTCCCAGTTGTGCACAGTGCGTTCTCTGTTCAGTCACTGACGTCCTCCTCCGTCCCCCAGTCTGTCGTGGAGGCCTTGAGGGCACGAGGACAGACGGTGGAGGCGCCAACGTATTTCTACAATGTAGTCAATGCAGTGGAGAAGGAGGATGGTTGCATCCGTGCCGTGTCAGATTCCAGGAAGATGGGCAAAGCAGCTGGGTACTGATGTGCCCGAAGTGTGTTGTTCATTGACACTGGATACTGAATTCCAAATCGGAATCATTGAAACTGGATACCAACAGTTTGCCTTTAGCTGATCCAAGTTGTGCCTCTCACGGAGCTGATGTGTGTTTTCACATCCCTCTGCAGTCAAGACGCAGGTTAACAGGCTGTGACAGTGAGTTACATATGAAGTAGGTCGATGTGCGCTCAATTCTAGATTCTTTGTCCTTCAAGTCCCCCCATCGCCTCTTTTTGAAGTTATGCACTTCATTCAATACATGTGGTGGGGGTTAATATTTCGTAATATGCTGTATTTTAAAATTGAATATTTACAATGACTTTAACATTATTAAACAATGTCACCCTTCTACAATACTCAGAATCTGCAGTATCCTGTGTTATGTAGACCCCTTTTAGTGAACATGTTACTTGGGCCAGCATCCTCTTAGCAAAGCACAAGTGAAGTGTTAGTGATACAGTACTGTACATACAGTACTGTTAACCTGGTCCATACTGCCCACTTGGATGTGCATAGGAGATATCTGCACAGTCTGCTGCTGCTCCTAAAATTGCTCTGTTGCTATGGGACTGTAAAATGAATTTTTGAAATGGGAAATCTGCAGGGAACCAGGGGGTTGGCTGCCCATGTTTTATAAGCTGTGGAGCTCATTCCTTTTGAAATCTGCTGGGTATTTCTGTAGCTCTGCACCAAATTGTATAAGGACCTGGACCTGTTTGGCTTTTTTATGCTTTAGATGCTTTATGCTCGAGCAATATAATGGGATCGGAAAATGACTCAGAAACAAAGCCGTTTGCTGAATCAGTGTTCATGAATAATGACATTCTCTTTGTGTGTAGTCCTTGTAGAGTCTGAAGTACTATTTTCCTCTCAAACCTGTGAATTACTGAAACCTAAATTCCTTGTAATAAACCTGTTATGTTACTTATAAATAAACGTGTCTCCACTTAAAAGAATGGCACCTTCCGATCTTTAAATACATTTAGTATCTTATAAGACGAGCCAAATAAGATGGAAATCATATTGAGATGCTGTAAATCTTTGCCTATTCCTGTAAAATGCTAATCAAGGTTTTTTAGCTCTATTGTATTACCATGTGTTATTGGAGCAGATGACTAGATACTGATCGTGTTAAGATTAAAGCATTATTTCCTCCATGTGACTTTTATGGTATTTGTCCCCTGGGAGGTGTGACAGTCACACTGTGCTATGACCTTCTAGGAGCCACCTGGTGAATGCCATACTGTATTACCATCTCTGGCAGCTGTAACAAAAGGCTAGGGAGGACCAGGGACTGGGCTAAAACCTGCCCTGTTGTGGCACAGGATGGTAATTCAAGACTTTCTCTACCAGAGGCCATAACACACATGATGTGTGGTCACACAAACAGTCCATTATCAGGCCTTTTCCTTCTACCGTTTCTCATTTTGTTGCTGAGCTGTACAGATGAACCTACATACAACCGCTTCCTGATTAAGCCAGTGCGCAGCTGCAAATGGGTGAACACCACCTGCAGAAATACCAAGTCATTAACATCTCATATCCTTTCTGGCTAGTCCCAACATTTACTCTCCAATAAAGCAATCAACACGAGCACAGAGCTTCAACCACAGAGAAAAGCTCTGGAGACCCAGATGTGACTTCCCATTGTCAGTCTGGCACATATCAAGACAAAACCACACAGTTCCTTTGAGTATTTTTATTGGCAGTTAATAGTAATTTACAATATGGCATGACAAATACAAGAGCTAAGAGAGTTGGCAGATAAGAGTAACATTAACACACAATGCTATTTGTGAATTGCAGGGGCTCTCTCTCCAAGTCACACAAAAAGAAAACACATAAAACATCTACATTTTTAAAACATACACACAGTTAATATGAAAAGTATATATCTGTATTTCCTATTTAAAGTTTAATATTCCCAGTACAGTGTACATTTAGCAGAAGATGTATGAACATTGTTAGTAGGTCATCATGCCATTATTAATAATTTTCCCACTGATTTATCCCTTATTTGACTCAGTAGAGGAGGTTAGTGTGCTCAGTTTCAATATTAGAACAATTACTGTAATTGCCTGGTTTGACAAAAGACAGAACACCAAAACAATAATACATTTACAGCAATAATCAGATATTATACAGCTTCAAACACACATTCTTACATATTGTGTATATACTGTATCAGATCATATAATTATTATTCCCTGCGAACAATTAGCTTCATGACTATTTCCATGTGAAAATATATACTGATATGAACAAACTTGAAAAAAACAGATGATAAGCTTCAGTGACAGACTAAAATAGAATATAGGTTATTACATTAATTCTCAAAGTGCATTGCAGTGTGGCGTGGCATTATGTGCTATTCAATGAACATAGTATATCTGGCACTTCACTCACTTAAGAAACATTCTGATCTTCAGTCTGAATGATTATTTGTTATTACTGTTAAATAACAGTCAAGTCCCCCTTTCACAACAAAGAAACAGAAAGACACAAGTACAAAACAGTAATGACTACATATGGGCAGTATAGCAGTTTATAGGTTAGGCAGTATGGAGTGCTCATCTGTGATTCCATTTGAGGTAGCCTTACATCAAAGAGAATCAATGGACATCCCTTGGGGTTTGGTCATAGAGTCCTTTCATTTCTATCTGAAAATTGTGGTCGGCATGATAATGACCAAAACAACCAATGAAGAGGTAAATCTCAGAGTTTTGGCAACCGAAAACAATCAGTGACAACTGTTCTTTGTTGAGTCCTACCTGTTGTCTTCTAAGATGGCTTTGTTCACCACCAGTGCACAAAAATAGCCTGTGGAAATACAACAGAGCCATGTTTTTTGTGTCATCATTTACATCTACACAAGTGATGCGTGGGTATTCACAAGTGGACATTTCGAAAGGGGGAGAAAACGCAAAAAGTCTTGACTTAGCAGTTTTGCCGGCGTCACGTGATGGGTCGTCGGCTGTATAGTCTGTTGAACTTGTTTCATAGCCTTTGTTGAGAGATTAACAGAGAGCACACAATGTGGAGCTAGGCCCTGCCTGCCAGAGATAGTCTCAGTCCTGGTAGAGAACCCAGCGGGATCTGCTGCTTCCGAACTAACCACAGCTCCATTTCAACCACCAGCAATATGCCGCTCCTCCATCTAGCCTTCTGATCTGTGGTCCTTTGGATTTGCTCCACAGCTGCCACTGTAAGAGAGGGAGAGAGAGCCCCACCTTTTCCTAAATTCTTCCAGCCCCCCTCCAATGAAACCGCACTTCGTTCCCAGGAGCACCATCCGCCAACACAGTGAGTCATCATTATTTTTTTGTCATTGACTGTCATCTTGTGGGGATTAACTCATAGGTGATTAAGATTATCTGGTGGCTGTGTCAGACAGAGGGACTTGGAATGTGTGGCGCTGAACTCACTTGTGCCACAATGGGTGGGTGGGCTCATGGTGTGAGAGGCAAGGAGGGCAAGGTAGTAACTGAGAGCTGTGGGAAGGCTTCTCAACCACAGCTGGGCCGGGCCAGGCCAGGGCAGCGCACCTCATCACCTCTCACAGTAGTGTAAGGTGAAGTCCTTGGAAAGTATTTTCCCTCCCAAGCCCCATGGCTCCAACTCAAGCTTATCCCCCATCTCATTTTCCTCCTCTTCCCCCATCTCCTCTTCCTCCTCCTCATAGTGACTAGGTTCCTCTATGGAAGTCTCCATGTGGTAGCAGTAGGGCTGGCCCTCTGTGTACTCATAGATGGTAGGCAGGCTGCTCTTCAGGCTGCAGCGTCGCCGCAGGGCCACTAACAGGGGCTGAGGCATAGTGAAAATATCAACATTGTTGCCCAAGTCAATCCAAGCCAGACTGGAGAACTTCTTAGGGTCCTTGAGGATCTCAGTGAGATCTTTGACTATAGCCAGGGTGAGTCGGTTGCCATTGAGAGCCAGGGTGTTGAGTTTGGACATAGACCCCAAAAGAGGCAGAAGGAAGCTGAGACTGTCGTCCTGGAGTTCGGTGAAGCTGATGTCTACAGCCACCACAGTGTCTCCATTGTTCTGTAGGTGAAAGGCCACGTGCCGGATATCTCGACTGGAGAGGGGGATGCCAGACAAGTCTACCGTGTCACTGGACAGCTTTTTCTGCAGGGTTGTCTTGAGACTGTAAGGAGAAATGAGAAGAATAACGTAACATTACTTCCATCGAAAATACATTGGCTCATTAGAAATATGATGGCTCATTTAAGATAACTCAGGGCTAAGAGGAGGTGACAGGAGTGAGGACTGAACCGGGTTTGGTTATGGCATTTTTGTTTTAGCTCTATCTATGACCTGGGAACATGAGCCTTGTGTCATATTTTGTTTCCTGTGTTGTATAAGGGAGGGGGGGTTGGGCAGCTGCTGAGCGGAAGGCTGACATAGATTCTCCAATATGAGGATTTACTAGTGTACACAGAAGAGCCAAAACATCCGACACAGCCAACTGCCTAAGCTAAAAGCATTGAGTGAGAAGAGCATTGCTTCCCCTGTATTGAAGAATCATTATCAGACAATATGACATCTTAAAAGCTCACCTGCTTCATATAAACGATAAACTGAATTGACGTTCCGTTCCATGTTGCTGATTGAATCTTGAATCATATTTTTTTCTAAAACTGCCATGTCGACCTGACAGCTGTAATATCCATACAGCAGGCTACAAAAACATGGTTTTCACAGAGCTGTCAATGGCTTAAAATCCTACATATTGTAGGTTTAATTTCTAACAGTATACAATTGAAATGACATAAGCTATGTTGATTCTGTTACGGCTAAAACTTGTAAAAGGGTTAAATGGGTTCCATTTAGTCCTTTGACTCTGAAATTCAAAAACCTCCTCTGTGAGTAATCAGCATAATTCTAGATATTGTCATGGTCTGGCTACATGAGCTTCACAGAGGCAAATCCGTCTGCCCTTTGAAAGATGACATTTGTGTGATTTGTGTGATTTAAGTATCTGAAGTCTACCATAACTGGGAAAAAGGGGGAAGGAACGGCCATTATAGCAACAGATGCTCTGAGCTGCAGGAGCATTGCCTTTGATGATTTTACCTCATTTCAATACCACACGGTACTGTAGTTAATTGCCACTCCCCAGTTCTAGCAGTAGCTGTCTATAGACCACCCAAGAAATGCCCTACCTTTTTAGCAGATTTTTCAGAACTCCTGTCTATGATCCACACAAACTATGATCAGATTATTATCACTGGCGATTTTAATATGCATGCAGACAATGAGGGTGACTCAAAGGCCAGGGATTTCATTACTCTTGAGGACTTTAGTCAACATGGTTGAGAGTGGGTCCAGTAACGAGGCCACACCCTTGATCTTGTGATCACAAAGGGTCTTAAAACTGTATCTTCTATCTTCTAATATTTTCTTTACAGTATTGCTACCCAAAGCTGTAATTAGCATCGATTGGTTAAGAAGCGCTATCTGAACTCTGTAGCAGCTGATCATTTTAAAATAATGATGAATGCAAATAGTGTAACGACCCCGGAAGTGGGGCCTTCACATGTTAATGATTTAGCCAGATGTTAATGACCGTTTTAATGCTAAACTGGGTGCAGCCCTTGACTAAAAGCTCCATGGAGGAACGAAGAGATAAATCAACTTAAGAGAACATGCAGAACAGCTGAGCACACATGGAGGAAGACCAAGTTACAGGTCCACCAGGATATTCGCAAAGAACACCTTTACTCCTTTAATAAGGCCAAAAGAAATGCTAGAAGAGATCACTTCTCAAAATTGATTTCTGGAAATTAAAACAATTCCAGGGTGCTTTTCTCAATGATTGACAACCTCTTAAATCCCGCCCCCTATACACCTATCAACATGTCCTCTACCTCAAAGTGTGAGGAATTTGTAGCATATTTTAGAGACAAGATAACTGGCATTAGGATGAATACCACCCAGTCAAGACCAAATGTTTAGCTTGATGACCCTCTTCCTCCACAGAGCAGGGTTATGAACTTGGTTGACACGGAGATGTTGAGCAAAGTAATGTCTCAACTTAAGTCGTCTACCTGACCCCTCAATCCTATTCCCACAAAGTTCTTCAAGACTAGTATCCGTGGACACTTTAGCTATTATAAATTGTTCCCTCAGTATAGGCATTTTTCCATCAGCACTTAAAACTGCCCTGGTAAAACCCATTCTGAAGAAAAACAATTTAGACTATTTTTAGACCAATCTCCAACCTACCCTTTTAAGTAAAATTCTAGAAAAAATGTATTGAAACATCTATATTATTTCTTAGCTGCAAATTATATCCCGGACATTATCCCGGAGACAGCGCTGGTCAAGTTTGTCAACAACCTCAGAATCAATGCTGACTCAAAAAAGCTCCTCCTGGACCTGAGTGCAGCGTTTGACACAGTAGATCATAATATCCTTGTTAGAAGACTTGAGAACGGGGTTGGCTTTGCCACGCCAGTCCTTATTTAACTGGCCGAGAGTTTTTCGTCACCCTTGGTGACCACAGCTCAAAAACACTGAGATGACACGTGGGGTCCCACAAGGATCAATTCTAGGGCCCTTACTTTTCAGTCTGTACATGTTACCCCTATGTGAGGTCATGAGAAGGAACAATATTAGTTACCAAAGCTATGCTGATGACACCCAGCTCTACATTTATGTGACACCCCCCGACTACAGCTCAATTGACCGTTTGATTAGATGTATTGCTGACATAAATGTGTGGATTTCTCAGACCTCCCTCCAGTTAAACCAGGACAAAACTGAAGTATTGATCATTGGTGAAAAAGGTGAAAGACAGAGACTATTGATGCACTTAAAAACACTGTCAATGAATACCAAAGGCCAGGCCAGAAACGTAGGTGGCGTGCTGAAGCTTTGAGGCCCATATAAAGAATGTGACAAGGACCTCATTTTATCACCTAAGAGACAAACCTTTCCTCTCCCAGACTGATACTGAAAGACTAATACATGCTTTTATTACTAGCAGGCTGGACTATTGTAATGCTTTCCTGTCTGGCTTCCTGTACCAATAAAAGTGATTAGCCAACAACTGATTGAAAATGCTGCAGAACATGTTCTTACAAAGACCGCTGGCCATCTGTAGGTTCTGGAGAATTACAGAACGGCCGCCGGTGACAACAACAAATCGTTCTTGCGTTTTGATGTGGCTGGACTGGGTCAGACTCTAGGGCCGTTTTTTTGTCCCAGCACGCCCCTGAGAAGGAGGGTTCACATCACACCAGTTTTAAAATCCCTGGTTACCTGTCAGTTTTAGAATTCATTTTAAGATTATTTTATTAGTCTATAAATCTATACATCATCAAGCACCTAAATACATATCAGACAATGCTTTTAAAATATACACCTAGTAGGTCCCTCAGATCCTCTGGCACTGAGCTTTTAATGGTCCCTAGAGCCAGGACTAAGAGGCCTGGGGAGGCAGCCTTCAGTTCTCATGCCTTTGGAACACCCTGCCAGGGGACCTGAGAATGTCTGAGACTGTGGTAACATTTAAGCAAAATCTTAAAACATACCATTTCAATATTGCTTTTACCACATAGCTTTAATTGTGTTAATATCTTAAAGTGTTCTTAATTTGTATTCTCTGTTTTCATATTTTTTATTGTATTTTACATTATCTTTTCATTTTTAATCATTTTACTTTCTCACTGTGAACATGATTTATGTTTTTAACCACCTCTTTTTATGTAAAGCACTACAGTATGTGCTACATTCATTTGTATGAATGGTGCTATATAAATAAAATGACATTGACATTGACACTTTCTGATACTGGAACATGACCGTAATGAAAGAATCTATTTTCTAACAATGAGGCAGAGGCAGCAGAAACAACAGTTGATGTATTGCACAGGATAAAATATCCATATTATATTGTCTGTAAAGCATCTGAAATAATGCCAAATCTTTTATAATAATTCTGAAGACTGAACTTACTGACATATCCCTGTTCTGCAGCCAGTTTGTTAATGGTACTGTATGTGGTCCACTAAAGCTGTAAAACAAGTTTCTGGACCTTTGATTTAGTGCTGGTTTGACATACATTACACCATCTGTATATATATATTGCCTATGAAAAGTGTTTCCCCCCTTGTATTTTTTACATGTTCATTTATATTGTGTTACGACATGGAATCAAAATGGATTTATTTTATTTTATTTTATTACAAATAAAAAGAATTGATTGCATAAGTGCTATGGCACACCTAGGGGGGTGAATACGTTTTATAGGCACTTTATGCTGTGTTTATGCCACACAATATAGAGCAGCAAAAACACGTTTGCATTTATGATTTATGACAGGATAGTGTATTATGCATCCATGACAAAGGCAATGTCTGATGATGATCATCATAAACTTCACATGTTTTTATGTCATATTCATCGCAACCAGATTGAACACTGACATAAGCACTGTTAAGCAACAACAACAATATAAAGAAACATGAATCATAGAGCTGAGTCCTCCCTCCCCCTGTTTGAGTAATGGGCCTGGCTCTGACAGGGAACAAATCAGCAGTAGCACTGCCAAATCCCAAGTAGAGGAGGTATTACAACCCAAGAATACTGCATCAAAAAGGTGAAAAGAGGACTTTTTAATAGAAGTCCTGTAGACCCCCCCTCCCCGTTCCTACCCTGCCATCTCTCTTTTGTTGCCAGCATATTCATCTCTCACTGCCCTTTGTTTGGCCAGAAGCTCATCTCTCCCTGGCAGTATGTAAGCGTTCATAATGACTACTCCCCTGCAGATGTGAATAGGCTTGGATAAGACCATTTCCTTCTGTCTGTGCTGAGGGAACAGGTGGAGAAACTTCTGATACACACTCAGAGAAAGCCTCTTTCATCTGTACTCTGTAGTCCTAAGCCTATTCTGCACTTTCTACCTCAGGGAACAGGCTTAATTAAGTTCATCATTCCTATAGGATTATTTTGATGACTGGTTTTTAGGTCATACAACCCATTACAATTGCTCATGAGGGTCACAGTATTATGTTTTTTTCAGAGTCTGTCTTGTCACAGCATCTTAAATCACTTCACCTGCTTTGGGCACAAATGTAACAAAATAAGCAGCGGCAAGGATTCAGCTATGAATGCTGTAAAGGGAACAAATGTTGACTGAGCAAGGGATGAAAATAGAACCATTACAAATAGCTCTATGCACTGCCTGTCAAGAAGAGAGCCCACAGATGGCTATAAAAAAGTAATCATGTGGTGCACTACATTTGAATAATTTCTAGGAGGAGTCCATTTTCTCCCATGTCTCCTCAGGGCTATTATTGATTTGCTCGTATTATTTTGGTTTTGCAGAGTCATTCATATTTAAGCTTTGGTTCCCCCTGAAACTGCGGAGGGACAGGATAAAAATGTTCAATAAAGTCAGATTGATGAGTGGATTTTCCCCCTTACAGCTACGTATGTGAGGTATGCCCTCTCCTGTCTGCAGTGATGGCAATTCTACATAAGTCAGAGAGCTAGTAGTGACGGTGCTAGATACCTTGCTACCTGCTGTCGTCCCCAGCTGCCCCTAGTGTGTATATGTAACAGGACCCAGTGTGATTTGAGGTGTCATGTAAGGACAGGCTTCATACACAGAATTCTGCACCTGAGCTCTGAAACATCAACATACTGTGTACTATCTGCCCTGTAGTGTATAAATGCACTGTACTATATGTCCATAATGTGTTGCCATCTATCTGGGTTCTATGTACAGTATATATGCCATCTGTGTATATATAGTGTATTAATATACCATATCTCTATTATGTCCATATTACATCTATGTCTATAGTGTACAGGCATATGCCATCTGTATATAGTGTATTAATATACCATATGTCTATTATGGACAATGTACCATATGTCAACAGGGAATATACATACATTCATACGGTATGTATATTCCCTGTTGATATGATGTCTGATATGTTGTCTTTCTACTCAGTGTATACTGTAACTGCGTGTTGAAGCGTAACTCGTACCTAAGCATTTCACTCACTATACACTTGTGCAAGTGATGTGATAATAAAGTGACATTATTAGTTCACATACATCTCTCAATTTACTATGTAATGAAATGAGAGAGGGGATGCTCCGCCAGGTGACAAAAGCCAGAAGTGACAAAGGGAGCAGGGATGAGATGTATAACAGGACCTGGAAAATAGAGCTCACAGGTGTCACTCAGTGGTTGGTATTGTGAGGGCCATTTTCAACATCGCATGAACAAGTTCACACCTCAGATGCGGAAGTGTCGCAAATATAGACGTGTGATTAGTGTTAACTGTATGCGAAGGTGTCTGTATTACAATCTGGGTATTTGACATCTGATAGGTGCTGTGCTGGGCCCCATCGTCCAGACTGTCCAGCTCTCTAGATTTCAGTTGTGTTTGAATATATTAAGAATTAAGTTTGTTATATGTCTGGTTAGTAAAGCTATTATTAAATTGTAACAAAGTATCAATGAAGTTGGATTTATATAGCGCCCTTCATGATACCCAGAGCGCTTTACAGAGTCCAGTATTCATTCAGACACAGTCATACCGGTGGTGGTAAGCTACATCTGTAGCCACAGCTGCCCTGGGGCAGACTGACAGAAGCGTGGCTGCCAAACAGCGCCTACGGCCCCTCCGACCACCACCAACATTCATTCACATTCATACGTTGCATGTCTTTATGATGGTGGGGGAAGCCGGAGTACCTGGAGGGAACCCACGCAGGCACGGGGAGAACATGCAAACTCCACACAGAAAGGATTCGAACCCAGGACCTTCTTGCTGTGAGGCGACAGTGCTAACCACTGAGCCACCGGCCACTGAGCCACCGTGTACATTTAACAAAGTATTCACATCTTGATGATGTTCAGTAACTGAGGATACACACTTTATTCTTACCTGAGGTGAACCAGTGAGGGGACAGATTTGTTAATTAGTTCACGGTGGCATTATTTGCAGGGTAACAATATTATGTACAGTATTTTAGTATAACAGTGCAGTGTTTATTCCAGAGTTATGGTATAATGGTATAAGGGCTGATGACTAATATTTCTCCTATATGTCTCAGACGGTGTCAGACAGTCTCTCTCTGCAGCTTTTTATGCAGACAAATGAATGACTCAGTGAAAAGAACCAGCCCAACACAAATGTAACATGAGAACATGAGCGACGCAGTCAAGCTCATTTGCACCATGTGCAGACTTGTCTGGTTTGAGTCAAGGGAGCCCAATGCAACTGGTCAGACCATTCCTGTGGAGACATCTGCTGAGAGACAGCTGTGTCCCCGTCTATTGTCAGCCAAACAGTCCGATTCCAACTTATGGCAAATGTGGTGATTGTGAGAGCTAAGGTATAGTAGGTGAAGGTAGCTGTGGCCCAGTTTAGGCTGAGGCAGGGGTTAGGAGTAGGAGATGTATTACTGGTTCAGGGGGCTTACCAGGCCTTGGACTTCCTTCGGGACACACTGTGTCTCAGCCACTTGGAGTGTGGGGTGAGGTGGTAGATCAGTTGTCGGCAAATTTTATCTGAAGACTTTATGGTGTCTGTGTCCTGGGGAAAAAACAAGTATGAAAAATCAATGCTCCAAAAATACTAAATGACAATGATATCAGACAGAATTGTCAACTTGTTACACTCTGTTGAGATCTTCAGTCTGCATTCCCTCCACTCTAACCAATGTCCGTGAGAAGGGGCATTTGATTTTTCCCAAGCAATCACTAGAGACCAACGACTAACGCCTTGACGACTAACGCCTTAACCAATCAGCGCCTTAGTTCCGCCGGTGGTGCTGATTGGTTAATTGTTCGTCCCCCATGGCACTTATTGGACTGATATTTTTTTACTTGGACAAATCGCTGTTTCATGTCACAATGCCAAACACAATGCCAAGAATCTGTCACCTCAGTGGAGTGGGCGCATTCAATGGTCTGCACCCAGCCTAAAATGGCAAGGGTAACAAGAGAGAACTGTCAAGCTGTAGCCTTCTTTACCAGTTGACCTTTCCTACACACCATTCCTTTTCTCATGTCTAAACAGTGCAGACAAGTGAGATCTCTACCATCCATTTATCATCTGTAGTACGTCACCCGAGATTTCTTGGTTGGGGCACAACTGGCTGGTCATGAAAACATCACAAGCTCTATTTTCCTATACTTAGAAGTTAGCAATCTCTTGTAGAGACAGGAAAGAGGATTTATTATTGAGTCTGTTGCCTCAAGCTATTCCTGAACAAAACACAATTTAGGTGTCTTGCTGGAGCAAGCAAATCGAATCACAAGCAGTGTGCAAGAGTGTTGAAAACAGCAAGGGCTGGGAGAGAAATAACTAAGAAAGTGATATTCAATCCAACCTCTAGCAAAGAATTTGATCTTGTTATTTCTATTCATTATCTGTTATGTTGACCCACTCTTGTTTTTGTATTCACCTCCCATTTCAACAGGACTGATAATCCACCACCATTATGTAACAATGTCACTGGTCCATCACTCCCCCTCTACATGCATAACATGCAGCTCATTCTTTTCATTACGGCTTTTTTTCTCCTGGTTTCATGACGTTTGATTCCAGGCAAATGATTTCAGGGACAGCGCCATGACATCAGTGCTGTGGAGAACTCACCTTCTTGGGGCACTGCATCTCCCGAGCCAGACACAGCAGCAGTTCATGAGAGATTGGGTCCACCAGGTTGAGGAAGGCAGCGTTCTTATATAATATGTCATTAAGAGAGGTACCTTCCAGTCCCAGATCCTGTCAAATCAGATATGATGAGACGCAACATTACTCTAAGTGGATTTCAGAAACATTCAGCTTGGATGATCTATTTTTATTTTTCGAAAATGTGATTCTACACAGGGAACAGATTAATATGTGTCCTCTTAGACTTTTTAAATTATGAATTCAAAGGGGCAAAGGCTTTCATCTTCAGAGACCTCTACCTGGGCAATGTGCTTCATGTGTCTTTCTCCATGCTGCAATCTCTCTAGTGGAATATCCACCCACACCTCTGTATTATTATGCCAGACTGCATACACAATGAGATTGGACTGACTGGTACTTTCCTGATACAGAATATATTTGCTGAATTTTCTCCGATATGAGGGCATTTAATGAGATCGATGTTTCTACTCACACACATCTACACATCTAAAGATCCATTTTGAGAGCTCAAACAGCACCATTGATCCATGAAGGGTATCAATTGAGAATGTTTTGTTTGAGGGAAAAGCAGCCCATAACAAGCTGCAAGTCTGTGCCAAATGAGACTTCTGAGTTGTTGAAGAGAATGATCAATCAAGTATGGAGCTTGGAAACGGAGCTGAAAAGGACAGGGTTGTAAAGATGTGTCCCTCTTCTGGCCAGGCCAGGCCTGGCCAGGCCTGAGTCTATACTATGCCTCAGATCTACAAAGCCCTAATTAGGCTATGTGATGGTCCGAGATTAAGCTACAATAGAGAGATGTAATGAGAGTAGAAAGTACACACACACACACACACACACAGACAATTACCTTGATTGTAATGGACATTAGTGGGAGGCTGGTAGTCCCTTTTTACCAAGGGCAACTGTATGTACAGATGAAAGCTGGTGAGAATACTCATCTTTATTTCTGAGAACAGAGGTGTAATCCTCTTTGAAGTTTGTCCTTGTGCGCCATTATCTGACCAGACAGGATCAATACAAATGCACCAATGCATGGCCCGGAGCAATTTGGGGAGATTTTTATATGCAGTAGAACTCAGTTTGTTACTTCAAGACTCAAGTCTTGGAGTCTATTTTACTTTCTCAAACTGTTAAATAACCATAGCATTGCCAATTAACCAAACTGTAGCACCCCTTTAATTGAGTCACAGTCCAGAATACAATTTGGCCATTCGTAATACTGTGAGTGCTGATGAAACTTTTATTTAATAAAAGTGGAGCTCATTTAATAGAGCCAAGCTCTGGTCCCCTGTGATGTGGCGGGCATGCAGCTGGAGCTCCCTGGGTTATCTTGTGCCGTGATTAAGCAGCTTCCACACTCTCTTCTTTCTTCTGTCATTAACTACAGATTGGCCACAGGCTGAAAGAGTGACAGGCCCATGAGTGAGCTAACAAAAGCAGACTCTCACAGCTGCTGTCAAAGTGCCAATATATGGTTTATCATACCCAGACCCACATTATCAAGATAGATATCAGTCTCTTTGGCTGATAGAATGCTTTGAAATTGCATTGCACTCTCTGAGTAAAAGCTATAGATGGAGAATGAGATATCACTTTTTCAAGATATCTTGGAATACTCTGCATGTAGCTAGATGTCCGTCCCATGATGAGGAAGCATGCAGGAGAAATCAGTGACATCTGCTGTACACCTATAACAGAATGATGACTCTTGAGAATCTGTTGTGCTGTAACCAAAGATAAATGCGTCAATGTCAAAAGGGGTCTGGATTTCTGTGCTGGGATGACAGAGTTCCCATTACACACAATGAGGAAGGAGACGTTAGGATCGATGAGGGGGTGGATCATGTGTTGGGTGGGTGCATTCGACATCTGAGAGGATGCATACTTTGGTCTGGGGCCATACCAGTGTAAGTGGAGCGAGGGGAGAGTCACTCACACCTACAGTATGAGACTAGACCAGAGGAGTGCAGAACCCAGTCAGCACAGCAAGCTAAAGCCCAGCGAGATCCTGATTCACAAGGACAATGGTGAAGCATCGGCCATACAGCATAGAAAACCTCTCTGCAGTGAGATGAATGACTCGTGTTATTAACCCAATCCAAGTAAAGTCACACAGCGCAGAAAGACTTCTGTTATAGCATCTATTAGAGACATCAGCTGTATTTGCTGAATGGGATTACTGAGATAGTAGTGATCTCTTGTGACCAGCAGTTTAACATGCCATGGAGGATAGTTAGAGTAGGCCTAATAAATCAGAGACATTGGGCAGGTCATAGTCACACCTGTGGCTGCCAGGCCACATAGGCTACAGCAGTCCAGTAGGCCTAATAATTAACCTCATCCGTGATATCCCAAATTACGCATGGTTCTAGGATGGGCAAAATATAATTTTTCTTTTTATATTATTGACAGATATAAAGATAACATGGGGAAAAAGGTTTGAGCAACACATGACACAATAGGGCTGGCACGTATCAGCAATTTAAGCATGCAGGCAATTGTCTTACCTTCCTCAGTAATTTGAGCACGTCTGTAGCCTGCTCTATCCTGCGATCGCGAAGAAGCTTTTGAATCTCTCGGATCCATACCACCCGCCTCACGTAGGGGCTATGGTTCGTTCTTCGCAGCATCCCTGGTAGCTTGTCTGATTTCAGCATCAACGTTGTAAACAAAAAGTCTCCACCGCCTCGACCCCTACCTCGGTCGCTTTCTCCTGTGCTATCTAGATGCTTGCGTCGCCTCTTGGAAAAATTGTCATTGTCCAGACTGTTCTGTCTGGTCAGCCTGGAACCCATGTTTCCTATGTAACAAAGATTTTAGCAATTACAAAATGCAACCACACAAATGCATTGCCAAGACAAACTATCAAAATAATGTCAGGCAGCAAATGTCTCAAATTAACCTAGTTAATATGTTGCATTCACTGTTCTCAATATAGATGACCTCTTGTGCAGCTGAATAATTCCTCTCAATGTAATGTATCTTGCGTCTAGAGTGCACGTACACATTTAAAAAGACAAACGTCCTACTTTTATTATGTTTTGATTGTCCGATGATCCACGTATACCTGCTAGTTGGGTGGTGAATGCTCCTCTCTTGTCAATCCTTGATCGTGTTTTACGTTGCTGTTTAGATTTGTGCGATGCTGCACGGCAGACCCCAGGGACTCGTGGAGCGCATATCCAATCACAGCATCCTGTGCCATTGCGCGTCTGGGAGGTGACGCCCTCTTCCTGGCTAAAATAGTCACTAGCCTACTAACCTATCTCTAAAGTGGTAGTCAACGTATGTACATCCACTCAACAATAGACAAAGTGAGATGGTAAAACTGGTTTATATTTACTTGGTCAACCATTTAATACCATGAGAAGACAGGTTGCCTGTCACAAATTGATCAGTCATATATCTTAAAATTTAAGTAAATGACAGTTCCGTTTTTAGAGAGGAAGCAATCACTGTGGAAATGAACTTTATATTTTCTTGACTGAGTTTCATGAAATAATGCTTGCTCTCTGTTATGCCCAGTTTAAAATGATGGGCATCCCCTTTAACTTGCCAAGTCCGTTATCTAAATCTAAATGTCTAAATGTCACCACTCTGTGTTTATCTGGCCTGCCCTGTGGTATTAGAGCTATATCTCCCGCCTGGACTACTGCAACTCCCTCCTTCCTGGGGCCCCGGTGTCAGCCATTAAACCCCTGGAACTTGTCCAGAAAGCTGCTGCTCGCCTGGTGTTCAACAACCCCAAGTTTTCACATTCAACTTCCCTTCTCCATTCTCTACACTGGCTCCCGGTGAAGCTCGCATTCAGTTTAAAACTCTGGTACTAGCCTACAGGGCAATGAAAGGAACAGCTCCTTCCTACCTCCAAGCCATGGTCAAACCTTACACCCCTTCCTGACCACTATGCTCTGCTAACTCGGGGCAAGTGGTTGCCCCGTCACTCCGAGGCCCCTGTGGTGCGGCTATAATACCTCTGGGGCGGATCCCAAATTGCTCCCAATGAGCAGGCTAGCACCTTGCATGGCAGCTGCCACCATTGGTGTGTGGAATGGGTGAATGAGAGGCCATTGTAAAGCACTTTTATCGTGTGGAATGGGTGAATGAGAGGTCATTGTAAAGCGCTTTTATCGTGTGGAATTGGTGAATGAGAGGCCATTGTAAAGCGCCTTTGATAAAAGCGCTATATAATTGCAGTCCATTTACCATTATATATCCCCACTTTCCTCCTGTTTTATCTGGTCTATTATACAAGCCTTTGCTAAACTGTAGTTATATTGTTCTCAACTGACCTAGACACATTGGTGACTGCCGTAAGGGAGTGGCCTACTCTTCTCAGGATAGTTAAGCCAGAGCAGGCCCAACTCAACTCCAGATTGCATTAAACTTCTGGAATGGAATTGACTAAGTACTGTATATTCCTCTTACTCTAATAGGTAGTGCTAAATGCTAGTCTTCAAGCGTTGTTGATAAGCTGTTTTGATAGTCAGTTTCTATTGTGAGAGTTTGTTTCTGAGGTAACATAACCTGTTGTGACTGTTTCCTGACTGTGTCAGGAAAGTATGTTTTTGTGCGTGGCTGTAAGCCAGCGGACCACAGATAGCATTTGTCTGGTTGTCACTCCCTCCCTCCCTCCTTCCCTCCCTCCTTCCCTCCGTCCTGTTGTTGACCTGCAGTTCTAGGTTGCCACCACAAGAGGCAGTAGTCCCAGCACACTGAAATAAATACACTATGACACCGCACATTTCCCAGATCCTCGGTAGTGTAGTGGATAAAGCAGATCCTTGGTAGTGTAGTGGATAAAGCGTCTGACTCCCATACGGAAGGTCAGGGGTTCAAGCCCCGGTGGGGGGCACTGGATGTTATAGAAGCTATGTAAAAATGTGGTTACCTGGTGGTGCTATGTCAGTCATGAATTTATGTGCAGTAATTGAACATTTGAAATACTGTTTTAAAATTATACCTACAGTATAGGTGTCTCAGTATTTACCCATTATTTATAAGGCTATACTTTGTATGTATTTACCAGGTAAATGTTTAGTAATTGGGGGACTATGAAAGGAAGGGTTGCCACAAAAGAAATCAGAATAAGTTATTTTAGCAATAGAAATCCATAAGCCTAGGGCCAATGGGCAGCAATAGCGTGAGCATTTCGGATTACTAGCGGACCGCTGTCCCTGATGCTAATAATCCGCCAGAGGTCCGCTTGCCATTCGATGTGAAAATGGCCAGGAACCCACCAGCGGATTCGGCCGGAGGTCCGCCAGCGGATTCGGCCGGAGGTCCGCCAGCGGATTTGGCCGGAGGTCCATCGGGGACCTACTATAGGTCCGCTAGCCTTGTGTTATATTCCGCCGACGGTCCGCCAACTCGTCCATCGGGGACCCACTGTAGGTCCACTAGCCTTGTGTTATCTGGGTTTATCCCTTATCTTTGTCCAGAAACAGAAGTTGAACCAATTGCACCAAAATAGCAAATGTTGCAGGAATCATCAGTGTAACTGATTTAGCCACTGACCACTACCATTAATGTTATGGAAACTGCTGCTAGTTGTTGTGAGCTCATGAGCTAACTGGCTATTCCGCTCTTATTGTGCTGGATTAGCATTGGAACTGATGTGTCCAGGCAACAAGACCTATCTTCATTTATCAGATATTATTTCATGTCATTTCAATTCACAGCTATTTCAGTGGCATGACTAGCTTCCGTCCTACCAGTCCTGAACAGAAACAAGCCAGCCATGCACATGAGCCAAGCTGGACCTTGCCTGGTTACTCTACATTTGCTTCTTTCTGTATATTCCGCACCTGTATATTTCATTGTTACCACTATGTGTTTGCATCCTATTCCTGTCCTTTCCCCTCTCCAGGGATCACAGAGACATTGGGTCACCCCCACACTCTGTAACCCCTCTAATCTCATCTATCCTACTCTCTCAACTCATAGCGAGCAAGTGGTGACAGGGAAGTTAATAATATCAGATCCTCTTTCCCCCACCCCCCGGTCGACGCGCCATGCACAAACCTCACCTCTCCACCCTCACCGTCTCTTTCCTCTCTGCTCCTTACCTCCTCTCCATGCCCAGCCTTCCCCTGTTTTCCTCCCCTCTCCCCTAATGAGGTCTTCAACCTTGTTACATCTAGCCCGTCCACCACGTGCTCCCTAGACCCTGTCCCCTCTACTCTCCTTCAGTCTGTTGCGCCTGGACTTCCCTTCCTAACCCACCCCATCAACGCGTTTCTTCTATCAGAATGCTTTCCCTCTGCTGCCAGAGTCACCCCCCTCTTGAAGAAACCATCTCTTTACTCCTCAAAAACTACAGACCGGTTTCCCTTCTATCCTTTCTATCGAAAACTCTTGAATGTGCTATCTTTAACCAACTATCTTCGTATCTCTACCAGAAGAACCTCCTGGACTGCCAGCAGTCCAGGTTCAAGACTAGCAACTCGACAGAGACCGCCCTCCTTGCAGTGACCGTCACTCAATGCCGTGACAGTAAACTCTCTCTCTTCTGTCCTGATTTCCTAGACCTGTCAGAAGCATTTGATACAGTCGACAACCAGATCCTCCTCTCCATCCTCAAGGAGAAAGGCGTCATTGACTCTGCATGTTCCCTGATTGCATCCTACCTGACAGGCCGCTCCTACCAGGTGACATGGAGAGGGTTGATGTTGGAACCACATAGTCTGACTATGGAGGTTCCACAAGTATCTGTCCTGGGTCCTCTTTTTCCCTCTACAGTACATCTCTGGATTCGGTCATTCTGTTACAACATCAGGAGGATTCGCCCTTTCCTCACTGACGAAACAGCACAGGTGTTCATCCAGGCCCTTGTCATGTTCCGCCTGGACTACTGCAACTCCCCCTTTGAGGGCCCCCGGTGTCAGCCATTAAACCCCTGGAACTTGTCCAGAAAGCTGCTGCTCGCCTGGTGTTCAACCACCCCAAGTTCTCCCATACAAGTTCCCTTCTCCATTCTCTGCACTGGCTCTCTGTAGAAGCTCACATTCAGTTTAACACTCTGGTACTAGCCTACAGGGCAATGAAAGGAACAGCTCCCTCTTACCTTCAAGCCATGGTCAAACCCTACACCCCCTTTTGACCACTATGCTCTGCTACCTCGGGGCAAGTGGTTGCCCCGTCACTCCTGGCCCCACAGTGGTGGAATGAACTGCCCACTGATGTCAAAAGTCGCCTCTTCAAGAAGTACTTCCAGGATCATTCCTCCTAATCCATCCATCCATCCATCTTCATCCGCTTATCCGGGGTCGGGTCGCAGAGGCAGCAGTTCCAGCAGGGGGCCCCAGACATCCCTTTCCCTGGCAGCATCAGCCAGTTCTGCCTGGGGAATCTTTAGCCACTCCCAGGCCAGTGCGGAGATGTAATTCCGCCACCTATTCCTGGGTCTACCCTGCGGCCTCCTCCCAGCCGGACACTCCTGGAACACCTCCCTAGGGAGGCGCCCAGGAGACATCCTCACTAGATGCCCGAACCACCTCAACTGGCTCCTTTCGACGCAAAGGTGCAGCGGCTCTACTCCGAGTCACTCACGGATGACTGAACTTCTCACCCGATCTCTCAGGGAGACCCCGCCACTAATTTCGGCCGCTTGTATCCATCATCTC
Organism: Borostomias antarcticus; assembly: GCF_949987555.1. Taxonomy (NCBI): domain Eukaryota; kingdom Metazoa; phylum Chordata; class Actinopteri; order Stomiiformes; family Stomiidae; genus Borostomias; species Borostomias antarcticus. Next base: position 8,523,907 of record NC_140256.1, on the reverse strand, counting down.
GTTCTTTCGGTCATGACCCATCCTTCATGACCATAGGTGAGGGTGGGGATGAAGATAGCCCGGTACATCGAGAGCTTTGCCTTTTGGCTCAGCTCTCTTTTCGTCACAACAGTGCAGTAAAGCGACTGCAGAACCGCACCAGCTGCTCCGATTCTCCGGCCAAGCTCCCTCTCCATGGTTCCCCCCCTTGTGAACAAGACCCCCAGATACTTTAACTCCTTCACTTAGGGTAAGGACTCATTTCCTACTCAGAGCGGACAGACCACCGGTTTCCTGCTGAGAACCATGTCCTGAGACTTAGAAGTGCTGATTCTCATCCCAGCCGCTTCACACTCAGTTGCGAACCTATCCAGAGAGTGCTGGAGGTCGCAGGCAGATGATGCCATCAGGACCACATCATCTGCAAATAGCAGCGGCGTGATCCCCTGCTCACCGAACTGCAAACCCACCTCTGCACGGCTACGCCTCGATATCCTGTCCATGAAAATCACAAACAGGATTGGTGACAAAGTTTTCATTAGCCAGATGTGCTATAAATCCTGGATGTAAATCCTTTAGGATGTAAAAGATGCATATATCAAGACACCTAGGATTTTCTCTTAGTGTAAGATTTCATGTGATTTCAGTTTTATTCACCTCGTTGCTCCCTGCCCACCTCTCACACTCCAGGGTACAGTGGTAAGCTTTCTGCTTGAGTTTGAAGTTGTTTGATGTGATGTAGATGTGCCATTTGACAGTGACACACACCAGTCTAGAGTTTACACCACACGGGTAGGATGATCTTGATTTGAGCAGTTAAAAATAAACTCATTTTATGAAGCTAATAATTCACTGGGTGCTGTTTATGTGAGATCTAGACTGATGAGATGAGATTTAGACAAAGTGAATGCTGCAGCAGTTCACAGAATCTTTGTTTCATCAGACGAACACAGCAACAGGATCCTGTGGTGGATTAGCTATGGTAAAAGAGGGGGGCGGTTGCTGTTGTTAAACTCACGCCTCTTTGGCTGCCAGTGTGGATTTGTGTGCTGTGTGATGGCTCCGGATCTGTGTGCAGTGTGATGGCTCCTGATCTGTGTGCAGTGTGATGGCTCCGGCATCTCAATTGCTGTGAGGAAGCCAGCAGAATAATCCAAACATACCATGTCACTGCTTCTGTGGATACTGCTGCTGCAGCTGGGGCCAATCACAGAGCTGTGGGCCACAGGACTGAACGCTGCCTGCATCAGTGAGCAGGCCACGCATCCACTCTTCGCCTTAACTTTGACAAGCCTGCTGCCTGCAAATCAGAACATCACAGAACAATAAGATTAGTGAATCAGCGAATCCAATTCCTAAAAGAGGTTTAATCTGTCATTAAGTTTATGAATAATGTTTTTTTCAACATTATTTCATTCAGAAGTAGATACTGTATTACCAAACAGACTAAATAGACATGTGAATGTTTATTATCCTCATAGGTTGCTGACAATATAAACAAAATACAATAAAGTACCAATTTACATTTGGACTGAAGTATAAAGGCACGCCACATTCTGATAATGACGCTTAACAGAGATGATGACGCTGCTGCCGCTGCTGCTGCTGCTGATGATGATGGCAATGGTGACAATGGTAAGGATCATGTGTAATTGTGACATGTGTTGCCTTCCCTATACAGAAAAATGGTCAGGAAGTCCCTGGTTGCTGGGCTGGTGGTCCTGCTGGTGGTTGCAATGGGGCTGTTTATGGGGGTCTTGATTGGGATGAGGAACAAGAGTCCCAACTTTCCCGCAGACCATTACTTTTCCAGGGCTGCTGTGGCGGCAGATGCTGGGAAGTGCTCTGAGGTGGGGAGGTAAGCGACACTTTCCAGCTGACGCCCACAATTACAGTGATAGATGAATACAGTTACACAGATTCAATAGTAAACAGGCATTAGAATAATGTAATAAACTTGTATTGCACTTGGTGTAGTGTAATGTTTGTGGTGTGTGTGTGTGTGTGTGTGTGTGTGTGTGTGTGTGTGTGTGTGTGTGTGTGTGTGTGTGTGCACTATGCAGAATGTGTAACCCAGTGTCTGAGTGTGTGTTTGTGTCCGCAGGGACATTCTGAAGAGGAATGGCTCTGCGGTTGACGCGTCTATCGCCGCCCTGCTGTGCGTCAGTCTTCTGAACGCTCACAGCATGGGCATTGGAGGGGGGCTGTTTTTCACCATCTACAACGCTTCCACGGGTGAGTCTGTCACCTGGCCAAGTCTCTATCTGGGCTGTCACAGCTCCCAGAGCCAAGTATGAATAAATGCCCTAAAAAACAAGATCCATTCTTCTTCATTTTGTACCACTGATTAACAGGGAAGGTTGAAACCATTGATGCGAGGGAGACGGCGCCCATGAATGCGACTGAAGACATGTTTGGCAATAACACCCAGCTGTCTCAGAGAGGTAGCTGTGTTTTGGTCTAGACTATTCCCTCAGGAACATGGAAATCAGATGATTGAATAGAATGTATTAGATATAGCCTACTTGGGAAAAGAGTTCTGCAGTAATTCTGAGGTTCCTTACAGCTACAGAAATGTCAGAGGACACAGCAGGTTCATGAAAGTCAAATGTCAGTACATTGTTTCTGTGTGACAGGTGGATTGTCCATAGCCATTCCTGGGGAGATCCGTGGTTACGAGATGGCGCACAGGAGACATGGCAGGTTGCCATGGAAGGAGCTGTTTGAGCCCAGCATTGAATTGGCACGTGATGGCTTCCCCATTGGCAAAGCTCTGGCCTATGCCATCTACAGAAACAAGGAGTATATTCAAGGAGATGCTAATATGTGGTGAGAACACAGAGAATAAAAAAACAAATACAATCAAACTTTAAAGACTGCAACTTTTACATCAACCACTGTGCAGACTCGCACACCAAATTGGATTTTGGATTGGTGATTGGTAACTTTCGGGTGGATGCGGGTTCCATTTGACACTACTTCTTCCCTTGTTTTTGTTTTTCCAGTGAAGTGTTTTGTGACTCACAGAAAAACCTTTTGAAGGAAAATGACATCATTAGATTTCCCAAACTAGCCGAGACCTACCAGAAGATAGCAGAGGAGGGGCCTGATGTGTTTTACAATGGGACAATGGCGCAGAACATAGTGGATGAAATCCAGGCAGCAGGTCCTCATCTTCTCCACTCATATTCACATTTAGACCTTTATTATTATTACATACTGTACACAGACTAACATGATCAACTGAGACAGATGTAGTGCAATGTCATGCACACCCATGATAACTATATCTTACTTTCTCTTCCACTACCCAGGGGGGATTATAACCTTGGAGGACCTGCTGGAGTACCAGCCTGTGCTCAATGAGAATCCTCTCAGGCTGCATGTGGGGGAGTACACCTTGCACGTCCCTGATGCTCCCTCCAGTGGCCCAGTGCTGGGTCTCATCCTCAACATAGTAGACGGTGAGCAGTCTGGTTGGCCACTGTGGTGAAACCAGCCATGCAGACCACAGGATGTCAGGTTTGAGGTTTCCCTCAAGTCCTCCTGGGGACGTTATTAACACAACACAGCTACTCTACATGACCCCTTCTGAAGCTCATCTAGCTTCCACAGACAGTCATGGAGAACATTATCAGTCATTCTTAGAATACAGAGGCATCATCTAAGCAATTATCTATAACCTCACATCTAGACCTGGCAGTTTCCTGTCTTAGAGATTTGTCGATAGCCTTTAAACTTCACCTCCCAACAATGAGTACACAGAAACCTTGACTCTAAACATTGCAATAATGGATTTGTTTAATTTCATGATTTGATGAAATCATTGTTTTCGAAGCTGATTAAAACATGTGTTTCAGGGTATAACTTCACAGGCACCAGTGTCTCTACAGTGGAGGAAAAGACTCTGACCTACCACCGCATCGTAGAGGCCTTCCGTTTCGCTTATGCCAAGAGGAGCAGGCTGGGGGATCCACGCTATCTCAACATCACTGATGTGAGGCCCTTGACACCCAGCTTACTGAGATAAAGATACAGTATGACCTATTTAGAAAAGAAGGCAAATTGTTCTTGGTTACTACACTGAATAGGGCCTGTAATCCTTTCATGTTGAAAACTGTTCACTGCTGTCAAGAGAAAAGTGTATTGAAACCCTATTCTTCTACTGACGGCTATTATCTACCCAGCTCATCTACAACATGACCTCAGACTACTTTGCTGATGGCATCAGGAGTAAAATCACAGATGACACCACTCACCCTGACAGCTATTATGAGCCTGATTACTTTGTCCCTGACAACCATGGAACAGCCCACCTGTCTGTCATCGCTGAGGATGGGAGCGCCGTGGCAGCCACCAGCACTATCAATCAATTGTAAGGCTGAGATCTCCCTATTAGGACAGAATGTCCGACCGTTTACAAACAAAGATCATCAGGTGCACAACTCGTAACGGTGTCAGTGGTGTGCTCAGTTGCATCAATGGTCTTTTTCCTGTTTACATGTGACCACAACATACAAAGTTCAACTGCTCTGCTTATTTCTTCGTCCTCAGTTTTGGCTCAATGGTCATGTCACGGTCTACTGGGATTATTTTCAATGATGAGATGGATGACTTCAGCTCTCCATTCATCACTAATGGCTTTGGGATCCCTCCCTCTCCCAACAACTTCATCCAGCCAGGTGAGACGCAGGGGGATTCAGATTCAGATGGGATAGGATTGTAACAGAGACCAGTGCCCGGCTGGTGGGGACAGGAACCGTGTGGCCTCTGTTCTTTCTGAAGAACCTTGAGCCTAAATATTCTACCATATCTTCTATTAGGTAAAAGGCCCCTATCCTCTATGTGCCCAACTATTATCTTTGACAAACACAACAAAGTGAAAATGGTGGTCGGAGGCTCTGGGGGAACTAAGATTACTACAGCCACTGCATTGGTAAGTATTCTGACCCATTTGCAAAGCTAAAGTGTGTCCATAAAATGCATGCACACACGCATGTGTACGTGCACACCCACCCACACCCACTTTGTGATGGTGTGATGTTAGTTTCCTATTCTATTTTACACAGGTGATTCTAAATTCCTTGTTCTTCAACTATGACCTCAAAAAAGCTGTGACAGAACCCCGATTTCACAATCAACTCAACCCAAATATGACTACGGTAGAAGAGGGATTTGAGAAGGTGGGCCTCGCTTGAAGTGTTCTTCTGGTTTATCTTGATTATTCAATAGTCAACAAATGTACTTTTTTGAAAACCTCAGCTTAGAATGTGACCCAATTTTTCTGTGTGCGTGTGTGTATTTTGTGGCTGTGGCTATAACAGAGTGTACTAGATGGCCTGGCACTGAAGAACCATGTAACAGAGTTTCTGGAGATTCCTGATTCAGTGGTTCAGGTTGTGGTGCGACAGGGGGAGCGTCTCTGTGCGGAGTCAGACCCCAGAAAAGGAGGCTATCCAGCGGGATACTGAGCCTAGACTGAGCCCTCTTCTCCTCCAACCTGGGGGGGGTTTCCTCAAAGACCCAGGGTCAGGGTCAGCCATGAACCATGAATCTGCACAGGGGAGCCCCTAAGAGAGACGAGAGCCACTGTACAGGTATGCCCCCTCAATGAGACACAGCTACTCTCTATGACTGAAGTTCACTTCACATACTCATGGAAAAATGACTCACTCAATGCCAATACCTCTTCCATTCAAACTGAATGGCTTCAGCCTTTCTGACTTTTCGCAGTATTATTTTTTATTTTTTTGTGTTTTGAAAAGAAATAAGATAGTGGCATTTCGAATCCTGGCAGTGTCTATATCCAGATATCACCATTATTGATTATCCTGAAGAGGAGAGTGTATTTGTGGATGCAGTGGGATAGCAGAAGACTGGACTCTCCTTGCTGCTGGATATAAAGATCAGTGGCCCAGAACCGAACCGAACCGAACCGAACCAGAAGGGAAGGATTGGATCACCTATTGATTGAATAGCCACAGTTTTCTTAAGAACTATTAGCCAACATATTAGAAACACATGGCGGAGTATCAAGATAGAACATACTACAGAGGTAGTCACTGACACTGTGATAATGAGCGATAATTCTGTTTGACAGAAAGCCATTTATCTGAGATTTCATTACAATGTGTTAAGGGAGACTTGGAGTAACAGTTTGTGGATTGTCTATGCATACTAGTTGGTATTTGTCTGGGCGAGGGGGGGGGGGGATTGACTGTTTGATAAATCAGATGTGGAGAATTGACTGTTTTGTCTCCAAGTCTTTATGTTTTAACCATGTAAAACACCCTTACTGGTCACAACTCTGACCTCAGCCTCAGGTCAGTCATCAGCTTTATGAAAGCCACGGGTTACCTAGGTTACCTACATATTCCCTCTCTGTCTTGAGGAGATATGTGTTTCCCTCATTTCATCCAAACTCTGACCATGTCCTTTGGGGTCTGTTGGTAAGGGCTCAATTATTTGCTGCCTATTTGCTACCATGGGCTAATTCAAATGATAATTTCTTATTTTTTGTGATGCAGAGTGTTGAGAAAAATCGTTCATGTTTAATATCGAGTAAGAAGGTAGAGATAAAGTGAATGTATAGTGTATTAAAAATAATACATTTGCAGATAGATTTTTCTAAACATGCATTGTTCATATGCCATGCTTGTTACCATGCTTGTTATTAAACATTTTTGAACAAAGATATTATTTTTTACATGTGGAACCCCTGGGTTTTTCTGTTACCTGTCATTATGTGAGTTACCCTTGAAAAGCTTTTTCAAAAATGCTTTACAAAATGATTAATTATATTTATACAATTATTAAATTCTTAATTTCAATGGGACTCCCTGGGTAAATAAAGGTACATGTATTATTACTATTATTATTTAATTACAAAATTAGTACAATATCACCAAACCTGCTTGATTTAACTTCCTTGAACTGTTAACAGAACAATATCCCCATTAGCCAGTGACAAATATTGGCAAGATGTTGCATTTGGTGAGTAGCTGCTGCTTTAAACTCCAAATGGATTCAGCACTGAAGCCATTCAACTGCCTTGCTTTCACTGTCCATTGATGTATAGAAAACTTCTTCGCCAATAAATCACGCATCTGGCACTAGGCCCAGACACCTGGTCTCTATTGTTATTTTCACCTTAGAATCCCTTAATAATAATAAAAAGTCCATGTCAACAAACCAGCAGAGATGGTGATCTGGCTTTCAACAGCTTTAACATAGGCTACATTAAAAACTTCAATAGGCTACATTAAAAACTTCAATAGGCTACATTAAAAACTTCAATAAGTTACATTAAAAACTTCAATGCACTGGGTAAATCCTCTCTATCTGAAATGTTATGCATAACATTTATATGCACCTGGATAAGCTTACAGAGACACGCATAAACAAACACAACATTGAGTTATGTGAACCTCTGTCTATTTACAAAGAAGCCTCCTCTGTTCCACTGAACACTCATTATCTGTTTATAATGTGAGGTGACATGAAGCCAAGCATGCAGTGACTGCCAACAGTAACTTGCTGCAGGGTAAACAGTTGAGTTATAATAAGTTGCTAGAGGCTAGGATCTGGCTAGTCTCAACATACCTCACATTGTTAGCTTCCTTCAGCACAATGCAACATTGGAGATAAAGCATGCATTTGCTTTGTATATCTGATGTCATTCAATAAAAAGCTGGAAGTTACATGTGAGGGTTAAAGACTCCGTTAGCATGTCACTGCTCCTTTTCAGGGCCTCAGTGTTTACATACCAGCGTTAATGTTTATGCCATTACTCTGAAACTTTTGTTTTGTTTAAACCTTTATATATCTTGGACGAATGCCATTGTGGACCACAGAGGTAATCATGTTTGGTAAAGAATACCACTGCAACTCTGTGAAATCAATTTGCTTTCATGGTTAACAGCACTTCATTGTAAATAGTTAATAACCAGGAAGAATTGACAGATGAACTTTAGATTACCTTACACAAGAAAAGTTAATGTGATCCAAACTGATAAGCATTCAGTGAGAAATGTCGGTTGTCACATGTCACTTAATGAGGTCAGAAGTTCTGACAGAATGACAAAATATCTGCTGAATTTATCAATAAAGAATGCCCCTCAAACTAATCATGACTCATTCATTTAGATTACATCACCACAGCTCAGCCCAGGTGAATACAGACATCTAATTTCATGTCCTCTCTTGGTAACATCATATTACAGTATACTGTACATAACTCAAGAGAATTCCTCTCCTTCACTGAAAAGGTTTCCTTCTTCATTGGCACGCTTCCAGCAAAAGAATGACTGCACTGGCTAGATTAGAACACACTCATCTTGTGGCTGGTTGTGATATTACTATCATTCATCAAAACATGGGAGTGTAAAACTGGTCCTCAATGACATCTCTAGATTAATTTATCCTCCCCTACACAAAGATGAGTCTGCTGAACCTGTCTGCTAAACATCTCTGCCTGGGAACCTTTGACCACTCTACTGCACATTGTGTAACTCCACCAAGGCCACTACTTTAAAACACATAGATCACAATGATAAATGACAGATTAGATTTACTGTTAATCAAAAACTAAAGGGCCTTGGGTCACAAAAGGACCATATCTCAACATTCATTTCTGGGGCCATACAGATGATTTACAATTGACCATAAGATGCACTGTACAAGTGGTACCAGTTCAACATTAACAGGGAGTCCAAGACATGATTTGTCTACTTCTTATCTCTGCTCTGTGGTTGCCATCTAGTGGTCCTCATAGGCACACACAGTCAGGTGGAAGGTATTTTCAGGTTCTCCAAATTCCAAAACAAAAAGGAAGACAAAGTTGAGAAGAATCACAGACTTTTAGTATGATATTTAATGTATAGATACAAATTGTCCTGCCATGCAAAACTTCTCGAGCATCTGAAACCATGAGCTAATACTAACAACTGCAACTGCAGAGACACTGGCAGTTGACTTTGAATTCGCTTGCACAGCAGCACTGTATGGGGCTGATGTGGGTGAGAAGCAAGGGGAGGGGCGGATGATGTCTCAGAGTCTCACGGAGACCGATGCGCCCGGTGACTGCAGCTCCTGGTCGAGCAGGCGGAACAGCATGGCACACTCGTTGCGTTGGGGAGTCTGGCCTAGGGAGTGGTGCAGCTGAGCCTGGAGGTAGTGGACGTCCCGCAGACGCTCCTTGCAGTCCAGCGTGGAGAAGTAGGCTGCAGCCTCGCCCAGCGTCTGCACAGCCAACCCCAGCGCTGGAGGGACAGAGCCGGCGAGCAGACTCCTTAGTATATCACTGACAAGATCGCTCATTCGGTGACTTCGTCATGGCCATCAACACAGAACTCTGTCAGGGTAAGTGTTGACGTGTGGTTACCTGTGCATCTCGGGCCGCCAGGCCTGGACCCAGCCATGGCCATCTGACAACGGGCGGTGAGCAGCAGAGCACGGCCTTTGTCCATGACCGCCCCATGGGCCAGGATGGGCTCCATGGCCTCGTGGAGGACACTCAGAGCCTGCTCAGGCACCCCCAGCATCAGCTGGAGAGAAGAGAAACAAGAGCCAATGTAAAAAAATATATAAAAAAAAATACTATGACAGAAATGTGAAAGAGGATGTTTGGTAGGAAACTTGGGAAACGTTTCACGTCAGAAGGACCGCATATGTGACCGCATGCAACTGTGTGTGTTTCTGCCGTGCTTGTCAGACAGGATGATGTTAATATTGTGGTTGCCTGTAGTAGTCCGACCTGTGTGAAAGCCAGGTGCAGGATGGTCTCGGAGGCCAGGGCCTGTAGGTGGTGTTGTCTAGCCAGGGCCAAGGCTTGCAACAGGACGGGCAGCGCTGTGGCAAAACCACAGGACTCCCACTGGAGCTCAGCAGTGGCCAACATCACCCTACGACAGACACAAACAAACCCCTGAAACTCTGATCCAACACTCATCCCGACAGTACAGTGAAGAGCTCTAATCTCCAACGTCACTGAGTAGATGTTCTCCTCCACTGTGAGCTGGCCTACCTGATGATCATGTCCGTGCATTTGGTCTTCTCACAGTGCAGCTGCAGCCTCTGCAGGATGCTGTATGCTTCGGTGGTGCGATTCAGGGCCTTCAGCACTTGGGCTTTCCTGTCATCAGAACCCCCACACACACTCAACTTCTGGGCCATACAGTACATGTCTATGAAGGAAATATGAGTCCAGACTGTTCTCTGCTCTTACCTGTACAGCCCTTCTGTTTTGTTCAAGGCAGCGATGGCTGTAACATGGGGCTCGGCCAAGTGGTACTTCCCATCATTCATAGCCCTCTCAAACTGCATCTTTAGCTTACAGAGCATCCACAGCTGGTTCGCAGAGGAGACCGAGAAAACCCTCACAATTCATTCTTTTGTAGTATGTTGTTACTATATAACATCCCATGTGCTCTAACAACGTGTCAGTGATGTCTGTACTCCCTTAATCACCAAAGCAGAACATGGCGGTGTAGTGGGCTCACCTTAGCGTGCTGGGTGTGAGGGGGGAACTGCTCCCTCAGGTGCTCCATCACTTCTGACACAGCCCCATATAGTCCCTGCAGTGGAGGGACAGGGACATATCATCAGGCAAGGCTCATTCAGCCACAACGAGCCCTGAGCTCAGGAGCTGGGACCTAATCAATGCTGGTTAAGATCAGGCGGGTATGCTGTGGGGGCCTAAGGGGGAGAAGTGTCCTTGCCTTTGGGGCCAGGCAGATAAGATTTATTAGAGGTGGTTTGGGGTACTCTACCTGCTCAGCGTGAAGTTCAGCCAGGTGGCAGAGAGCCACAGCGTAGGCCTCCGTGTTGTTCTGTTGGACCCCAAAGTTGACCGGCTCCAGACTGTTCATGTTGAGGAGTAGCTGGGCCTGCTGCTGTGCCATAGTGCTTGACAACACGTGTTTGAATACAAGCATTATGCAAACATACTGTACATATAGCACTGGACGTCAACACAAGCCCAACTGTGTTTGGAAACAATCTTGGTGTTGTACTGTGTGATATTGGCTCCAGTAGTCAGGGTCTGGATGCCTGGAGGACACTGACCTCTTGCCGTACATCCTCCATATGGACGTAGTCTGAGCCAGGCTGATCTCTATCAGCTCTGACAGGCTGTGCTTCCAGTGCAGGATGTCTGTATCCTTCAGAGCATCCATCAGCTCATGGGCCATCTTACCCTGTATCGCCCCCTGCTGGACAAGCGACTGGATTCCCAGAGATGCCAGGTACTAAGACAGAGACACAGACAAGAGGTGGCGCTAGAGAGGTTTGAATGCCTGAACAGTCACAGCCACTCAACACTCTAGTCTCCTGAGTCATTCGTCATTTGAATCCTTACCGGTAGACAGAAGTGGGCAGCCATCTTGACAGAATCCTCAGTTAGCACAGAGCTGTCCGATCCTTTCATCTGTTCCAGTGTGTAAAGCCAGCTCTGAAACGCAGCAACAAAAAGACAGAGATTCATTGATTGAGAATGAACAACGATAAAGGAAAAAAAAAGGGTTGGCATCGTTTTTTTATCCTATGTAAAAGTTCTCACCAAGCAGTGCTGCAGACACACATGGTCATTGGACTCCTGAGCGATGCGGATAGCCTCTTGTAGAGCCATGTCTGCCTGTTGACTGAGTCAAAAAAGCTTGACGTCACTAGGAAGAGGTGTGACATTGTTACGTCCCTACACTAATGTGTCCTGTTTGTTTTGTCTGTCTGTCTCCCTCAGGTGTTTGACAACAGTGTGTGCAGTTCCTCCCCAGTTCCTTGTGTCCTGTCAATCATCCTGTGTCCAATCGTCTTGTCTCCCTGCCATGTGTGCCCCATTGTGTCCAATTGGATGGCCATCCACCTGCCCTATATATAGCTCCTCATGTCCTTTGTTGAGAAATTGTGTCATTGTTTTGCCTATTTCTTGCTGTCAGTCTTTTTGTTAGTTCTATGTCTTAGAAGCCTATGTTATAGTTTTGCTATAGTTTGCTTTATACTTTACGTGCCTTCTGACACACAGGGACAAGGGGATAGGTAAGATGACCTTGGGCGTACATATCATCACGTAGCCTTAACTCTGTTATAGACACCAGGCTAGGAATGGGAGCCACCCATTGTATTTTTGGTTAGGTTAGATTTTTGGTTAGGTAGTTAGCACATTTATATCAATTGGTTTGATTTGGCACCATTCATGGTTCCCTTGTTCCCTGTTGTGAATAAATAAAGTGGCACTTACTGTATGTTTTTTTTTAATGGATTTTGTGTTGCGCACACCCACTGTTGTCCTAGTGTTAGGCCCTGCATTACACTAGACGTAAAAGGTTTGTAACAGACATGAAGCGTGCGTCACTAGCCGGAGTCATTTATGGTACTCCCACAAGGGTGCCCTTACTTACTAGTGTCCAAAGCGACAGTGCAGTGCTGCCAGGTTGAGGGCAGCGTAGCGGAGGCTCCGCCCATAGCCCTCATCCCCGTTACTCTTGCCCTCACTGCCAGACAGGATGAGGCGGTCAAAGTAATGTCGCAGGCTGTGGGTGGAGATGAAGATGTCCTGGACCCGCATGCTGTTCAGGTAGCTCAGGTAATGCTGCAGAAAGACAGAGACATGTCACCTGGGGATAATTCTTTCTCAAAACAAACCTGATAGTGGAAATGCTCACACCAGAGCCTTACCGCCTCAGCAAAGTCTGGGTTGAATTTCAGCATGTTGTTCAGCTCATCCTGCAGAGCAGCTGGCTTTAGGGCCTTGTTCTCATCATTCTTCAAAAGGTATGCCTAGGTATAAAGATGGGACCACTGTCAAACACAATTCATGTCCTACATGCACAAAGGCCCAGCAATGAACCCCATACCCATGTACTGCAAATGTGATGACTACCAGAAACATTCACACTAACCTGTCTAGCAAGGAAATATTCTGCTTGTTTTTGGGAGAGTGGTCCTCTGCTTGGGATATCTTCAATCCTATAAAACAGGAGCAACATAAAGAGAAGCACGCACATAAGATATAACCTTCAATCAAAGCAATTTAAAGTTGAATACAGTGATACAGTATGCTTCTGAAACCTCTGCCACAACACGTGTTACTTAATATACTATAGTCACCACCAACCGAAGATCTGATTCTTGAAATGATGTGTCCAGCTCCTCCTTCTCCACTCTGTCCCCAACTGTGTCCTCTGTGCTGGTGAGGTCCATATCAGAGTCATCAGCAGTCAATGCAGGCAGCTCCGCCTGACCATTGCTAGGCTGGGCATAGTCATAGTAACTGTGGTAGTAGTGTTGCAGGGATTTATACAGCTTGTACACCTGGCTGAATGACAGCTTGTTGTAGGCCAAAAGCATGTGTCTCATAAAGAGCCCTAAAAAAAAAATACAGAAAGAATCATGACACAGTAATTCAGTTGTAATCTTCTCGACCTCAATCTCTTTTTTTAACCTCCCTTAGCAAATCTGATCATAGTCAGTCTTGTAATACAGCTAATGGATACTCACCAACAACACTAGTTTTATAAGCCTCAGATTCAAATGCAGTGAATGGAGTAGGAAGTGTGGCAAAGAAGTATTCCATGTCTTTGAGCTCTCCGTCAGCCATTTCATGCAACCTTAAGGGGGAAAACGGAACACCTAAATAAAACTATTCTATTAAACAGCAGTAGGCTACAAGCGAACTGTTAGATCTTGGCAGAATCTTATCTGAATCATACTTGCGTTTCACAGCATATGCCGTTTGAGGGCAACATTCCTCTACACTCTTAAGAAACTGGCCAAGTGTCAGGTCAGGACCCTTGATGAACAGACAAAGAATTTCTCTCTCAGAGGCCAGCTGACAAGACTATTGAGTCAGTGTTAAAGAAAAGTTTAAACGTATAAGTCAAACCTGTTGAAGTGGCAGAATGAGTTTGTTCAATCGTCTTCTTTCTTGAAGAGTAGGTTTCGACGTGGTCATCTCGTATAGTAAGGCAAGGACAGAGATTTTATACGGCGTGACCCAATCTTTGATACCAAAGACATTGGCATGAACGACCCCATTGGTCATCATTGGGTTGAAATACAAACTTTCATGAACGCTCGCCATTATTTGGAGGACACTTGAGTAGATGAAGCTACTGATATAAAACTCGGGTCTGTAACGAGTAGCGTTGGCTTGCTAACAAGATGTTTAATATAGCTAGCTAGGAAACTCAGCTGACACGAAACACGTTTTGAAAAGAATTGCTGTTAGGTTTGCTAGCTAGACTAGCTAAACTAACCTAGTAATCGTTAGCAAATTCACGTTAGTTAGCTAGCACGTTAGCACTAACGCTAACTTCGATAGCTATTCCAAAGCTAAGCTCCCCATTCTAACAAGTGACAATAATTTGCTTTTCGTCTCTAAATTATAGAGAAAAACAATATATTAACATTGGTTAATTATTTAGCGATTATTAGCTATTATTATTGTTTATAGACACTTGCTTGAAAGTCGTCACTTCAAACCATGGATGTATTAGCTTCAAACTGCCCTCCTTCTGTCCCCCGATTTCTACGTCAGTGACGCATTGATTTTACGTGTCAGTGTACAATGTGTGACACAGACACATCGATTAGTCGTGAATAAACATTACGTTAGCTTTAAATATGAATCTAATTTTTATTTAGTCGATGGGAAATTGCAACTTTCTAAACAGCAAAGAAGCCAGTGAAAGTAAGCAACCCTGAATTGTGACTGGACTGGAGCATAGGACTGGAGCTACACACGGCTCGAATACTGATGTTGGGTTCCTTGATACGATTGGTGGGAAGCATGTCTAACGCCTATCGGACCACTCTGCTATCGCTGTCTAGTTCATCGGCTCCGTAACGTTAGCTAGACATAGCTACCTACCAGCTAGTAGCAAAGGACAACCCTTTCCTGATCCAAAAAGACTGAAAAGACAGTTTATGAAGAGAGGATCCCATGGACCGTTGCAATGGTTAGACTATCAATTTACTTTCACAAATTCTACAACCCGGAATTGCTATGAAGGTACACTTTCTCGATTTATGGTTGCTAGACTGGCTAGCTTGCGTGTTTGATTAAATTATTGTTGTTAGCTAACGTTACAGTACGTTAGCTAGCTTCTAGCCGATCGACCAAGTCTTGTCATAACGTTACCTATCTGCTTATGGCTAGTTCTAGCTGCAACCGATGTGGCTAGCTAACTAACGTTATGGTAATGTTATGCTGAAGTCATCATGGCTAACGGACCGCTGGATGGACCAAAATTACAGTTAGCCAGATGGTAGCTAGCACTAGTTCACTAGTTAGCTAGTGTTAACTATGTTAACTGTGCTAACTTGATAGCAAACCTGTCTGGCTAGTCTAGCTAGTTAGTTAGCTACATGAAAATAGCCAGTTGCTTCAGATATTGCCTTATCCTCCCCTTATAGCTAGCTTCTAGACTAGATTATCTTGTCTACTTTGTATATCTCAAGAAATCTAAAACGATAGAGGCTATCTATTTGTGTTGTTGCATGTGATTCATTTGATCAAAAATATATTTAGTTAACGTTAATGTTAGCTATCAAATAGCGAGTTATAACGTCAGTCCTTTCTTTCCAGGACTCAGGAGGAAGCAAGCTTGTGGTCACTAAACTTATATTTTTCTATTTTTATTTCACAACGTGCACGGGTTGATGTTGTTGGGCTGTTTGTCTGGTTACGCACCTGTAGCAAATGAGCGGTCTGTGTGCATAATGATCATTACAATGCAGTATGCTTAAAGATGATCATGCCGGTTTTTTTTTTTTAATGGTTTTGGTGGTCACATACGTCCTTCTTCTGTCAACGAACAAAGTTTAATTCTATCCTAGGCCACCCAGCACAGTTACACTGATGCTTAAGGCTCAAGGTTAAGCACAGTCTTGTTTTATACATCCTAAAACAGCTAGGAGTGAACTGTTTACCATAAGAATCAGTAACTTCAAGATACTAGGTATTCATTCCTCAATCAACATAACGAAGAATGTAGGCCTGAATGACAAAGGCAGACTTCCACATAATTTTAAAGTTGAAACAAGTCAATAACAACTACATGGATCAATTGTCCTGTTCCATGAGTAGTCCTAATCTTATATGAATTCAATCTACTATTTGAATAAGACACATGTAATGTGAAAGTTTGTATGCAGAATTGATTGAGGATATATTACAGCTGAAATTAAATGGTTATTGCTGTTACTATGATAAATAAAAGGTATTTCAGCATGCCTGCAACATGAATAATTGATGACACCACAGGTTTTATTGCACCATTTGCTCTTTTAGACAAGAAAATATACCATTTGGAATAATAATGGTTGAAGAAAGCCACCAGCAGCGTTGTTGCCACCAGCTTGTTCTGCCTGCAAGAACCTAACTCCGGCAGAGAAGCTGGCTTTCATTTCCTCATTCAATAACAAAGTGATTGATGCCCCCAGCCTTCCATATCAGGCCCTGTGGTTGCAATATCAAGCGTATTATATTATCATCTGTTTCCATGACCACTCTATTTTTAGTAGATATTACCAGACGTACAATAACCGGCGGGCACCACATCTGAGCACAAAACAAATTCATTCGAAGTATCACTGATTGACTGTATGCTGATTTGTGGTTCACAGATGGGACTCTGCTGTGACACACTGTAGCGTGATGATTGGCAGCGAGGCCCACCTGAGGTGACTCGGTGATGCCCTGTAGTCTGAACTCTTGTGTATTTTGAATTCTAGGCGGGGGCCTCGTCCATGTGGGCTTCCTGCTGTGGTCTGCTGAATGAAGTCATGGGCACAGGGGCAGTGCGAGGTCAGCAGCCCGGGTTCGGAGCAGGTGCTGGACCCTTCCGGTTTGCCCCCAGTGCAGGATACTCCACGTACCCACCAACAACCTCAGGAAGCCCCAGTCTGGTATGCAAGGCCTGCGGACAGGCGTTCTCCGTGTTCAGAAGGAAGGTGGGTTGTTATTGAGGGGGATTGGTATTTACGCTAGACGATTAGGGTGTAAGATTGATTGGATAAAGATGCAGCCTGTGTTCATTGGTCAGTTTGAGTGGACTCTAGTAACTCTTAATAAGCTGAGCATCACTCCATGTATGTTTTCACATCTGTTGTCATTACCAAATGTGAGAGTGGACCAGTGTTTTTGCTGAGCTACACCCTTTTATGTAATCTGATGTGTACTCACTCAGGATAAAGTCTAAATGTGGAGAGTTACGTCATGAGACTCATTAGTGCAGCTAATTAGTACAGGCAGCTCAGTGGTTGTTGCAAACATAGTTTTTGTTAGCAGAAATATAGAATGCTAGTAACTGTAAAAGTATTCAAATTAAAAAAGTATTTATCTTTTCTTATTCTTTTAAGCACTCTGTGTCCTACATTTGCTTGTATGAACATGTGCTATATAAATAAAATTAACTTTGACAGAAATTGCTTCATCAGAAATGGGTAAATAAAAAAAAAATAAGCAGGGCTTTTCATCCATAGTGAGGAGAGCGGTTGAAGTCTCTGTCCTTCTGTTAAGGAGGGGGGTCACCTTCATAATATAACAAACAGGGTTCCATTCCGTTACTCTGTGCTCCCCCAGGTTCTCTTGGCCACCATGCCAACCAAGTGTCTAATCCTGCTGCCTGTGTATATTACTGCTCGATGTTTGTGACATGAAAGAGATTAATTGCCTCCAGTCTCAGTGTACAGTGTGTGAAGAGGGAGGGGAACAGATGTGGATGACTGACAAATGCAGCAGCGGTATCAAGATATAGATCTGCTTCCTCAGGGCTTGTTTGAGCACTGATGGCCCAATTTCCCATCACAGTCAATGCCCATGATGATTTCATTTTTTACCGACTGAGGGTAAAAAAAGAAGCAAAAGCTATGGATGTGAATTTGGTCACTTACTTCAAATGTGGAGTCAGATATGGTTTAGTCTTCTACTATAAATGATATATGAAAGGACATTTTGAATAGGCCGTGTACAAACGCTGATAAGGCACAATGCTGCCTCAGGGCCTAGCTGCATCCCGACCCTGTTGCATTGCCTGTTTTCTGTCAGTGTTTAATCTAAACGCTCTCTCTTCTCTTTTCAGCATATCTGCTGCGACTGTAAGAAGAGCTTCTGCTCGCTATGCTCCGTTCTGCAGGAGAGCCTGCGCATTTGCGCCACATGTCACCTGCTGAAGGGGACAGCCTTCCAGCGTCCGCAGCTCATGCGCCTGCGGGTCAGAGACCTGCGTCAGTACCTGCTGCTGCGCAACGTCCCCACAGACACGTGCAGGGAGAAGGAGGACCTGGTGGACCTGGTGCTGTGTCACCAGGGAATCGAGGGGGAGGTGGACCCCGATACAGCCAGCCTCAACTCCCGCTCCCTGTACACCCCGCCTACTTCGGCGGCGCACTCCGCCTCCGAGCTGTCCGCACTCGCTGTCTCTCAGGGGGAACCGCTCAGTAGGAGCGACAGCTCAGGGACCAACCAGGTACCAGCTCTCTTACATCTGGGTGAGGGCTGTCTAACCATTAGATAAGAGCTCATATACTGTATCAGTTATGGTAATAAAACAATAGTGCTAACACCGATTATGTTCACCACTCAACAGTTATAGTCTGACGGGAGAGCTGGAGAGACGACTAGACAAGCAGACAGACATATCTTTTGGATAGAGAACAGGAAAGGGAGAGTGAGCGGAATTAGTTGTGGTCTGGAAACGACGGCTCAACTCAGAGTTGAATAGACCATTCATGGTTCACTGCTATAAATACATGTACTCTTGTTTAGCTGGTGGCCAGAGCAGTAAAGCTTTGATAAATGTAAGGTATGCATTGCAGTTCACAAAAGTATCAATGGCCCAAACTAACAGGATACTAATCCTGGCATAGCCTGCCTTGGTCTGCCAACAGCTTGTAGTGTTCTCTCACTGCAGTGCTCAACGTGTGTGTTTGTTTGTTTTTGACTGTGTAGGATGTAGGCGATTCCACGTCTCTCTCCCTTCTGAACATGGAACCCAGTGAACTCACACCAGAGGTGAAAATACCCTCCTAACTCTCAACTTGCCCACTGAAGTCCTTGCAAAGCATCTTGTGACACCGTTTTTCAGGCCGGGAAATCACATTCTACTCAACAACCTTCTGAAATGGATTCCCCTCCCTTGAAATATACTGTACTGTAATATAATTCTGTATAATGTAGCATAATTTCTAACTCCTTACATTGCCTGGCTCTGGCCATGACCACGCCTGGTGCTGTGTCCCCCTGCAGGTGAGCCCTCAGACACGGAGGCGGGCGCGGGCTTCCCTGTCAGACCTCTCCAGCCAGAGGGACATCGAGAGCCTGTCTGTCAGGCAGCTGAAGGAGATCCTGGCCAGGAACTTTGTCAATTATTCAGGGTGCTGTGAGAAGTGGGAGCTGGTGGAGCGTGTCAGCAGGCTGTACCGAGAGGCTGAGGAGAACAGGAAGTCATGTGGGTACCAGCCCTATTGTCGTAATGTCAAATGAGCATTGGTAATTGAAAAATGAGAAATTGTGTTTTTATTACTTTTTTGCGGTTCATTCATTGTAAATTGTCTTAGTATTCCTAAATGCACTGTTTTGTATAAATGGTATGAGCGATGTTTAATCTACCTGAAGAATCGTGATCTTTTTCTTTCTCAGTGGAAAACGTGAGCACGGCTATTACTGCAGGTAAGGGTTTACCTCTCTCTCCCTCATGTCTTCTACGGTACCCCCATTAGCCTACACTGATTAGGATCTAGTTGAACATGGGGTTGATTCCAAGATTAATTCTTTAATGTTCTACGAGAATTAATTCTTTAATGTTCTACGAGAATCATTATTAAATATCTTACTTTACCTCTTCCACACAAGTGGTAACCTATCCGCCTCCTATCTGCAATGGTGGAATTGGAGGTAAGATCTCTATAAAGTACAAGTGCACCCCTGGTCACTAGTGTTTGTGACTCACCATCCCATCACTCCTGAGCCTGCATGAAGTACAGGCCCGTCCATCTATGTCCACTGACCTGACCCTTCTTGTGGTGCATGCAGTGTCCCTACCATCTAGACCACCTTTGTCATCATGTTTTGTTTTTTTATCCGCTGACGCGATCACCCAAGGAACTCCAGCTTATTGGGCATGTCCTACCCTTTATTCATCGCCTCATCAAAACCATGGTGCCAGCAAGAGTTTATCACCTCTCCATTTCTAAACATACTTAAGTAGTCTTTTTCTATGCGGCTTAATCTATCCTTTTGTAAGGCATCTGCCTTCTGCATTCAAAACTTCATCGGCATACCATCAGGTGGTGTAGGGAGTCATGTTGTCATGGGAACACTTTGTAGCAGAGCCCTTTGCACTGACAGTTTCACGAGTCTGTGTTGAGCTTGCTCTCTGGTTTGTACCAACCATGACCTTCCCCAGATAAGACACTCTGGATAATGGGGGATTTTTTAGTGAGCTCTTGAAGGCCATGTCACTATTTTGTACCTCCCCAGAGCATGATGTCACCATCGCTTTGCGTGTGCGGTGCCATTCAGCGTGTTCTCTGTGTGTTCTACCTTGCTTCCCTCCTCTGTTCTGGCCTCTCGCAGATGGCGAGCGCGCTCAGCTGACGAACCATGATGACAACCTGTGTCGGATCTGCATGGACGCCGTGATCGACTGTGTCCTCCTGGAGTGCGGACACATGGTCACGTGCACCAAGTGTGGCAAGAGGATGAGCGAGTGCCCCATCTGCAGGCAGTATGTGGTGAGAGCTGTGCACGTCTTCAAGTCCTAATGTTCTACCACCTTCAGTCTCACCACTTCCTCAACACGAGCGCACCTCCAGAGATATGACCGTCTGTGCCGATCTGTCATAGAGCTGTCATAGACCAACCAATCATGCAGCTCAGAATCCCAAGGATCCCAGAAGACTTTCATCGGTGGATGTTCTCCATTTGAATTCCGTGAAATGCTTACATTATTTGCACATTGAATCATGAAAATGATAAATGCAGTGTTTTATTGTCTTAAATTTTTAGTTTAACTAATCAATGTTTGACCAATGAGAAGAAGGGCAGAATCTACCCTCACCTGACCCCATTCTATAACTGAACGCATTGTGTTAATTTCTAGGTGTCGATGTTGGTATGCTTTTCTTACATGTGTTGACTTGAATATGAATGTGAGGTGTTCAAAATGTGCAATCTTGTCTTAAATGACTTGCCACTCATTGATCTGCCTGTGAACTGTAGCATACACAGCAGGGCACGTCTCTGAAAAAAACACTTTTGCAGCAAATGATGACTACATATCTTAGTAAGATAAAAAAAAATATGTACTTAACTGCAAGAGGAACTAGGAGTGAGGGAATTAGGTGCCAAATAAGAAGTGAGATATCCCTGTTCTTTTCACCCTCGTTCCCACTCTGTGTGTGTCAGTGTGTGGATGTTTGATAATTAGCATGTCATGCAACTAACTATACCGCACTTTTCACACACTGCACCACTGCCCACAGTTCACTGTAAAGTGTATTAATCAGGACTGGGAGCTTATTTCTCTTGTCCCAGCGACTGAATATCTGATCTCGTCAACCTATTATGGTATAATAGAAACTGTCACATGTTCTTGTACCATATTTTAGGTCTTATCATAACAGCAATATCCCAGTTGATTTTCTGCTGCGTCGTGTTCTGTCTCAACAGTGTTGGGACAAATAAAGAAAACCCGGTGCTAATACATTCAAATATATTCCTTTTGTCTTGTTATTATATCCTACTTCATTGTTTTCCTAGGAAGTGTAGGGACTACCTTATGTTGAGTTTGATATTTTTGTTCATGAATATTCAATAGTTTTAACACAGAACTAATGATTATAGCTGCAAGTTTACTGACACTTGTGGTATAGAAAGTATATAGAAAAAAGTGACTTACTGTACAGTTGCATATATTGTTTCATATCACTATGAGATGTACATATCTATATTTTTTCCATATTATTTTAATGTGTAAAATAATTATTGAAGATTTCCCTCAATTTGGGTTAGTTAATGATTATATTAAAGAGTTATGTTTCACTGTGGGGTGGTTTGACATGCTGTTGCTGCATTGGTTAACCTTATCTGAGCCCCCTATGAGAAGCAGAGCATGAAGACATATCTATATGGCACTGGGCTTGAGATGTCAACTTCTCTCTGATATCAGTTCCCCCTTTATTTCTCCTCTTGCTCTTTGAAAGTATCAAGCACTGTACTGTATCACACTTCATTGTTGCTGCTATTACACAAAACATGTCACATGCAAGCAACAGCAGTAGCTGAGCAGGTTACACTTTCTTTAGGAATTGTGTGTAAAACAAAATAGTGTGCAAGGTCTGGTCTTTGTATTCTGGAATGTCAAACTTTTTATTTTAGTAATTAAAGATTTGAATTAAAAATACATTTATTGCGACTTTGTCTTTATGTCTTTCTTTATCCCATGGTACACAGACTTTACTCCCACAGGACAACATCTGGGCAGGAGGTTATGTTTTAGGTGGCGTGTACGTTGGTTGGTTGGTTAGGATTAGGCTATGCAAAACCTAGATCGATTTAGGCCTTGTTGGTGGAGGGGTGTTGCATCGGCCAATTCAGAACCCATTACATTTCGGAGCGGATCCAAATCACAGGAGATCCATGAATTAAAACAAAAATTTGAGCAAAGCCAGCTCCCCGTGTGGGGGCATTGAAGACATGGGGTTTGGACTTGGACGTGCGGGGCAGAGGCAGGAGTGCACCGAACTTCCCCCTGCCGGCTCCGTCCCAAAGGAGGTGCCACAGACCAACCCGAACACAGGCTCAAGGTCCCACTAGCCAGGAAGACTGGATGCAAGAAATCATTTGTGCCCTCTGCTGTGGCCATTCTCAACAAGGACTTACTATAATACAACCCCCCCTTACACTCCCTGAATGCCCTTTCTAGTGTGGACTGAAATGTCTTTATGCAAAGAATGGTGAAAATGTCAGCTTCTAGAGAACAATGCAGAGAGCTAAGTTACCGGTTTGTCAGACAGTTGACATTTCTATGTGACAGACTGAACAATATCAAAAGGGTTGATACATGATCCCTGTTAAGTTGGGTGAAGGTTATCCGAAAATATGCACACATACCGATGTTCTCTCCTGCTCATCCCAGAGTAAGCATATGACCTATGACCCTGGTATTTCACAGTGCAGAATGAGTGTGAAACTACAGAACAATTAGCCTCCTTAGGAACTGGCCACAGTCAAGACAGACCAGTAATGACAATATTTGCACATACTGTAATTGCAGCAGTTGTGATCATGGAATATTACTATGAAATATAAATAAATCACCTAATTAGTAAATAAATACAATTATGTGAATCAAGTCTTGGAACTGAGATGGTGGTCAAATGATTAATCGAATCAGTCTGTATGGGCAGGACCTCTTACTGCAGACTTTCCTGGGATACACTCAGAATTCTGCATGGGAGGGATCCAATAAGATAATTAAATAGATTTCATAATAGGCTTCACATCCATATAACAGTGAAAATTGGTACAAGTAGATGGTATTTTGTTTGGGTAATCAAAAGTGTCTTACAGCGTTCACACATAACACACAGTGAATGAAATGATGAAAATGAGTAAAATAGAGAGCATTAAGGAAAACCCATTTAAAACCCATACTATTTTATAGTAATTTATTCACTGATACATTTCAAAAGATATTTCATTTAGACGTTTATATCTTACTTTGATCTTTTAATAAAGTAAATCCATCCCAAGTCCATAACTTTGTCACATACTGTAAGATACATGGAAACCACAGCATTCAAAATATACACCTGTGTCAAGTCAAACTGAATAAGAGCACTGTCTAGTCCTTAAAGATATAATTAGTACACCTGGGAACTGTTAATCTAAACTGTATCTTGGAGTGTGTGGAAGTGCATACTGTACATGACATTTCACAAAAAATTATTATTTGCCAAATCGGTCAATTATGATTGTATAAAAAAATATCTTTTCAACATTTAACAAATTCCTAACTGATAGAAATACACAGCTTGACAAAGTCAAATCAACAACCACAAGTCTTTATAAAGGTACAATATTAAAGGTGATATAGTTAACATTTTTATGTATACAAATCATTGAAAAAAACATCCACAGAGCTTTTAGAAAGGTGCAGAATAAAAGTACTACCCCCCCCCCCAAAAAAAAAAAGATTGATTATGAATTTATCATTAAAAAATTTTGACGGGTGCGAAATGAATATTTTATCTCTGTCTGAAGTTTTGTTACCACCTCTAACAAGGCTGGTGAGCCAATAGTATTAAGACGTTGGTACCACACGCTATCTCTATGTCGGGAGCAATCAGGAGTCGTAATACTATTCATATTCACCATTCATATATATATTCATATTCACCGTTCATATATATATATATATATAAATGATTAGTCTCCATAAATGTTATCTATAGCACCTTTAACAACACCACAACACTCATGCATGCTTTATTTTCCCTCTCCACAGTCTTTTCTATAGGAGCTATTCATTTTCTCCTTTAGGTAGAAGAACTCAAAGTTTTGGCCATTGATGCAAGGATACAATGAAAAACTCCTTTGTTCAACACAAAGTATTTCTCTACTACTCTTTCACCAACTTCTGAAAATGGCAATGCATAAATGAAATGCAGAGGATTTTGAAATAAGTGAAGAGGACAAAACAATACAAACCAAATAGGCTTTCTGGGGGAAACCTTGTGTTGCTCCATTTAGTGCAAAAGGTTGTCTTTTGTTTCTGTGTACATTTGGACCTCAGTCATTGTTCTTGTATTAACTAGCTGAGCTTTTGCAGAAATTTGTCTTCTTTCAGCCCAAACTGCACACTCACAGACATCTCTGCTATGAATTGTTCACAGGCAGTCTTCGTCACCTGTTTAGAGTAGCGGAGGTCAATTTGACAGATGTTTCCACAGCGCTTGAAAAAGGTGAGGGAATGGTCCGTGACCCTGTTACATACTGGAAGAAGAGACAGAAAAACAGCTATGAGCTCCAATGCCTTGTTGATAATAAAAATTACACAGTAACCAGTTGCAGTTGTACTGTAGTGGTGAGGCTGTTTTTTTGTGGGGTGTGATTAGGGGCTTTCTCACCTGAAAGATTGACCTCTGTGAGGGAGTCTCGGGTGGTGGTGCCGGCTGCTGTTAGCAGGTTGACAGACTGGTCGTTGATGTGGTTACAGTAGCTCAGGTCCAGTTTGGACAGGGAAGGCATTTGTCTGATAAACAGACGTAAAGATGTGTCTGTAATGTCCAATCCAGCCAGACGCAGGTCTACAATGTTCCTCAGTTTACAGCGATTGTCCATCTGACCTGTGGGGTCAGAGAGAGAACATACTCAAATATACCCCATGCTCAAACACACGTGAATAAACATTGATTTAGTTTGGCTGACCAGTAAGTGTTAACTTTTGCTCTAACTTTACCCAACAATTCAACAATCTCAATGGGGCCACTTGAGGGTGCTGTAATGCAGTATCATTCATTAGTTGGATTCCTAATGCGGTGGCTGGCTACCTGGTCTGTTGTCTGTGGGGGGCGAGAGTAGGTCCCTCATCTGGGCATCTTTGAGCCCCTCCACCCACTGGACGTCCAGGGTGCGTAGCAGAGGACAATTGGAGGTGCAGAGAGCAGACACGGCCACCCAGGAGCAGCCTGACAGCAGCAGTACGCGCAGACCTGGCGGATACAAACACACGCGCACACACACACACACACGCACGCACGCACGCACGCACACACACGCGCACGCACGCACGCACACGCACACACACGCACACACACGCACACACACACACACACACGCACACACACACACAAACACGTCAGAACAGGTGGACAGATACTGGGCCGATCTATAGGTGATGGATATTCGTCGCCCGTCGTCATAACAGTTAATATCTTGTTC
Organism: Borostomias antarcticus; assembly: GCF_949987555.1. NCBI lineage: Eukaryota > Metazoa > Chordata > Actinopteri > Stomiiformes > Stomiidae > Borostomias > Borostomias antarcticus. The sequence continues at coordinate 8,497,983 of NC_140256.1, read as the reverse complement.
CTGGTCACCTAACCTGGTAATCGGTTGATGAGCCAGCTGAGTTGTTTCTTGGAGATGTTGGTCCAGCTGAGGTCCAGTGATACAGGTTGTCTCCGGATGATTCCACTAAGCATGAGTGGACTGATGGACTTGCAGCGGTTTAGATCGATCCTGGTCCACAGCCTCTTATCACAGCACCTGGATAAGAGGCAGTCAGACAACTGTGATACAGAATCACTCTGCCATTACACTTTCCTCATTTGCAGTGTATACATTTACAACATGTGCCAGTGTCGTCGTGTTTGCACATACAGTATGCATCTGATAAGGTCTTATTGGACCCCCATCATTCACTGAACACAGTAGCAAAAATGTAGCAAAAATCTTCAGGTAAAATGGAGCTCTCACCATCTGTTCCAGGTCTTGCAGACGCACATGCAGACACACAGGTCCTTGTGAGGGAGGTACCCAAAGATCTTCATCCACACCTCACGCTGCATGGCATGGGTCTTTCCATCCATCAGGGGAAGTCTGTCTGGAGGTGGGCTGATAGGGGGCGGCCGGATGACGTGTCGCTCCATTTGGACACACTTGGGTGGGGAGCGCGGGGGCAGCGGCCGGGTGGCTGGGGAGCTCCTGTTGAAGCCCAGAGGGGTAATCTGGCTGGGGTAGAAGTGGCGCAGTTCCCAGGGGGTACCGTTCATCTCCCTGGTCCTGAGATGTGGACGCTCCCCTCCCAGGTCGCCGCCGTTCCTGAACGGCCTCTTGGGCTCCTCGTTCTCGCTCTCGGGCTCCACCTTGAGGGGCTGGCGGTTCTCATTAGCCAGGCATTCCTCTGTCTTCTGGATCTCCTGGTTCAGTACTTTGCTCAGCTCTTTGCTCAGCTCCTTGTTGGGCAGGCGCCGTTTGCGACGGGCTTTGGCACGCGGTCCCTTCTCCTGGGTCTCACTCCCTCCCTCACTGCTAGGGCCGGCCCGCGGGGAGCTGCAGTGAGACTGGTCACTGTCTAGAATGGGTGTCTTGAGCGGAGGACTCGACAGCTCTGTTTTTGTGTCCTCTTCATCGTCTGCCTCACCCTTAGCCTCTCCGAGGCGCCCCTGGCTCTCGAGAGTTTGTCTGTACAGACTCTCCCTCTCTGCTTCATCAGCCTCCTCCTCCTCCTCCTCCTGGTCCTCCTCCTCTGTCTTGATTTGATGCAGAAGTTTGGGGAACAAAGGATCAGCTGACCTCCCCTGTAGGGAGAGAAGCAGAGTTAGTTGGAGACCTTGTTGAGTGTATGAGCGGTACAAAAATCACTAAGTAAACTAAATCAAATTTCTCAAAGAACACAGCCATCTATACCTTCTTCCTCACATCGAGGTCCTCTTCCTCATCGTCATCAAACAGCTTCCTCTTCTTCCTCAGTTTGTCCTCGGGTCTGGGCCGAGGCAGGCAGCTGGGGGACAGGAGAGGCGGCTGTGTGCAGAGGGCTTCCTCAGGCCTGTGTCTAGGGGTCTCCTCCCTCCTCCTGACCGAGGACCCGGCCTCGCCCTCCTCCTTCACGGCCTTCTGCTCCCTCAGCAGGGAGCCAGGGAGGTTGGAGGCGTACTTGAACCCTGGACCTCTTTTTTGCTTACAGACCAAAAGGTGGGAAAAGGGGCAAGACAACTTTATACCTTTTGCCTATCAGAAGTGGGGAAGCCTACTGTTTAATTACACAGTCCATCGCGGGGTCTTTGTTTTGTCCCACTTGTAATGTACCAGTAATGTGCCCTAGCTTCCTTTGTGACAAAGAAAGAGTGAAGAGTAATGTGATACTGCAAGTAAGTATCTGGGCAGGAAGTGGCAACCACAATATAAGAGGCACAGTGAAATGCTGCTGATGTCGCAATATTTGCAAATCCAGCATTACACTACCATTAGACTACCAAATCTGCCTGAGTGTGCAATGGTGCATTTTCTTCAAAATGAAATAGATAACTAGATGCAGTAATACACTAACATATCCCTTTGATATTTTTTGCAAAACTCATGTTGGTACTCACTTTTCCTGTTTTCCCAGCATAATTGCATTTGGGACACTCCCAACAGTTGGGCAGTTCATCGTTCACTACTCCTGAGGCATCTTTAACCTACAGATCACGAAGAGGAAGAGAAGGCAGAGTGGAGCCTATTATACAAACTGTTCACCACAGCATGACATTAAAATGAAAATGAAAGTGTGACTGTCCCTCATGGGGGACATATTCTTCTCGCTAAAACCTTGAATGTTACCATGCACAATATAAGTTCAATGCACTGGCATATGCATAAACTGTGCAAGAGCTATAGGTAACAATAGCCTTTGTTCTTTGTTGGAAAAAATAATTTCTCTATGGAGCCACACATACACTGCACACCCAAAACTCTATAGTAAATGATCTATAGTAATTATGTCCCTATATAAAACTAATACATCTAATTGTACCCTTGTATCACAAATGGACATGCAATGTACCTCAGTTCTAATGCACTAGATCCTCAGACAGCGCTTGTCTTCAGAACAGGTTTGAACAAGATCACACTAAAGCTTGCTCTGTTTTGAAAGGATGGTTGCTAAGACGGCATGGTCTGCTTTACATTTCGATTTGCATTCAACTAAACCAGTCATTGGCCTATTCCACCCCATGTGATTTTAGCTCAACATGTCTCTTTCCCAGACAATGCCCTGTCATTTAAATAGAGGGAAAGTAATGTTGGTTCAGTGTCTAGCATAAACAGGATGTTTAAACCTTTTGAATCACATGATGGGTACATTCCAGATACATTACTTTGCCACGTGAGTCACAAAGTATGGTATCCATTCTGAGCTGAGTCATGTTCTCTCATGTGGGACACCTGAGTCAGGTCGAGTCAGCCTCACTCCTGGCTCATTTTCCCTTACCTTAAGGCAGTTGGGATGGACAATCTCATTGCAGATGGAGCACTCCATGAGCATGACATTGAACTTGTCCTCCTCCTCCTCCAGAGTGTCCTCCTTGCCTGCCTCTCCACACACAACGCACACAGCCGTGTGGGGAAGAACAGGCTATATAGGGAACAAGCAGCACACATTTTATTTGACATATCCCAGTACAGGACAACCTAGGAGCTGAACTGTCTGCTAAACCATTTGAACAATAAGCAGTCTGTACTGCCATGGCTGACTCACCGCAATGCACTGTCTCATGATACAGGACTGCTTCATGCGCCCAGGCCCTCCAAACTTCTTCATGTCCTTGCAGAAGTGACACTCTCCACATTCTGTCCGCAGGCACGCCTCACACTTCCGGCAGCGAGTCCTCCTGCGCCTCGCACCAGACGAGCTGCGATTGGACGGCAGCTTGACCGCTGCTGGTGTCCCCATCTTGGGCTTCGGCCGATTGGCTGCCCGTTGCTGGAGAGAATAAAATAGTAATTCTGCTTAAACATCCATCAGTAGATAGGATGAGAATGACAATACCTAATCATGCCAAAACCTCTACTGCCCATCAATCAACAAGCCTAAATAAAGACCTGGACACCTGGGATTTAAGAAAGCACTGGAAGCTAAGTAACTGTCTTTTGCTGGTGGCTTAGATACAGGCTATAGGTAACATTATACAACAGCTAGTTCCGATCGTGCATTGTGATTGGCCAAGACGCATTCAGAGCCGTACCAATAACCATGATATATCAATGGACAAATCACCGGTAAAGGTACTGTATCACTCTGTCAGCTAGCATTAAGTTGCCTATAAAACAATGGTAAACAATGGAGAACTATTTCGGATTGCGATGGCTGAAAACAACTCAGATTAGTGAAATTGAACACTACAAACTCATCTATTAAAAAAATAAAAATTCACGATAGTGCGGTGCTGTTGTATAAAAGCAATAACACACTTTAGGTCATGCTTTGTGGTTATTGGCACAGCTATGCTGGCTACGTCACTTGAGCTGCACTCTCGTCCATACGCCTGCAGCAGAGCCATGCCAATAACCACAATAAAGCACTCCCTCTTGTGTGGTATTTCTTAAATAGCCTTTGTTCTTTGTTGGAAAAAAATCATTTCTCCATGGAGCCACACACAAATATGGAAGATTCACAAGAGGCAAGAGCAAATTTGCAATAGCTGGGACCAGACCTTATTTTTTGTGGACCAACCAACAGAGAATGTTTGTAAACGAAGGTTGCCAAGATACTTCCGGGTGGATAACTGGCATCCTGTCAGCAGTGGAAGTAGTTAAAGGACAGGTTCGGAATTTAGCATTATAAGCAATGTTATAAGGTTATTTACAATCATATACAATGGCCGATATCAACGTTTTGTCTAACGGTGCACTCTCGAGATATAGCCCATCACCGCTAAAACACTCAATGGATCCATAGGTGCATAGACAAAATCCCTCAAAAACACCATAACACGCGTTTTCAAAAGACAGGAAACTCACCGAGTGGTCAATGGTGCTGTTGATGTTCTGACAAGAAAATCGCCCCAAAATATGCTTCCGATCGGGTTTTATTTATCATTCAGCATAGAACTATTTATACTCGCAGTACATTGTAAACTTCCACTTGAAGTTTGACTGAGTTTAGAGGCTACTGTAGCCGAAGAGTCACTTCTGGGTCACAGTTCTACACAACAACAACAAGTCGAGAAGCCTAGGATTGCTTTGCAGCCGGTATTTCATTGATAGTGTTTATTATAGACGTGTTTGTTTATCAAAACAAACATGGGATGCGGATTAATCTAAACATCTCTGGCTTTATTGTCAATACAGATCAATGGATATATTATGATCAATAAAACCCAGTTGGAAGCATACTTTGTGGTGAATTTTTTGCCATAACATCAGCGGACACCAGTGACCACTCGGTGAGTTTCCTGTCTTTGAAAACGAGAGTTAATGGTCTTTTTTCAGGAATTTTGTCTATGCCCATATGGATCCACTGAGTGTTTTAGAGGCGACGAAACTTGATGAAACTTTGATATTGGCCGTTGTATATGATCATATGATCGTAAATAACCTTATAACATGGCTTATAATGCTAAATTCAGAACCTGTCCCTTAATTTATGTGGAATCGACTGGAACATTAACGATTATGCCAAAATCGTGTTGTGTTTGGGGTTGTAATCCCTTAATGTATCCAGGTACATAATGGATTCGGTTTTAGGCTTTTTCAGTTTTCCTGCAGTAAAGTCTAAATCGACCCAATAGAACATCAACACAGATCCTACAGCCTTGGACATACTGTACCGACAGAACACCAGCGGTCTCGCATCTACAGGGGGCAGGCTGGCAATCAACCACTCATGACCGGATTTGGGAAAGATTTTCTCAAAGATCATATACAATGTTTTTGTTGGTTGCTCGCTGTTGGTGGGTAGCATAGCAAAGCTCGCTAGAGTAAGAGGGCTAGCTAGTCCTAGCTCTGGTCCAAGGCTTAAGTGAGGCAGGAGCTCTCCTTTAACGCCCTGTCATGAACCATACATTTCTCCATTTGCTTTTTTCACTCAGTCTGCTCTACAGTATAGATGATTAGTTCAGATATTTTCGTTACTCAGCGAAATGAATACGGTTTTCATTTCAAACAATGAAAGTCCTTTTCTCTGAGGTGGCTTTACTTTCCGCCCCGCATATTTTGTATAGCACATAATCCACTAGCATGGCTTCGCCATCCTGAATATATCTCTCACGTTCTGTTTCTCTATCGTAGAGAGAGATCACATGATCAGGATGGCAACTGTTTACTAGTGGCAATTATTTGTTGTGACATCACGCTGATTTACACAAGCATTTCAATCTGGCTGAATCTTCTCCTCTCTGGTAATAGCTGTGGTGTAGGCGGTTACAAGCTGATAAAGTACTGGTGTGCAATTTTGTGGTCAAGCGGTGCAGCCACTTCTATGTGACACGTGTGTCCATCCATGTCCATTTGTAGCATGAAATTTAGACCAATCAGGAGTAGCCTATGCAAATCAGGGGTAAACACAGGTGTAATTGATCAAATTAATTATGGTCACAGCCAAATGGAACAGGGCCCTAATTCATGTTATTAATTACACCTGTGTTTACCCTGCTTTGGCATGTCAAAATGGCTGCAGTGAAAAGGACCCATCTTTAAGATGATTGGTCATAAACCTGCACCACTTCACCATCTGGATTTTTGTACTAACCAATCAACAGACAAACCAACAGAACAAGCTTTGGCTGCTGGTCGCAGCAAAAAACAATACATGAAAAATAATCAATGCTCTTATTTAATAATTATCCTCTTTAGAGCAACCAGAACATACTGAGATGTGATTATGTTTCTTGCTGCAGACAGGGGTGTTGCCTAGGCAACACTCTTGCCTTGCTGCTTTTGATAACCATTTAGAGAGAATAATGAAAGGAGATGAGAAAGAGATGTACAGTTCTTCAGCTGTAATGAGGGTTTGGGGTTTGTGGAGGGGTTTTTGAAAGTGGCCATTTTCATAATTGCTATTGCAGAAGCAAAACTATTTGCTCCCAGCGAACACAAATAGAACTGATACACTGTAATAAAGAAGTTAGTGATAAATGCAGAGGCTGCTCCAATGGGCATCGTGTTGTGAGGTGTGATCAAAGGGTGAAATGACACCTTTTCCGAGTAGTAGAGCAGCAGTGGATAGACCATCAGCAGAAACCAAGGCAAGCTAATAACATGAAAAGTGCCATGACATTCCAGTCCAACTCAAAATCTGTGTTGAGGGGTTTTCTGATCGTAGGGTCTGGTTACTGAGAGAAGTCCAGAAACGGACTACGATAAAATGCCCTCTGAATCCAAGTTTGTGCCTAGTTGGGTATCTCTGCAAACAAAGTAAATCACCAAGGAGATTATTATAATAAAATAGTAATTAAACCTCTGTGAGGAGCATGACTCAGCTATGACCACTGTGTTTACTCTACCTATAACCAAGTAGAATATGTAAAACCATAGCTGTAGCATAACTGGTTATGGCTACATTTGTCAACACATACCATGAACAAGAGGTCAATCAACCCCCAAAAATGTAAACTGTAAGAACACATAAGAACCTCAAGTGAAACTGTCTTATCTCAATGACACAAACTGTTTCAGTCATTAGTCAACAATAATACAAACCCCTGCACACGTCAACAAAACACAGAGCTCTGTCACAGCCCTTACATAATCTTCCCTCAGGAACAGATATGGCTAATAAGGACAAAAACCTCTCTAATCTCATACAAGCAGATGGAATTGTTGCAAAGGTCTTTAGAGCAAAAATACTATTGGGTCATTGGGAACAGCATGTTCCTGCTTGTATACCAGAATAAAAAAAATTTCTCCAGGGAGACATTCCTGAACAACAGTTTCACCCATTTCTCGGGTTTAGAGAGTGTGGTGGCGATAGCCTGCCTAACCTTTACCTGGCATGGTTTCATCTTTGGCCAACTATCATCTGTCATGAGCTTCAGAAACTCCCATTCAGTCTCATGCAGCTACACTGTTGACTAAATAAAAAAGATAGTAGATGTCTGGAGTCAGGCTAAAGATATCCTACCCCAAGCAGAGATCATCGAACATACAGTAGACTTTCACTGCTACTAATGATGCAACTTCTTGCTGAAATTGAGGGACATTAATCTAACCCTTTTCACACCTGATCAGCAAACAAAACTGGAGATGCAGTATGTGGGAGAGAGACCTAAGAAGAAGGGCTGAGGCTGCAAATCAGTATTGCTCAACATTCCATTGTGATTGTGACATGGCCCTTGTATATATGTACAAATCCAATTATTGATAGACCTTTGACTGCAGTTTTATCAACAATGTAGCCTTCCCTCCCAGCATGTTAGAGACATTATACATTAGTAATAATAAGTGCTATCACAATTTATTTTTATGTAACACTGCCAACAATCCCATGTATGCTTCATCATCCACATTGATACAAAGTTCTTTACCAATGTAACACAATCTCAATGATGTAGTTCTTTACCAATGTCACTTCCCAGAAGGGCATGGCAAGTTTGTTTTTCATCTTAGTATTTGTTATTCTTACTGATTACTTTGTACAGCAATATAATGAAACCTCTGATATATAGCAAATCTGTAAATTGTATTTACATGATGCAATCTCATCACCATGATGTATCAATGTGTTATTGTTAGAAAGATTTTTGTTCTTCCAGACACATCTAATTAACCTCAGGTCCATGCTATCAAAACACACAGTGCAAAAGCTAAATCATATATTTAAAAATAACACCTAAAATATAAAGCAGCCCAATCCAAAGTTAGGGTAATAAAAACGTCTTAATGCCCCTATGGTGCCAAAAAGGTAGCCTATAAAAACAAAAACAGCTAACCAGTATTTACTGTAACTTGGTTGAGTAATGCACCAAGAATGCAAAATGGGTTTGTTGAGGCCTAGGAACACAAACCCTAACCCATATCTGAGTGCAGTCTTCTGACTCAGAGTTTCAGCCTGGATTTTAGTGGGAGGAAGTCACAAGGTTCAACATCTGCATGACTTCAGTAGCCTACACCTCACCGCAAAACACAAAGGAGAGGAAGGTATATGACACCCCTACTACTGCACCAAAAGAAAGACATTAAAATAATGCCCTTTATGTACAATGACTGAGTGGGTGTGTAGCTGTATGCATTGTGCCTCAATGTCCATAGCCCTGAGGAAAAGATCAACTGTTTATTCAAGCAGCAAGAGGACGAGTAGCTATTTTCACTGCTAAGGTATGAATCAACGATATAGCCTATATCTGGTGCAAACAAATCATATACGTTCTCCGATAAAGTCTAAAACAGCACTGGTCTAGCAGGCATTTTCTATTTGAGTATAGGCCTACTGCTAAAAGAAGCCTAATAGGCAGAAGCGGTCAAGTGCCATAAGAGCTCCTCATTGTTCAGTCTTCCCATCCCCCTCCCCAGCTCCTGCAAGGCAACATTGCCTCAAGCCTTCTTAAAGGCACAGAGCAGACAGGTTTGATGAGTGCGAAGGAAAAGACAACATGAGAGTAACTGAAACATGGTAGCCTACGTTGTTTTCTACAGGAGAGACACATCGTAGAGAGTTAGAGGAGCTCCCTATCTTAGTTTGTGCAGGTTAGCTAGCAGAGCTCAACTGGCAGGAAAAATAGTCGTATGTATCTTTTAAGGGGCAATGATCATGGGACTTAAAGGGGACAAGATTCAACTTATCATTTCCTGATAACCATTGCTTTACTTCAGTCTTAGTAGTGGATGTGCCACTGCCAACTCTGGGCCTCAGGTAAAGTGGAGGGGGCTTAACATACAGTCATGGTGCTTCTCACATCTCACACCATACCAAAATTACCTTATTTTTTATGTTGACGAAGCTTAACCAAGATAACTGAGTAGACCCTATGTCGGTGGTCTAACATATACCCTTGCCATGTAGCCTATAGTGATATTTACTGTTTTATTTCTCTCTCAATCAAATACAATGCTAAGCCCTGTTCCAAAGCTAAGAATTATTGTATCAGTGAGAGAAAATCTATATACTCGTGTCATCTCACCAATCGTGTAAACATGTGTTATTCTGTATGATTGTATAGTTAATCAGTAAACATGTTTGTATATTTGTACTTTGTATCTCTGAATGTGACTGGTGTAAGTGTAATTTCCCCCCAGGATTAATAATAAAGTAGCCTACCTAAGCCAATAGCCAACATGTGCCATGTGAAACAGCAGTAAGTGTTGATTTGTTTAATCACTAACAGAAACATGGGTCCAGATCTCATGAGTAGGCTAGCCTCCTCCAATCATAGACATATCCTACTATCCTCTTATTCCTGCCAGAGCTAGAGAGAAGAAAGAACGAGATAGCCTAGATGGTGTAAAGAGAAAACATTCCCCTCACAGGACTACTGGTCTAAACCAAGTTGATAAAGGCAGAACAACAAGCGGATAAACCACTCAGAATAGTCCGTGTTTTCTGACCTGTTCAGATTCTGAATCGTAATCCTCATCGTCCCCACTCAGTGACAAGGCCATGGTTCCTCTGTTCTCATCGTTTGTCCAGCATAGAGCAAACTGACATGGCTGAAGCGTTCCGCCCGCTGCTGTTCTCTGCTGTTCCCCCACTCAGCCGCCCCCCTCTTCTTCCTTCCCTCCCTCCCTCTCCCTCTCTCTCTCTCTCTCTCTCTCTCTCGCTTACACACACTTCACACACAGCTCAGGAACAGGCAGCTGCACAGGCACACACAAGGCGACAGGAAGCCTCATGAATATGCGTCGGGAAGTCGGAGGGGGGAGGGGGGCAGGCAAAGCCAATGGAAAGGCAGATGGCATTCGGTTACAGGGTTGCTTACAAAGGGTGCCCAGACCATGGCCCAGACTCAGAGAGCGGGACAGTGCGTGTGTGTGTGTGTGTGCGTGTGTGTGTGTGGGGGGTGTCACAGTCACAGAAATAGCACAGAGGGAGGGAGGAGACAGGAGCAAGGGGAAGACATCTGGCTCCTTGGGAATTTGGAGAGTGAATCGAGGTAGCGGTTGAAGGGAGGTGGATGTTGTGATGTGATGGTGTGTGTGTGTGTGTGTGTGTGTGTGTGTATATATATATATTGTTGTGAGGTGTTTGTCAATGAAGACGTTACCTTGCTCCTCCTGTAAAAAGCAGGAAGTAATCCAGTGAGCAGGGTTTGATTGCTCTGACCTGAGAGCTGGTTCCTTGGCCACATTATCACTTCCTTGATTGATCAAGCCTCCCAGACAAACAATGTATTGTAAAGCTGATTCCAGGTATAGACAATAAAATCCACTTTTTTTATAGACAATAAAATCCAGGCCTAATTCAACATTTATAAACCACAACAAGACTACATTACTTCACAGGCCATAATATAATGTAGTTGATGCCTATAATCTGATTTCTCCTACGGATTTTGACTGGATGACGTCAAGGATGGTATGACTGAGGGGCAGTATGATCAGGCCACCACTAACGGGAAGAACATAATGGAACTAGAGTCAATTAGAAGTTAAGTTCTAATGTGCATTACAGATACTCTTTCTGAACCATAAAGAGTGACATATAGAAACTACTATGTTAAGGGCTTGCCCAGGGCAGGACTTGAACCCATACTTGTGGGCCAGAGGTGTTGCGCCAACAGGGATGTCCCTCTTGGAGGGACTGTTAGAGCCCATTTGAGGAGTGAGTTTAACCTACTGAGTTTAAACTACTCTCTACCACTACCTGGGACTCACATGGACACTTTGTTACCCGATTACATTCACTCTTTTAAACTCACTCTAAACCACTGGGTATCCAGGTCACGGCACCAATGTAATCCATGTTAAGGGATAAGGGCTTGCTAATGGTGGAATTCAAACCCACGCTCTCCTCTGCGTGTGAGGAGGACGTGTTAACAGTTGCGCAAATAGCGACGTCCCTCTTGGAGGGACTGTTAGCGCTCCTTTGAGGAGTGAGTTTAATTTATTACTCCCTACCACTACCTGGGACTCACGAGGACACTCGGTTCCACCAACACCACAATCACAAGAGAACAACAAAAAGGTGCTATGTAAGCGTATCCATAGTAGCCACTAGATGGCAGTCACAGGGTGCTGCTTGTCCTGTACCCACCCAACCTCTTGGTACTTCTGAAGGTATCACTGGTTTTGTTCTGACCTCAAACGCAGAGCCAAATACACAATGTGCACCCTCAGTGGGTTTTCTAAATTGGTTGACCCCACCACCAACATTCCAGTTTACACTGTCCTTTTCATCGTGAGGGGGTCAGGTGATGGGTTTCAAAATACAGTTACGGAATCAAAGTTTAAACAACAATGGCCATGGTGTCAAAAATGTTGGTACTATAACGTTACAATACACACCATAAATAAACGACCACGGAGAGTGCCTTCGACCGACAGCGTATATGTATGGCCACACACAAAAAATATTAAACCGCGTTACAAATGCAGCTACGACATCAAGAGCCGTCTCTCAAGTTATCTCATCTGTCGAGCAGCATTGGATTGTGGGTAGCTGTGTTTCCTGTCAGGACAGGCATTGGGCACAAAGTTTTGGGATGTAGCTAGCCAGATAGCTAACTTAGCTGGTTGCTACCTTGTCTCGTTCTTCGAGTAAAATATTGTAGTAAACATACTAATCGAAGTCCGAAGCACATACCAGGCGACTCTTCCAGTGCAAAGACGGAAAAGATCGACTGTTAGCCAGTAGCACCATGAGTTTGAACGAACACTCTTTACAGGCTCTGTCATGGAGAAAACTTTATTTGAGCCGTGCAAAATTGAAGGCTACCAGTAGGACGTCGGCTCTTCTATCGGGTTTCGCAATGGTGAGTAACGTCAAACAGAAGCTAGCCAGTTTGGATCGTATAACATCATCTAAATTTGAAGGATAAACGTATTTTCCTGTGCGCTACTATGCAGAGTGGTGTGACGCGCTCCTATCAAGTTGGTAAACTAGATCAGTGATGACGGATCTCATGTGATCTAGCCTAATATGTTTATTGACGATCTGTTGCAAGATTAAAAAAATATATAATAAAAAATAGCTTACAGAAATAGACTACATTGTAAATTTGTGACGCAGTGAGATGCCACAAGTTCGCCATCATTCAGTCGGGTGTGATGTAAGTGGTCCAGTGTCAATGAATTATGTGAACATACAGCCCACTGACAGGTCAATGTAGGCCTTTCATTATCACAAGGGCTGGGTATTGGCAAGGACCTCACGATAAGATACTTGTCATGATACACGGGTCACGATATGATACATTGCAATACAATACAATTCAATACATATTGCAATACATTGAGATACTCTACATAATTTACTGAAAATTTTAGCTGAAAATACAACTCCATCCCCCGCTCCCAGGAGGTGATCCTGAGGACGGAGGGAGTGTAAGGACATTTTAAATCCATTTTAAACATTAATGTATATATGATTGAATTCTATCCTTCATTTTTTAAAATCTGGATAGAAATTCCCTGTCCGTATCGAATCTGTACCATGGAAAATCAATACAGTATGTGTATTGCTGTATCGATTTTATTGCACTGCCCTAATGATCACAACATGCCAACTGCCTGTGCACATCACGATTGTAATGCCAACTTAAGATTTTAGTTTATGCACTAAAATTGTTTAATGCTGATGTGCAAGATTTGGCCATAATGGGGTTAATTGTAAGTTAGTTAATTGATTAGTTATGCTAATTATTTTTAGCTTTGTTTGAGCAAATTGTCAGCCTCGAACTAATGTCCGTGAATATAAAAGTAAGAATAAGTTTGCTCACATTTGGAAAGATTACAGTGTAGCTTTAAACATGCATTCTCCTAGGTGGCCATGGTGGAGGTCCAGCTGGAGACAGATCATGAATATCCCCCTGGGCTGCTGATTGCCTTCAGTGCCTGCACTACTGTTCTGGTGGCAGTGCACCTCTTTGCCCTGATGATCAGCACTTGCATCCTTCCAAACCTTGAGGCGGTGAGCAACGTTCACAACCTGAACTCGGTGAACGAGTCTCCCCACGAGCGCATGCACCGCTACATTGAGCTGGCCTGGGCCTTCTCCACTGTCATTGGCACCCTGCTCTTCCTGACAGAGGTGGTTCTCCTGTGCTGGGTTAAGTTCTTGCCACTCAGAGGTGAGAAGCGGCTGAACAACACCATCAGCTCAGGCGAGGCAGCAGCCATTGCCTCCACCTCAATCATGGTGCCGTTTGGTCTGGTGTTCATCGTGTTTGCTGTGCACTTCTATCGCACACTTGTCAGTCACAAAACGGATCGTCAGATTCGGGAGCTGGAGGAGCTGTCCAATATCACCAGACTACAGAACCAACTGGACCACAGGGGAGAGACGGACACCCTGCAGTCCTCCTCCGTCCATTTCCACCAAAACAATTAGGAAGAATAAGGTACAACAGTCAACAACTTATAGTGAAACTTTGCTAAGTTTTTTTTATTTTATTATTTTATTTGCATGAACACATCCTCTGTAACGGTGCATGTTCATTGTCATCATCTTCCCTATATCCTAAAACAAATTGTATAAGTTGTTTCTCTATATCTGTGAAGTAATGCTGCAGGCTTCTCTTACATTTTCACGGCAGTGTTACAGTTTACCATATTTGTATATGATTGTTTTAGTAATGTTGTGGTAACTGCATCACTGCACAGCCACAAGAGAAACATAGTGACTGACTTGAGTGATTATCTTTTTTTCTTTTAATGTTTGTTGTCTTATGTTCTTACACAGGCATTGTGTTCAAACCAAAATTTTGTCTCTGGCAGCTTAAAATACCAAATTGGGATGAGCTCAAGAACTCATTTTAATTTAATTTTGTATTAATTTTTTTTGTATTTAATTTTGCCGAGTCGAGATGGCAATAGCTATTAGTGACCCAATGACAGAAGTCAAGGAGAAGTTTCCTCAGCCATGTGCAGCCCCTAACAACATCTCGGGAAGACACAATTCTCCAGCTTCAGAGCGACCCTTCCCGAATAGACATGAAGACATGTCCCCTGCTGAGGACTTTCCTCCTGTCTCACAAGCACCATGGACCCAGTGGAAGACACTCAGTCACCTGAGAACAGGAATGGGACAAACAAAGGCTGCTTTGGTCAGATGGGGCGAAGCAGAACACACCATCCAGCACTGCCTTGTCTGCCCTCTACTACCAAGCCCTTGCAGCTCAAAAGACCTTGAAGAGATCAATAAAAATGCAAAGAACTGTGTTAAGAAATGGGAGACTGTCATATAACCAACATGCTTCGAAGACTTGAAAAGAATAATTTAATTTTGCGAAATGTCATCTAAGTGTTTCCCCTAGGATTTTTTTTCAGGGGGAGTGGTAGGCACCCCTGAAAACTCCTAGTGTTGTCACGGAGCAGGCATGTCACGGATACATGGGTCGACAGTGTTGTCATAAATAAGGCGTTTGTTAGCATACAGTAGATATCCATGTTTGTTAGTATCTGTGTATTTCTCTACACGGCTGAAATGAAAAGAGTGCTTAGGTAAGTAAATATTCACAATATTTAGTAAAAACACAAAAACATTACTATAAAAAAAAAAAAAAAATCCTGCAGAAAATGTGTGAGAATGCTGAACAGAGAGATGGCAAAAGCATTGCTGAAAATGCATAACCAAAATGGGAAAAATGTGAACAAACTTGAATGCAACACCATTTAGTCCAATACACACAGCCTAGCCAATTTTAGCCTACATAGTTACAAACATCAGAAGACACACTTAACCGTGATTACTTTACTTATGTAGCTAGCTACAGCAACAGACAATATTTTCATTACATCATCTCTCACTCCCAGTCAGAAAATGTCCGCTAGCCGCAATGCTAATTTTCGCTACGTTAAACTCTATTGACTTATGCAAAAAATGTTGGCGATCTAAAAGTCCCATATTTTTGGCTTTAATGGTAGGGGACACACTGCTGCCAATTACCAAAAAAGAGTGTTTTTAAGGAATGCTTAGGCCAATATGCTTAGTGCTTATTGCTATAGTAGACCAATAGTATTGGTTTTGCAAGTTTAAGTGCATATTTTTCCATGAAAAGACCATTATTGTCAGTTCCTGATGGTCTTTTGACAGTTGGTATTTCATATTGGGACAAAAGAAATAGCTTTTTTGGACCTACTTTGCTGTACAAAAACATGTCTGCATGAAGACATGTTGAGCTTTGGTTTACATCACTTTTTGTAGCGGAAGGAAATGTAACCTGGGAACTAGTTTTGATGGTAGAAGTACTTAGGGATACATTTTGTATTTGCGAAATAAGCAAGGTTTAACTGTTGTTACTACTACTTGTATGTTTTTGAGATTTAACAGGATTGTGCATGTTAAGGCACACTTACGTTTTTATAATATATGGTACAAGTGTGAAATGTAGATGCTTTTTAAAATCTGTTCTTTGGCACTTGGTGTAATTCGTTAGTAATGTAATGGACACAAACTAATTTCAAGCTGAAATGTCCTCAGTGTTATGGACTCCCCTAACAATTAAAGGTCAGGTCACACATAATATACTGTAGCATGATTACTTGGCCACTGTTTACAGAATGAGCCTTGGACATTTTTATGCGAGTTCCTCATTTTGTAAAATCACAATCACAACATTTGTGGGAAGGAAATACTTCACCAACACTTCACCAACTCTGCAGTTTTAACCTTGGTGAATTTGCAAATATAGAAATATGAATATGAAAACAATATGTAACATCTGCACTATGAGCCTGCTACGAGCTAGCTACCATTCAAGTTAGCAATGAAAGAGAAATTCCGTCTGCCAAGGTAAATTCAGTCTGCTTCACTGTTTGAGTGTTTGGGTACCCTTAAGGCCATAGAATGCCTTATTTTTATTTTAATGCTCTTGGTCCGACCCCAAATGATAATGATTATAGCAGAGATTGTAGCAGAGCCAGTCTGCAAAGATGAAGTTTCCACAAAGGAGCTCAGTTACTTATTTTATCTATATAGCAATATTTAAATGTTAAAAATCATGAATACATTTTTTAGACTTGGGTATGTGTAAAAGTACTTCTGGGGGAATTACTTTACTGAAAAACCTGATTATTTGTAACATTTTGCAGCCTTGGATTCTGTCATGAAGTATTATTTTGGAAAATATTTGCGCTTAGCAATCTTCATAAATGTGCAATTTTGAAAAGGGCTCTTATGAGGATGATTACGCTTCCCTGGCACAATGTATCTGTGTGAATTGTTTATTGATGGTTAAAGCTTTTATGTAAATTATGAACACCTCGTGAAATACTAATATAAGTTTTTAAAGTGTTACAATTTGTTTGAGCATGTGTGGTTTGTCACTTAAGTAAAGGTTTAGCCATACCTTGGAGTGATACAAAATCCCAAAATGGTCTGTATGCTTCATTTATTCATAATTTTACATAGGCTTTGATCTTCTTAATAAGGAACATAGTTCACAAGACAGTTATTGATTAAAAAACTGAGATGTACACTGAACATTAAAAAAAAAAAAAATTACCACATTTTCATTAGTTGTTAAATATATTGGGGGCATGAAAAAAGGGAGGAACGGGCTCACTTATAGTATTAAAGTCTTGCATACAATGGGTGCTCCTGTAATGGAAATGTCCATACTCAGAAACAGGAAAAGAAATGGGCAGCACTCCAAAATGCGTATAATGTCTATTTTATTGCCACACAAGGGACGTTTCGGGCGATGCCCTTCCTCAGCGTGTTCTGGCAATGAGGGGTGAGCGTGCACAGGTGCGTAATTATAGGCGGTTATCTCGCTACTACGCATGTCAAACAGGTGTTAAAAATTCAACCCATGAATAAAATAAAATGCAACAAACTAAAGTAGGGCGGCCCCGGCCACGAAGCCAGAGAACCGGTGAGAACGCCCTCCTCTGCTCCAACCCCAGAGCCGAGGCACCGTCTCGGGGTGAGGACGTAGCCCCCCGTCGGAACCGCCACTAGCCCAGCCTTCTTCCACCGGCAGGCCCCCGAGAGGAGGCCCAGGCGGGTCTTTGTCGAAGGGCGGCCTTGGCCAGAGAACCGGGGCGAAACCGGCCGGGGCCGCCTTCCTCGGCTCCGTTCCCGAGTCGAGGCACCATCTTGGGGTGAGGACGCGGCCGCTTTGGCCTCCTCTTCAGTCCCCCCATTGGAACACAGTCACTGAGACTAATTTACTACCCGCCGATACGTGTCGGAAATCATACAGACCGACTCTCAGATTTACCCGGAGCCCACGAAAAACCCGGTAAGAGGTAGACGGGGATTCCCGGGTGAGGTCCCGGGAAGGCAATTCGCTCCCGCCTATGGGGATTTAAGTGGTGCTTTAATTTTGGTGGGGTCTTTCATCCCATACGTCGTTCTGTGGGTCCGGTCGACCGGGGACTTTGCCAATTTCTTGGCCGAGGCTGGACCAAAAAACCACCACTGAGGATTACTCTCACACGTCAGCGGCTTTACCCGGCTTTTGGGGCCGGGGCTCCGGGGGGGAACACACAATTTGTTTTAATTTGTTCTACTTTAGTTTATTGTTTTTTTATTCCTCGGTTGAATACCAATGTAATCTACATTTGATGAGATCTTAGATACAAGCTCACTAATGACATTGTTAACACCTGTTTGACAGGAGTAGTAGCGAGATGACCGCCTATAATTACGCACCTGTGCACGCTCACCTCATTGCCAGAACACTGAGGAAGGGCATCGCCCGAAACGTCCCTTGTGTGGCAATAAAATATATTAGGGGCCTCATTTATCTTAGAGTAATATCTTTTCTTTAACATGTTAAGTCATGGTCAGAAGGAAAACCACAGAAAGGGAGTGTCAGCAGCAATACAACAGTGCACTTGAACATATGTGTAGTATTCAGTCAGTTGTCTAGTAGTCATGCACGGGTCTGTTCAGATTAGTGTCCCCTTTGCCAACATATTCTCCTGCAATAAACCGTTGACTGGGTTTTTATGAGAG
The DNA here is from genome assembly GCF_949987555.1 of Borostomias antarcticus. Taxonomy (NCBI): domain Eukaryota; kingdom Metazoa; phylum Chordata; class Actinopteri; order Stomiiformes; family Stomiidae; genus Borostomias; species Borostomias antarcticus. The sequence continues at coordinate 8,479,538 of NC_140256.1, read as the reverse complement.
CACAAAAATCCCTCCTCTTTGTCTTTTGGGATGCTCTTGTTGCTGCAAGAGCTTGTTTTGTAACCTCTGAACAAGTCCTCCACATTCTCCCTGTACTTGGCTAAACATTACAAGTAGAGCTCAGCATTGATCTTCCTTTTGGTCTCTTCTCCCTGTTGGGACAATGCTGAGGTTATGAGTTAGACATTAGGGAAAAGATGTTCATTAACGTTACTCAATGTAAGTGTACAGTTTGATTGTGATAAAGCCAGATACACTCCATATATGTATATATTTTGTAGTGGTACCTGGATGTATGTGATGGCGTGATGACCAGAGCTTCCTTGCTAGGGCCTTTGTCTTTCTGCAGGTCTGCCTTGCAAGCAACCAGGATAACTGGAACCCCACGACAGAAGTGATGCACTTCTGGGTACCACTGAAAGCACATGAGAATGCCATCGTAAAGAATGTCAATGGCCTTTCTATAAAAGGCAATGTTTGAACAATATACATCCTGATCCTACTGCATTAATGGGGGATAAAATAGGAGAAAGTGCAGTACCTTTATCAGAACATTGTCAAAGCTTGGGTGGCATGTGACATCATAGCAGATAAATACCAGGTTGACTTTTTTGTAAGAGAGAGGCCGTAATCGGTCATAGTCTTCTTGACTTAGAACAGATGTTACCGTTGATCAGAGATGCTGTCTTAATAATAATAATAAATGTTATTTATATAGCGCTTTTCAATGACCCAAAGTCGCTTACAAAGATGTCAGCAGGAGCAAAAGAAACACAAAAAAACAAAACAGGCATTAGTCTTACAGTCCTGCATATTCATTTTTTAAATGATTAGAAAATCACACACACCACAAAATGTTACCACTCCATTTTCCTCAAATAAATATTCTTAGCAACTGGTTGTAATGGCATTGCTCAGAAATGTTACTCTAGTGCTGTGACTCTTAAAGACCAGGGATACCTGTTTAGTCAGAGTAACCACATACCGGTAGTATTGTAGAGATTTAGCTGAAAATCTGCCCCTCAGTACTTCACATTTTTGAACACAGATGGAACATATTTCTGAAAGACAATAATTAAAGATGCTGTACACATCAGTTCCAATGCTAATCCAGTACAATAAGAGTGGGATAGCCAGTTAGCTCATGAGCTCACAACAACTAGCAGCAGCTTCCATAACATTAATGGTAGCGGTCAGTGGCTAAAGCAGTTACAATGATGATTCCTGTAACGTTAGCTTTTTTGCTGCAATTGGTTCAAACTTCTGTTTCTGGACAAAGGTAAGGGATAAACCCAGATAACACAAGGCTAGCGGACCGACAGCAGGTCCCCGATGGACGAGTTGGCGGACCTCTGGCCGAATACGCTGGCGGACATCCGGCCAAATCCGCTGGCGGGTTCCTGGCATGGAGGTATAGTTCCTGGCCATTTGCACATCGAATGGCAAGCGGACCTCTGGCGGATTATTAGCGTCAGGGACATCGGTTCGCTAGTAATACGAAATGCTCCAGCTATAGGCAGGGAAAGTAATCTCATCGCCCCCTAGCGGTAGTGTTCCTAATGCCGAGAGAATGAATGGGATTTCTCATAGCACATTTTCGGAAACATTATATCTCGGTCTACATCGAAAAGTTAGTAGAATGCATGAAATATGATATACTTGGAGACAAACTTTATTGATTCTGGTGATCATATTCAATTTTCAATCACAATCCGAATTATGTATATATTTTTTGCAACGAGGTGGTAAAGAACTACATACGGCATGCATGACGTCATTTTGTGCGCCTCTTCGAGCTTGCTGACTCTACCAGCTAACATCCAACACCATACAACCAAATTACAAATCAGTACACCTACGAAAATGCCGATATGCATTGCATGACTGGCCGAATACTTCAGCAATAACAAGAAGTGCATCCCACTCGCTGACAATCATTTTATATGTGGCCATGTAGAAAAATGCCGCTATTCGCAGGGGGAGCTGTTAGGTGTTGTCAGGGCTAGCATGAAGGACCGGTCATATCATGTTATGGTGAGTTAGCATAAGTGAACCTATTATGGTTAGGGGTTAGGGTTACGGACCAGTAAGAATAGCCAGGCGCACCTGCGGATCAGACCAGCTAAGACCAGTCTGACCAGCTAATACCATCCTAACCAGCTCACGTTAATAGGAGGCTTTGGTTATGACATTTCACAACGTAGCACTGTCCACATGCAATTCAACTCAACTTATTATTCGTATCCATCTTTCCAGCTCTTTAGGATCTCTTGGAAATGAGTAGAATTTGCAACCATTCGTCTAATACCGATGGGAGCAATGTGTCGCAAAGCACAGCATTTTTCTCATGAGTGAAGTATGCGCCCTGCTTTGTAGTCCATTTATGAAATGAATGGAGCAATTTCAAAAATTTGAATGAAGGCGAAATACTGTTTGAAATTCTTACAGTTAGTAGGTTATTACTGTAAAGACACCCACAACTTTTTGTTTTGATAACTTCACCGAAATGGCTTCGTAGTAAATATTAGAAAATCCGGTCTATGGCAATTTACATTGAAACTCCTCTCCGATAGTAAAAAATCCGCTAGGGGCGCATGTTTTCACTTTCCCTCCCTATTGCGCCACCACCATTCTACTGGTAGTTTATTATTTATATCCTAGGCCCATTAGCCAGTCTAGGTACTTGTGTGTCCTATCTCAAACACACCTGAACTAACTAGTTGCACCAGGTGTGCTTGAAACGGGGTTGGGTAATTTTGATTAGTTGCATCAGGTGTGCTTGAGACAGGGGGTAGACTAATTTTGATACAGGGGGTTGAATACTTTTGAGACTGCAGTAGTGATTAAAAGTAGCATTTTGTGTTGAAATTGTATTTTTATTTTTTTAAACAACAACATTGTAATATTAGTTTTATTGAACTATTTAAAATGTTCTTGTCTACTTTGTTTATAGCAAAAAGCTGAGAAATTGTGAATTTTGCCAATAAGCCTAATATGCAATGGGGGCTTCCAGCCTTGTGCATAATTTGCACACAAAAAAACACGGACAAGTACATCACTGTGGCAGGCAAACGCCAGAAGGACCATCTGTCACAGGCAGATAAAAAGTAAACTGAAAGTATACTCACTTATTTTTAGTTTTAAAAGGTTTACTAACATACACTTGAATAAACATAGGTAATTTTTTGGTAAGGGTAGGCGTGGGGCTGCTATAACTACGGTGACCTTCACTTTCGCATATAAACTCTTGAAAACCACTTCCAATTCGGTTTTATATTTTGTACGATAGGGTATGTATATTTGACACAAATGTCAAATGGCAACTTTAATGGGAGTTAATGAAGACTGTAGCCTATTAACTTTTCAATTTTAAATGGTTCATCTGATATGGATTTAATAGGTCTACCCTCAAATTAAAAATACTATCTGCACTATAACCTCATAGTCATTGTATTATTTAGACAGAGCTAAAGCAATAAGTTAATGCTTCACTGTCCCAACCTTACACACTCTTGTCTTCATGGTCAATTCAAGTGGAACCAAGGCTGAAAACAACTGTGTGCACAGGTGTGGCAGTGACAGCAGCACCGTTCCCTTGTGAACGTGACAGCTGTGACACACTGACAATCTGATCATTGTTAACCAGTTACTTCAACTTTTGGTATATGTGTATAGCCTACTGTAGCCTATGTACTTTTTCCAGTCTTTTTCCTTATTAGGCATTTTTCCATTTGTTATGTTGTGTATTATGTAGTCCTACTTTAAATGTTGTTTTATGCTGTGATGAAATTTCAGTGCTGCTAATGTGCGTTATGTGGAATATGGAACCACGTTGTGCATGTCAAATTTATAGGAGACAATAATCCACTTAATTTAATGTATTTATATTTTTTATTACACCACATATTGCCCCCTCTTCGTTGGCTTGGTAGTTAAATCTAGGCCTATAGCCTACACCTTTTTTCTTGCTCTCCTATCCTCCAGTATTCGCTATGACTGCACTGCATCGCTCTGCCTAACCTCGCTCGAGTGGAGTCACCAGGCTCTCAGGAAAAATGCTCGCGCTGTTTATTTTCACTTCACGAGTGATTTCTCTTCATTTTCACTTCACGAGTGATTGACATTCTGTCAGTGTTCAATTTGCTCCTCCAAATGGAGAGAGCGGACGATCATTCGTTTCGCGGAGCGTACCGCTGTGGTCTGTACACAATTCTGAAGAAGCGGCGGCAATACATGTAGGCTAGCCTAACGGAAACCCTGAACAGAGAAAGAAGGAATATAATGAATGACAGTCTGATCCATAACAGAAATTGATACCAGTTTGCCCCCAGGAAGGCTGGAGTAAAAGTAGGCTACTTGGCCAGAAACGGAATCCCTTGAAGACAACTGACCAGGCACGGTGATACAGCTCCAACATCAACACTGGCTTATCAGCTGGAGGGATGATTAGAGCACCTGCCACCAGACTCACACATAGGCTACAGTATAAATACTGGTAGAGGAAACACAGAAGCCTACTTTGTGACTGAACTCACGCTACAGTTACCAATTCTGTGGGGGGCTGAGATGTTGGTGTTCCAGACGTTGTTGGCCATTGGCCTGTGGTTGAGCTCGGCTTCAGCTGCCACTGTATGTGCTGTAGGCCTATATCATTCTAGTCATCAAGAGCTGTTGTACTGTAGGCCTATGTATCCTAGACTGATGCTGTTTGTGTCGTCAATACCTGAATGTTACTGATCAGATCAGTATATTCAACAAAATGTAGCCTACAGAAGAAACCATTGAGGACTGCTGTTGCATTTTTATAATAATATATTTAATATTTAATATAATATATAATAATTATTATTTTAGTTATTTTTATGACTCCGCAGTAACTGTAATGCCACATTTAGATAGTGTTGAAGCTACTCAAAGGCATTGTTTTTGGTTGGTTGTTGAGCAGCTTGGTGTGGTGTACACGGAAGGGGGGATGGTGGAGGGCAAGAGCCACTACATGGGCTTCAGGAGATCAGTGGACGTGTTCAAGGGGATCCCATTTGCTGATCGTCCTGTAAGATTTCAGAAGCCAAAACCTCATCCTGGATGGGAAGGTATTTATCTCTTTCTATCTCCTTTTCTTTATTTCTCTCCCTTTCCCTCCTCTGTGCCTCTCTCTCTCTTTTTTCTATCTTCCTTACTGTTGTCTCAATACTCTCTCTCTCCCCCCCTTCTCTCTCCCTTACCCTAATTATCAACATTGTCATGAGTCTGGATGTCTGACTGTGTACTGTAAGCTTGTCCAGACAGTCTGACTGAGTCCTGTTCTTTTCTTGCAGGAGTGCTGCAGGCCAAAAAGTACAGGGATCGTTGTCTGCAGGCAACAAAGTCTGGCACGGAAGGGAGCGAGAACTGTCTCTATCTCAACATCTTTGTCCCTCAGGGACGCGAAGGTTGAAACATTTTTCCGTCAGAACATTAAAGCAGCACCATTCATCAGATCAGTCAGATCCTACATTAATTCTCGCTCTTAAAAAATGTAATGTACTGTAAAATGTGACAGTATCTAGAACCATAAAAAGGTATTTGGTCGTACTTGTGGGACAAAAATAATATTTTCTGGTTATTGCCAAAACCATTCACCAATACATGGTTCCACCAAGACACACAGGGTTCTCAAAGGGTTTTCACAGAAGGTTCACTTGGACAACCACAGGAACCTTTTGGAAGCATTTTTCAGCAACTATAACAGTAGTTACTGTCTGTCCTCCAGTCTCCACAGGACTTCCGGTCATGGTCTACATCTACGGTGGCACCTTCCTTCTAGGACTGTCCAATGATGTGAGCTTTCTGGGGAACTCACCGTACGATGGGAAGGAGATGGCTGACAGGGGCAAGGTCATCGTGGTGACGTTCAACTACCGGATCGGCACACTGGGCTTCCTTAGCACCGGAGATGCCAGTATACCAGGTTAGGCATAGAGCTGTGTTTTTAAGATTGATTGGATTATTAATTGAAGTAATTATTAATTGATTGATTTATTGATAGGTTGGTTAGTTGTATTCATTCAACAATTAAATGTCAGCAAGTCAAAGACTTGTTTATATTGTGGAAACCACTGGACTGTGAAGTGCCTGAGTCTGTTTGTTTTTCAGTGATTCTGCGTACAGTGACACAATGGCAGTTGCTTGTTTCTCATGACTACAGGGAATTATGGTCTATGGGACCAGCATGCTGCCATCGCCTGGGTTCACAGAAATATGAAGTCCTTCGGCGGGGACACAGACAATATCACCATCTTCGGCCAATCAGCAGGGGCCGCCAGTGTGAATTACCAGGTACCGAGATCCTGATTAGTCACTTATGACCAAGCAAGGATAGACTAGTTTTGGGGTTGCCCTTTGAATTTAGGTTGATTGGCTCGCTAATGTTAACTCACTTGGCCCTGTGTGTTTTTGTCCTTGTGCCTAGATGCTGTCTCCCTACAACAAGGGTCTGTTCAAGAGAGCCATCTCCCAGAGTGGGGTAGCCCTGAGCCCCTGGGCCCTGCAGACCAAACCCCTGGCTCTGGCCCAGATGGTCTGGTGGTCATTACAGCACTCACTGTCTGCTGAATGGCATGTTAATTATCTCTTGTAATCATGTGCCTTGTATCATGAGATTGGATTGATTTACTGTAATGTTCTGCCCAAAGATTGCTCCGAAGGTGGGCTGTCCGACGAATGAGACGATGGTTACCTGCCTGAGAATCACTGACCCAGTGGTCCTGACCAGGGCTGGCCAGCTGGCTCTCCGCGAGATGGGCAAAGGTCAATTCAGGGACAGGGGACTTTGTTTGATGGAATGCCCAACTGCTGTAAAACTTGTATAAAATACATTTAGTTAGGCTATTCTGAAATCATTTATGTACTCACTCAATCATTCGCTCGCTCATTCATTCATTCATTCATTTATTCATTCATTCATTCATTCATTCATTCATTCATTCATTCATTCATTCATTCATTCATTCATATATCCTCCCCCTCCAGGTCCTGTGTTTAACCAGTTGGAGCACTCTCCAGTGGTGGATGGAGACTTCATCCCTGACCATCCCAGCAAGCTGTTCCGCAACGCCGCTAACATTGACTACCTGGCCGGGGTCAATAACATGGATGGACACCTGTTTGCTAGTGTTGACGTCCCCTCAATCAACAAGAAATATACTAACACCACCCCGTACGTTTCACTGTTCGTGGAGCTCTGAACATATGAGGCTGCAGACACACTCTGGGTGTTTTTTGAGTTCTCAGTAGTTTGATGAGTTGCTCTGTTGATGTCTATTCATTCACAAGGTATTTTTTATCCTTGCCTGAACAGTATGATAAACACCAGAATACTTAACATACTGTACTATCGATAAACTACTAACTAGGTATACTAAAGAGTGCTAGACTGTGATTGTACTGTCCATCTGCCCTGCCTACAGGGAGGAGATCAAGGAGCTATTGGCTGGTCTGACCAGAGAGAAGGGGGCAGGAGCAGTGGAGTCGGCTTACAGCGTGTACTCAGAACCTTGGGGGGCAGAGCCCCAGCAGGAAGTGGTCAAGAAGACGGTGGTAGACATTGAGACTGACTTCCTCTTCCTGGCTCCCACGCAGGACGCCCTCAATCTCCATGCCAAGCATGCCAGGTAAGCTTGTAGATTACCACTCTCTCACCTGCCTGGGGTTTGTATGGGTCTGTTTCCCCCAAAGTAGCTAGATCCATCCATCCATCCATCGTCATCCACTTATCCGGGGCCGGGTCACGGAGGCAGTAGTTCCAGCAGGGGGCCCCAGACATCCCTTTCCCTAGCAACATCAATCAAGTAGCTAGATTGTTAAAAGAAAACAGGCACATTTATACATAAGGGCTATATCTTTTGCTGTCCCTAGATATAATCTTGATAATCCTAATCTAGGCTACTACTATACATAAAAATGTTGTCAACAACACTGCCTAGGAAGGATTAAGAATGGTGTTCTCTCTATCAGGAGACAAGGGCCATTCAGGAAGGATGGTGGTCTGTTATCCCTGTGATGTTGCATGCACGTTTGGTAATAGCTCATTAGTGTCAAGGTCTATTATGAATGTGAATGAAGATTGAGAACAGCACTTCATTTCAGCACTTCACTTCAAGAAGCAAACGTTTCGGGACTACGCCCTTTTTCAGTGCATGGCAAACAAATCATTGTTTGCGATGCACTGAAGAAGGGCGTAGTCCCGAAACGTTTGCTTTCATGGCATTAAAAATATCAACTTGGAGTGCTGTGCTCAATCTTCATTCATATACCATTTAGAAATTAGCACCCAGTTGTTTTCAGTATAAGTCAAGTTGAGTTGAGCGTGTTCTTTTTCTTTTCTATTATGAATGTGCCCTCGGCCTGATGTATCACTGCATGTCTCTTGTTGGAAACTAAATATCTCCCCTGCCACTCTTTATCTGCCTGTCTGCAGCTCTGTCATACATGTTTCCTAAGACATTTAGATATTCAAACCAGAGGTGGGCTCACATCAGTTTTCATTAGATCAAGCTAAATTTGGTTTGAGAATTGTTCAGTTCGTAAGTTCAGTGCGTAACTACTCTTACTCAACACTCCCACTGGCATCACTGGCTCCTTCTAACCCTTACCTTAGCTTAAATCTCACCCTAACTCTAACCCTTCCCTGTGTCTCTCATTGCCCCCACTAGGGGCATGTGCTTCCTCATCAACATGCCAACTTCCCTTTAGCCGGTCACTAACCTTCACCCTAACTAACCATAACACTGCTCATCTCCTCTCTCTCCACAAGGGGCACTGCACTTACCTACTCTTACCTGTTCACCATGCCCACCCGCATGTCAGGGTTCCCCAGCTGGGTGGAGGCAGAGCATGCGGATGACGTCCAATACATTTTCGGAAAACCCTTTGACTCGATTCTGGGCAACTTGCCCCGCCATCGAACCCTCTCTGAATACATGATCGCCTACTGGACCAACTTCGCCAAAACTGGGTAAACATGAAATAATAATCATCATAATAATAATCATAATAATAATTCATTTTAGTATTAAAAAAAAATTCAATGTCAGACAATCTCATGACCATGACCAACTGGCACCTGCATTTGAAACACAAAAAACATGTCAATGTAGGAATCAGGGAATGTTACAATTTCAACATGTCACCATCATTTTTGAGAACTTCAAATACATCTTTCCTCAACCTGTCTGCATCCGCCCCCCAACCCCCACAGTAACCCCAGTAAGACCCCAATAGGAGACAGTGAGGTTCCCGTCAGCTGGCCAGCCTACACCGGCTTTGGACGTCGCTACCTGAGACTCAACCACCGAACCAAATGGTATTCGGTCAAGAGCAACCTGAGGCCCGACAATGTACGATACTGGACCATCACCTACCCTAAGTTGCCGTCTGTCACAGCACAGGAATAGTTGATCTGCCAGCTTCTGAAGCTTTGAATTTCACTGAAATATAATAAAGACTGATTAGCACATAAATGCTTTGTGGTGTTTCATTTAAATGTGTTAAATGAACTTTATTGTTAGGAGCTGAGCATTTTGAGTAGGGAATATACTTACCCTGCTGCAATGCGAAAATATTATGTATGATTGAATCCTGATGAATAAACGAAAACCATGAGAGGGGAAAATGTGAGTCGGTTCGATTTGACAATTTTAATCTATTTGAAAGCCTGAAATCAGTTAATCTCTCCAATACTTGATATGCCATATCAGGCTGTTTGACTTCACTAGACCACCATTGCCTGACCAAAACTGTCCCAAACTCCAGGGTTCTGTAGAGTGCTGTATGTGTTCAAGTGTTCTGTGTTCTGTGTCCATTTTCTTTTGTAGTGTTCTTGGTCGCTTCTCCAGGTGGTGGAGCTGTTTTCTTCTGAATATAAACACTGCTGGTCTCAGTTCTTAGGCTGGTTTCTGCTCCTGGGTATCTATTGATGTTATAGACCAGGACAAGACTTGGTCTTTCCCATTTTCAAATAGATAGCAGTATGTTACAGGGATTTCAGAATCTACTGCTGTGCATCTTGTATGATTTCTAAGGCATATTCAGTAGGCTGTGTCATCACTCCAAAAGTCACAGTTCTCTGCTTTTGCAGAGGAGATCCTAGTACAGGTACTATTACATGTGTACAATAATGTGTCCCTGGTGCCCAGTATTACGTACTATAAGATTACAAAATTAGATACTATACGATTATAAAACAAATGATGAGAATAAGTGATTTAGTGATTATTCTGAATATATTAAAGCTACAAAAATGTGTTAATCACTGAAATATCCATACTGTAGGTTAAAGTAACTCAGACTGTTTTATTCAAAGACATTGTATATACACTCTACCAAAGATGCTTTTAGGCTTCTGCACAACACAAAGTTTTTCTTTCAGTTTCTGGAATCTGAGTACAGTAGGCACCTACAGTATAGAGGGCTCCAAAATTACAGGCACCCCTGACAGGCAATGCACAAAGAATAAAATCAAAAAATCAAAACATAATTATGGGGAAACTCCAAATACCAGCATGTGATAAATACTGTACCATATTAATGTTCCAATGGAACCAACCAAAACCTTTTACTGATTTAATTAAAAATCAATTTCCTCCAAATCAAGGTTTCACAATTAATGACACCCTTAAAGATTATTGTAAATAATATCTACCAAAATAAAGCCAGGTATTATATTCCACTTATTTAAGTTAATCAAATTATATCCATTACATCACTTACTGTTTCACTATAGTATACAAATGAGGTAACACTTTTAAAAAGAGAGATAGTCGTAGACCTTCATAAATCTGGTTATGTAAAAATGCAAAAGGCATGGAACCATTGAACTCAAGAATCACTGTGAAAGAATTGGCCTTGGTGGCATCTTGGGGTCACCAGGTTTCAAAAAGTACCCATCAAGCAAGCGCTTGGAGTTTGCCAAACATCATTAAAATTATGACTGGATGAAGGTTCTCTGGTTACTGTAGATTAGAGCAAAATTGAATGTTTTGGTCAGATAAAGCATTTTTGGTGTGGAAACAGAGATGCATGTAAGGAAAGGCACCTCATACCCACAGTGAACTATGGTGGTGGGTCAGTGATGTTTTGGGACTATTTTAATTCCACAGGTCCAGGTGCATTGATTAAGATTGATGGTATAAAGAATTCCGCCAAGTATCAGGCAATTTTGTCTGATAATCTGATTGCCTCTCTGGGACTTGGCCGTAGGTGGACTATCCAACAAGACAATGACCCAAAGCATACCTCAAGATCCACACAGAAATCTCAGTCACTCAGATTTCAATCCAATTGAAAACCTGTGGGCTGAGTTGAAGAGGGTAAACCCAAGAATATTAAGTATATTGAAAGAATATGCCTAGAGGAATGGTCCAAAATCCCTCCAAATGTCTTTCTTAACCTTGTCAGCCATTACAGGAAAAGACTCTGTGCTTGGTGCTTGCACTAAGTACTCAATGAGGGGTGCCAATAAATTTGAAACCTTGATTTTGTTAAAATTTATTTGACATTAAATAATTATTATGATTTTGGTTGATTCCATTGACACATTAAAGGGGTAGTGTGCTATTTTGGACATTAAGCTCTATTTGTGGTCTGTCTACCATGAATCTGAAACATAGAGACCATAATTCCACAGGCAATCGGTGGAAGTCAATGGAGCATATGTAAATGTGTTGGAAAAACTATGATAAATGTGCTTTTCTGAGACGGGGAGCACAGGGTGTAATCTCATCAGTCTCAGTATGCTCTCCTGTGAAATGTATTGCATTCCGAACATTTTTACATGTTTGGCATGTACAGTAACAGCTTGTCGTTTTCATCCATTGGGGCTCCCAAGCTGCCTTTTTCTCCCAAAATGTGAAATGGTTCTTGCTGTTATAAAGATTCCCGACCCCTGGCCTAGGTCATTAGCTTATGCTGTGTTATTTCACAGAGCTAAAGCCAGTTGACAAACTCTTTGAGAGCTACTGTACATCGGGGGCTGACAAAGATGTCAAATGTTATTTATAATAGGAGTTGATGTAGATTGTATTAACCTTTCGATTCAAAATGGCTTTAACTACTCTGAAATTAAAAAGACTATCTTCATTTTAACCTCGTAGTCATTGGATTTTTTCGAGCACTACAAACACGGTACATTACAGAGCTAAAACAAGACGAAAATGCTGCACTATACTATTAATATATTATTGATTAGTTCATTATAAACTAGTAGTTTATAACGGTCTTTGGGGCTGCAATAATGTCTGCAAATGATTTGTAGACTTTTAGAAAATGTTTAACAAATCATTTGATAAACATGAAAAACAAATAAATTAGGCAATCTTAAAATCATTTACAAATGTTTTACTACATATTAACTAACATTAATTAATGTTAACCACATCATTTACAAGTAATGTTGATAATGTGTTATTAATCAGCTACAGATCATTTGTGAATGTTTAACTAGTATATTTACAAATCATTTATGAATCATTTACACATGTTTATAAATGATCTGTTAATGATTAGTTAATTCTTAACAAATGATTTATAAATGCCTTATGACTGATCATTATTATAAAGTGTTACCGAAAATGCTTCACTATACCAAGACAATCTTATACACACTCTTGTCCTCATTCAAGTGGAACAAAGACTGAAAACTGTGTGTACACAGGTGTGACAGCAGCACCATTCCCTTGTGAATGTGACAGTTGTGACTTACAGTACATACAGTACAGTAGTGCTGTGGTGAGGCTTTACTGAAGACTGATGTACAGATGGTTCACTTACCCTAAAGAAATCTACCTATTGTAAATTGCTTTGGATAAAAGCGTCTGCTAAATTACTAAAATGTAAATGTGATCAGAGTTGTGTATTGAAAACTAAAACGGTATCTTCTCAATCTCTGATTATTAGATATTTATAATGATAGCTTTACTAGGAAAATAGTATAGAGAAATTTGAGTAGAGACCAACTCCAGCTCATTATGTAAACTATTGACCATCTCCAAGATTAGAAGAACAATCAATGAAAAAATAAGAAATATGATGTCATATGATGTAAAACCTCAACAACAGAGAAAGAAGGAGTGTAATAAATTATATGTGTGATCCATAACAGAAATGGATACCAGTTTCCCGCCAGGAAGGCTAGAGTTAAAGTACTTGGCCAGAAACAGAATCCCTTGAAGACAACTGACCAGGCACGGTGATAGAGCTCCGACATTAACACTGGCCTATCAGCTGCAGGGCTGATTAGAGCACCTGCCACCAGACTCACACATACAGTATAAATACTGTGGTAAAGGAAATGGTACAAGGAACTGTAGAACCACGCAACCGTTACTTAAGTCTGTGGGAGGCTGAGATGTTGGTGTTCCAGAAGTTGTTGGCCATCGGCCTATGGTTGAGCTCGGCTTCAGCTGCCAATGTAAGTATATCATTCTAGTCATCAGGAGCTGTTTGTGTTGCCAATTCCTGATCAGATCAGTATGTTCAAGAAGATGTACATAAGAAACCATTGAGGACTCTTTTTTTTTTTTTTTTTTTACAGTTCATACAGTATATAGTTACTCTGCAGTTACTGTAATGTCACATTTAGATAGTCTTGAAGCTACTCAATAAGTTTGGTGTTGGTTGGTTAAGCTTTGCATGTTGTTGAGCAGCTTGGCGTGCTGTACACGGAAGGGGGGATGGTGGAGGGCAAGAGCCACAAGATGGGCTTTAAGAGATCAGTGGACGTGTTCAAGGGGATTCCATTTGCTGATCATCCGATAAGATTTCAGAAGCCAAAACCTCATCCTGGATGGGACGGTATTCATCTCTTTCTATCTCCTTTTCTCTATTTCTCTCCTTTTCCCTCCTCTTTCTTTTTTCTTTCTTTCTTTCTTTTCTTTCAATCTGTCTTTCTTTCTTTCTTAAGTTACTTAATAAAAGTAATCAAGTTGATTTACTGATTATTTTCTCTCAACTGTAATTAGATTACTTTACTTAGTAATTACTTTACTTTTCAGTTACTTTCTAAAACCAGATCATTCCTTACCTGAATCATAGAATTGCTGATATACGGTCAGTTTTGCATCTAGATCATAATAGACACTAGAAAATCTGATCCTTTACCAGCTGATGTCATAAACAGTCAGTTAAGCCATGACTGCAGAGGCCGAATGCACATATCAACCAAATGAAAGGGAGCAAGCACATGCATAAGTAATTCAAAGTAATCCCATTTTTATTAGGTCAGTAATCTGATTACTGAAAGCTCAAATGTAATCCCTTACATTCAAAGTTACTGGAAAAAGTAGTCTAACTACAGTGATCCTTTACTTTTTAGTCTTTTACTCCCAACACTGCTGTTGCCACTCGCTCCCCTCTCCCCATACCTTAATTATCAACATTGTTATGAGTCTGGATGTCTGGCTGTGCTGCTGTGTACTGTAAACTAGACCAGATAGTCTGACTGAGTCCTGTTCCTTTCTGGCAGGAGTGCTGAAGGCAACACAGTACAGGGACCGTTGTCTCCAGGTGACTCTGATGCAGTCTGAGACGCAAGGGAGTGAGGACTGTCTCTACCTCAACGTCTTTGTCCCTCAGGGACGCGAAGGTGAAACATTTGTCTCAACTTTTTATTTTTTATTTTTATTTTTTTATAGCATTTCAATACAAAAACTTTAATGTGTACTGTATTGTACAGTAGGATAGCTCAGTTTTTACAAATATTAACATTGGTCAAATTGGACAGAGAAGATTTAAACTTTTTGTCAGGCAGAAAATAACAGCAGCACCACTCATCCGATCAGTCAGATCCTACATTAATCCTCACTCTTTAAAAATCTGATACAGTACCTAGAACCAACAAAAATGGATCTTTGGTTTTTACATGTGGCAGAATCCTCTGAAAATAATCTTTTTGGCTCTTGCTAGAACCATTCACCAATACATGGTTCCACCAAGATACACAGGGGGTTCTCAAAGAGTTTTTACAGAGGGTTTACTGGGACAGCCAAAAAAAATCTTTTGGAAACCTTTTTCAGCAACCTTTTATAACTGTACTGTCTGTCCTCCAGTCTCCATAGGACTTCCTGTCATGGTCTACCTCTTCGGCGGCGCCTTCCTCCTGGGGGCATCCAATGATGTGAGCTTCCTGGGGAACTCACTGTACGATGGGAAGGAGATGGCTGACAGGGGTAAGGTCATCGTGGTGACGGTCAACTACCGGGTCGGCACACTGGGCTTCCTGAGCACCGGAGATGCCAGTATACCAGGTAGGCATAGAGCTGTGTTTTTAAAGGTGCTATAGAAAACATTTTTATGTAGACAAATCTTTTTTTTTTTATCCTCCACAGAGCTTCTAGAAAGGTGTGGAATAAAAGTATTGCATCCCTCAAATTATTGATTGTGAATTAAACTGACAAAATAAATGTGTTTATCTCTTTCTGAGATATCTGTGCTTTGGCTCCCACCTCTAACAAGGCTTGTGAGCCAATAGTTTTACGATGTGGGTACCTTTATATACATTTATCAAGATAATCGTCGCATTGTTACAAATTAGCAGATATTTTCACAACTATAAAACTCTAAATACAATGAGGAAATGTATAAAGGAGCATGGGCAGCGAGCATTGAGAAATGATTGTGCACGCACCCAGCATGCGCAGGGGTATTTGGATATTCTGTGTTGACGTGGACGGTGCTTGTCTACACTGTGAATAGCTAGCTTACTAGCTAGTAAAACACTAGCTACCTATTATAGTAGCTAGTTGTTCGCTAGTAAGAACGCTAGCTAGTAAGTAAGAATGCTAGTAAGCTAGCTAGTTTAACTCTCTCTTGTTAGCTAGTTTTGCACTAGTGTTGTGTCCATGTCACTCTAAATTTGCAGCCCATTTGGTCATGTTGGTGGTGTTTGACCAAACCAACCCACTCTCAAAAGCACTCGTTAATAAATACTTGAATCGCGTCATTCAAGAACTCAACCAATCCCCAACTTATTTGAACTGTGTTATAGTATCAAAAATATCAGCTTTTTTGTAACAATGATGTGATTATTTAGAAAAATGTTAGTAAATATTAAATAAAAAAATATGATAGAGGGTTGTGGTACCATGCATACCTCTGTGTCAGGAGCAATCAGGAGTAGCCTTGTTATTGTTGTTTTATTTTGTTTTTTAAAATGCTAATAAAAATAAAGATTGATTGGATTATTGATTGAGTGAATTACTAATTGATTGGTTGATTGATTGATTGGTTGATTGGTTAATTGATCAGCTTAATTAATTTGACAAGTACATTTCAGTAAGTCAAATACTTCATATTGTGGAAACCTGCTGACTGTGAAGTGCCTGAGTCTGTTTGTTTCTCAGTGATTCGGTGTACAGTGACACAATGGCAGCTGCTTGTTTCTCATGACTACAGGGAATTATGGTCTATGGGACCAGCATGCTGCCATCGCCTGGGTTCACAGAAATATTAAGGCCTTCGGCGGGGAGACCGACAATATCACCATCTTCGGCCAATCAGCAGGGGCCGCCAGCGTGAATTACCAGGTACTGAGATCCTGATTAGTCACTTATGGGACTACACCTCTCTTACTGAACGATCAGGTGGAGGCCCACCTTCCATGGAGCACAGACATTCTCCACGACTGAGCTCTTGCTCGGTTTTCCACCAAGGCTGAGCCCATCCACCCTCTGGATTAGGAACCCGTGGCACTTTTTAGGATGCACACGCATCCCCGATAGTGCGCAAAAGGTTTACAGAATAGCGATGATACAGATTCATGAGTTGCTCACCAATACTAGATCATCAGTGAAAAGAAGGGCCACAACTGAATGACCTATCCACGTGGCACCCTTGCCTGCTCGTTCGAGTGTGTGGATCAACATCCATAGCCAAGTTGAAAAGGAGAGGCAACATGCAGTCACCCTGTTTGACTTCCACATGCATTTCAATTGCAGGGCAGTTGCCTCCCACTGTCCTGACAGTTGTCACCGCATCCAACATGATCGTCCAACCCCCTCTGTCTCCTACAGCATGTGTTCATGTGATACAGTGTTGAAGACTTTCTCAAAACATAGCAAGTTAATGCAATGCTCTCTACTCCGCTTAATCAACCCCTGCAGGATCATGAGGTTTTTGGAGCAGCCAGGGGAGCACACCAACCGCCGAGCTGCCTCCTTCTCGGGTCCCATGCACCAAGCACCCTTGAACGTATTCAGTCTAGGCCCCTGGCGGAATTGGGGTCGATGCCTTCAAGGTTTTTGTATACCTCAGAGGCCGAGATTAGCGAATCACACCATTTGTTTTTGGCCGTACTGTCGGCGAAGAACTGTCCAAGCCCACATAACGGCCGCATGGTACCCCAACTATCGGAGAACACAGAGGTGACCTCCAATAGCGGGACACCACAAAGCTCTCCTGGATACGTTTGGAGTGAGACCATTTGAGCAACCGCTGGTGTCCGAGATACACGCCCCGCTTTATCACCCATCTCCTTCCGCGGGCCCATGCTCAATACCTAGGGTCGACTTACTATCAGTCAGAATCACTGCAACCCCGAGCAACTGCTGTCACTCGTGTGTCAAAGACTCAACCAGGCTTGGGTCCTGGATAGCACTTATCAAAGAGAATGTGGAAGGGCCGATCTGGAACACAACATCCTCCCCGCCTTCTACCTCG
Organism: Borostomias antarcticus; assembly: GCF_949987555.1. Taxonomy (NCBI): domain Eukaryota; kingdom Metazoa; phylum Chordata; class Actinopteri; order Stomiiformes; family Stomiidae; genus Borostomias; species Borostomias antarcticus. The sequence goes on along the minus strand of NC_140256.1, from coordinate 8,461,847 downwards.
TAGAACACTTAACTCCTGTTATGGGAGGCGGTGCTTCCGCCGGGTGTGACAACCTCCCGATCAAGTCCGTCCAATCGGTGGTCTTATCGGCCAATCCACTTTGCCCAAATGCCCGATCCAGACGTCTTCTTTTCCACACCTGTTCTTTGGTTTCACCTTGGTGAAGCTGAGCCACAATCTGCACTTTGGGACATGGCATGAGATCAAATGGCTGCTGGTGTTGGTCCAGCCGCACTCATGACACTAGAAAAGCAATGGAACCTCCGCATGACAGAATGAAAAGTGTTGTTTTAGATTGCCAATGGTACCAATGACTTTATCACACAGCACGCAGCACAGGTCGAGAACGGTATGGAGCTAGAGAGCATGAGCCTGAGGATTGGGCATCTGTAACAAGATCCCCCCTTTCAGGGGACAGGACTAGCTGGGAGGGAAGGACATCAGTGGTTTGGACTGGGGCTTGGTAACCAGTATCTGACCATAATTCACTGCTCCCAATGGGGGTCGCAAACACGGTCTTACCATCTGAACCGGCCGTCGGGCTTGAGTGTGATGTAATAGTCTGGGACATAATGGGAAGCGGCTTTTGAGCAAGCTCGGTTTAGAGCACTTTCTCCCAAGTCGCAGTCGACTCTCAACGGCCTGTTCCCACCTATGTCCCCCTGCATGAGGAGCCGGGCCGTGTCTCTAGTGCATCCGGCCCCCTCAGAGGGGAGTATCTTGCCCCGTTTGTCACACCCTGCGCGCATCTTAGAAGCCATGGCTCCCGTGACTGGGGGAAACCCCTCAGGAACCAGAGTGGGCTGTGGCAGCCGCATGCTGGGTGGGTGCTCTCTCGCCTCTCCCGTAGGACCCAGCCTTATTTTGCCACCATGTACAGGCAACCTAATCAGCGTCCTCCCAACCGCACCACTGTTAGTTGGAGAGTCTTCTGAGGCCTTTGATTTTTGGGATTGTCTCCATGACAGGCTCTACCTACTGGGCCTTACCACTGTAAATTCCTGCAGTTTCTAATTTTTTTTGTTATCTTCCAAAGAAGCCTTCCTCTTCTTGGAGTAACTCAACCGGAGGAGTTTGTGCCTCGGTTCGCAATCCCAGCCGTTGTTACCAGTGGAGTTGGCTAGTCTGTCACTGGCTGTTCTGTGTTCTACTACCAGACAGCGCACAGAGCCAGGAGCCGCTGGAGAGGTTGGGACACTTTGCTTACCGTACTGACGTGCGTACATCACGGAACGCCAGAGGTGGGATGCTTCGCATAGCAAGCTGATGTATATCCTCGAACGCCAGAGAGGTTGGCCGTTGACTACTCATATTACGGCCATGCCATGCTGGGCTTGGTAGGTTTGGTTTGAGGTTGAGTACTAGCCTAGGCAGCAAGCTCAGTAGCAACCGATCTTAAAGGATAATGTTCGTTTTTGACAACCTGGACCTTATTTACGGCATATTATAAAACATTTGACTCACCGAGATAACTTTGGTGTAATTCAGAGGCCTGTAGAAGAAATTTAAAATCCAGCGCGAGCAAAATATATCCATGTAATGGCGGCGGATGGGGCACTGAGAATGCAGCTTCTAATAAATCTATTTTCTGCCGTGAAACGGTTGTTTTCATCAATCTGTCTTTATGATATGTCTATCGCTAGTTGTGCTTACATAGAGCGAGGGCTTGTTGTGGTTTTTCACATGCCTCTGTAATATGATCTTTAGAAACGTCTTTAGAAACGAAATAGCTTCCCCACTTGCTCCAGCACGCATGCGCACAGCACGCAGACTGGCTATTCTCCGTCTGTAGGCTACACTCGCGGCTCACATTCTACTCTACGATCGGCTTGTTGGTGCCTGGAATATTGTGTGCAATATGGCTGAATGTTTATCAGATTTTGAGGATATAGAAGATGACTTAGAATATGATGGACGCCGATCGTAGCGTAGAGATCAGAATGTGAGCCGCGAGTGTAGCCTACAGACGGAGAATAGCCAGTCTGCGCGCTGTGCGCATGCGTGCTGGAGCAAGTGGGGAAGCTATTTCGTTTCTAAAGATGTTTCTAAAGATCATATTACAGAGGCATGTGAAAAACCACAACAAGCCCTTGATTGGTTTACTAATGTTGACTCACTTGGCCACTCACTTTCCTTGTGCCTAGATGCTGTCTCCCTACAACAAGGGTCTGTTCAAGAGAGCCATCTCCCAGTGTGGGGTAGCCCTGAGCCCCTGGGCCCTGCAGACCAAACCCCTGGCTCTGGCCAAGAAGGTCTGGTGGTCATTACAGCACTCACTGTCTGCGATCTGCTATGGCATAATTAGCCTATGATTACGAACTGTCAACCAATCAGCACTATCTGAAAAAAAGAGCATCAATTCACTTTACTGATAGTGTGATGTGCTTTCTCTCAGTCTGCACATTTAGCTTGATGAATGGCATATTATTAGTTTAATGTAATTCTGTGTCTCGTGTAAAATTGGGTTGAGTTACTGTAACTTCCTGCCCACAGATTGCAACGATGGTGCGTTGTCCTATGGACGAGATGATGGCTACATGCCTGAGAATCACTGACCCAGTGGCCCTGACCATGGCTGGCAAACTAGCTCTCAACGAGATGGGCAAAGGTTAGCTCAGGGACAGGGGATTTTTGCTGGATGGAATTCTCACCTGCTGTAAAACTAACTTAATTCATTCATTCAGTCCTCCCCTTCATTCATTCATATTTCCTCCCCCTCCAGGTCCTGTGTTGTACCTGTTGGAATTCTCTCCAGTGGTGGATGGAGACTTCATCCCTGACCATCCCAGCAAGCTGTTCAACAATACCGCTAACATCGACTACCTGGCCGGCGTCAACAGCATGGACGGACACTTGTTCGCTGGTGTCGACGTCCCCTCAATCAACAAGAAAGACACTCCCACCACCCCGTAAGTTTCACTGTTCATGGAGTTCTGAACATCTGAGGCTGCAGACACACTCTGGATATTTTTGAGTTCTCGCTAGCTTGATGAGTTGCTCCGCTGATGTCTATTCATTCACAAGGTATTTTGCCCCTTGCCTGAGCAGTATGATAAACACCAGAATACCGTTCTATAGATATACTACTAACAAGGTATACTAAAGAGTGCTAGAGTGAGTGTACTGTCCATCTGCCCTGCCTACAGGGAGGAGATCAAGGAGCTATTGGCTGGTCTGACCAGAGAGAAGGGGGCAGGAGCAGTGGAGTCGGCTTACAGCATGTACTCAGAACCTTGGGGGGCAGAGCCCCAGCAGGAAGTGGTCAAGAAGACGGTGGCAGACATTGAGACTGACTTCCTCTTCCTTTCTCCCACCCAGTACGTCCTCAATCTCCATGCCAAGCATGCCAGGTAAGCTTGTAGATGACCACTCTCTCACATGCCTGGGGTTTGTACCAGTATAAGTCTGTTCCCCAAAAGTAGCTACAGTAGATTGTAAAGGACAACATTTATACATAACAGTAATATTTTTAGTCATTCTTACACAATCTTGAATAGTCGAATCTAGACTACAGTAGGCCAACATCAAAGTATTAAGAATGGGTCTCTATCTATCAGGAGACAAGGGCCATTCAGGAAGGATGGTGGTCTGTTATCCCTGTGATGTTGCATGCTCGTTTGGTAATAGCTCATTAGTGTCAAGGTCTATTATGGATGTGCCCTGGGTCTGATGGACTGTAGCTTTGCATGTCCCTTGTTGGAAACTTAATGTCTCTCTCGCCATCTGCAGCTTTGTCACAGAATGTTACCCAAGACATTTAGATATTCAAACCAGTGGTGGGCTCACCTCAGTTTCCATTAGATCAAGTTACTTTTGGTTGAGAGTTGAGTTCGGCGCGTAGCTACTCTTACTTAATCAACACACCCACTGGCATCTCTGGGTCCTTCTAACCCTAAACTTAAACCTAAACCTTACTCTAACCCTAACCCTTTCCTGTGTCTCTACACTGTCCTACTCCTTGCCTCCACTAGGGGCACCTGCTTCCTCATCAACATGCCAACATACTGGATTCCCTTCAGCCGGCCACTAACCTTAACCCTAACTAACCATAACCATAACACTTCTAATCTCCTCTCTCTCCACAAGGGGCACTACACTTACCTACTCCTACCTGTTCAACATGCCCACACGCATCCCAGGGTTCCCCAGCTGGGTGGAGGCAGAGCATGCGGAGGACGTTCAATACGTTTTCGGCAAACCCTTTGACACGCCTCTGGGCTACTTCCCTCGCCATCGCACCCTCTCCGAATACATTATTGCCTACTGGACCAACTTCGCCAAGACTGGGTAAACATAAAATAATAATAATTAGGCTACTTTTATTTATAAAGTACTTCTCATTGTCAAACAATCTCATGACCATGACCAACTGTCACCTGCCTTTGAAACACAACAATCATATCAATGTAGGAATTAGGACATGTTATCGTTTCAACATGTCACCATCATTTTCTAGAACTTCTGGTACATCTCCCCCCACAGTGACCCCAGTACAGGACACAGTGAGGTTCCTGCCAAATGGCCAGCCTACACCAACCATAACCGTGAATACCTGGTCATCAACAACAAAATCACATGGAAATCGGTCAAGAGCAACCTGAGGGTCGACTATGTAAGATACTGGACCATCACCTACCCTCAGTTGCCCTCTGTCACAGCACAGGAATAGTAGATCTGCCAGCTACTGACGCTGTGAATTTCACTGAAATAATTAACAATAAAGACTGATTAGCATGTAAATGCTTTGTGATGTTTCATTTAACTGTGTTAAATTAACTCTATTGTTCGGTGCAGAGCACTATGAGTGGGGAATATACTTACTTTGCTGCAATGAGAATACTATGCAGTATTGATCCCCGATGAATAAATGACAAACCATGAGAGGGGAAAAATGTGAGTCGGTTTGATTTGACAGTTTTAAGCTATTTGAAACCCTGAAATCAGTTAATCTCTCCTATACTTTCTATGCCACATCAGGCTGTCTGACTTGACTAGACCACCATTCCCTGTCAGTTGTGCCTGACCAAGACTGTCCCAAACTCCAGGGTTCTGTAGAGTGCTGTCTGTGTTCAAGTGTTCTGTGTCCGTTTTCTAGTCTTCTTGGTCTTCTCCAGGTGGTGGAGCTGTTTTCTTCTGAATACAAACACTGCTGGTCTCAGTTCTTGGGCTGGTTTCTGCTCCTGGATAATGGTTTTAGTTCAGGACTAGACTGGGTCTCTGCCCTTTTCAAATAGACAGTAGTCAGTCCCTCGTTAAAAGGTACTACTGAATCAATATACAAAATCTATTAGTGTAGTAGTGGCTATGTAGTGACATGTAGGAATGGTGCATTGAATCTGTAGTTAATGTACTACTCATGACACACCAGTAGAGTTGTGTAGCAAAACAGTAGCGTTTCCAGTAGTAATTGAGCAGACTTTTGCTACTTAGTGCTAGTAGTGAAAAAAAACTGTCAAAACACTACTTTACTATACATAGATTTAAACACTAGCAAGACTACACATATTTCAAGTTGTGATCAATAGTGTTGTTTACTATTGGGTATTGCTTATTTTCAAAACGTTTACCTGTTGCTCTGCATAAACTTCAAAGCAAAACATTTCTTTATCAACATTGAATGAAAACTAAATAGAGATGTGAACCAGAGCAGTTTCAGCAAAGAAATGAAAGAGGGCGTAACACCCAAAACAGTTCATCATGAAACTGGCAGTTAAGAATAAGTAAAAATTATTATTTGTCTTGTCTCGTGAGGTTAACATAACTGTAATGTTACAGGGATTTCAGAATCTACTGATGTGCATATTGTATGATTTCTAAGCCATATTCAGTAGGCTATGTCACCACTCCAGGAGGTGGAGGAGAGCCTAGTAAAGGTGTATGATAATGTGGCCCTGGTGCACAGTAGGCTATTACACACTTTTTTGAGTTTACAAGATTACAAAACCATGACAAGAATAAACAATTTAGTGATTATTCTGAATAAATGAAAGCTGCAATTTCATCACTGAAATATTCATAGGTTAAAGTAGCTTCCTGTTTTAAGACATATATTTGGAGTGACATATTTGTGTCAAGTCATTAGTGTTACTGTATGTCTCCCTGTAGTGTAGGGCAGTGCAGCACACAGGGCTTCAATTTTGTATGTACTGTATACTCTGCCCATGATGCTTTTAGGCTTCTGCACAGCACAAAGATTTTCTTCCGGTTTTGAAGTTCTGGAATCTCAGTATGTCATAAATGATAAAGAGAACATTCGCATGAGCCGGCCTCCTGAGGGGTAATGGGACTACAGTACTGCAGGTCTAGAGGTTTGACCCCATGTGTCTCTTACCTAGTTAGGGGAGTTGTGAGCACAGATGCATACACAAACTTTCTCTCTCCCTCTCTCTCTCTCACACACACACACAAACACATACACACACACACACACACACATTAAGTACATGTACGAACGCATACACCACCCCCCCACACACACACACACATACACACACACTCGCAGGAACACACACAAGTCTCTTAGCAAAGGACTGCCCGTGAGACTTTCTAATTAGGGGCACTTAAGCAGAATTAAACAGACATTCAGGGTTAATTTATCTTCGTGGTGGCAGCCTATCCATTATGCATACAGGGAACTACAGTGTGCCACAAATAAAGGAAACCAAGTGCATCTCTGGAAAACATGGCCTTACTGTTCACGCTCCATTTACGCCATGCATGATCTGCATTTGTTTCCTCCTACTTTCAATTTTACTTCCTGAAAAAAAACTGCTTCACCTGAGATTAATAAATCAATAGATCTGTTATTGATATCAACCAGACAATTACAGCAATTACAGTAATCTTGTACTGTTAATGCTCTGTGTCACTACACTAGATACGGTTTTCAGACTAGCCGGTAAATAGGCTGTAATCCTTCTACTCGCATCCTGACAAGCTGATCCTGCGTGACAGTGCCAGCAGAGGCCCAGTTACTGTAGGGAGGGTTGCTGCATTAGTGGAAGGCCAGGCAGGCAGTGAGGCTGGGAGCCTGGGGGTCTAAGGGCAGAGCGTGGACTCAGCTGCCATGTCCTTTTACTCCCTGGTCATGGATCCCAGAGGTCAGTGTGTGTGTGTGTGTGTGTGTGTGTGTGTGTGTGTGTGTGTGGAGGCCGCTGCTGCCAGGCTGTACTGTCTAATGGTCCTGGCCCATCCATGAGCAGGGCAGGGCTCTGGTGGTACGAACCGTCATCCCTCAGCAGAGGGAGTATAATCAGGTGGAAACAACAGCAGAGTACTCTGTCCTGTAAAAAGGATGTGTGGGGAGGCCTACTATTCAACTAAATAAGAAATAGGCTACATGAGTGGAGTGCACTCTGTGTGGGTGGGGGGCAGTGGAGGGGACCCTTTTCATCAAAGTGGTGTTTGGAACCTTAGAGGTTTCTTTACCTCCGTCCCATCGACAGTGCAGGGCGAGAGGTAATGTTTTTGGTGGCGTGCATGTGTGCGTGTGTTTGTCTGTTAGCAGGATTACCCAAAAACTACTCGACCGATTTTCACAAAACTCGGTGGAGGGGTGTAGCATAAGCCAATTTACAATTACATTTTCAATTTTGGAGTGGATTGGAATCATGGGTCGGGTCCACAGGTTGCCCAAACACAGCTGGTCTGCCCATTCACTTCCATTCATTTTTTGGACTATGATTATGCAAAAACTACCAAATTGATTTTTATGAAACTCGGTGAAGGGGTGTATTATGGGCCACCTTAGTGTAGAACCCATTACATTTTGGAGCAGATCCGAATCATGGGCCAGATCCATGAATGAAAACAAAACTGAACAAAGCCAGCTCCCTGTGTGTGGGTGGACTGGGGTGTGCAGGGGTAGAGCCCAGAGTGCACCGCATTGCCCCCCGCCAGCTGTGACCGCAGGCGAGCCACAGAGCTGGCCAAATAAAGCCACCCATTCACCTGGAGTCATTTTATTTTTTGGACTAGGATTACACAAAATGAAAACAAAACCTAGAACGAAGCCAGCTACCTGCGTGAGGGTACTAGAGACACGGGGTGTGGACTGGTGTGTGTGGGGGGAGATCCAGGAGTGCACCGTCCTTCCTCCTGCTGGCTGTGACCCGAGGGGGGCACCACAGAGCCTGCCAAATACAGCCACCCATTCACCTCCATTCATTTTTTGGTCTAGGATTACACAAAAACTACCAGACTGCTTTTCATGAAACTCAGTGGAGGGGTGTAGCATGGACCAATTTAGAACTCATTCAATTTTGGCATGCAGAGCCACGAAATGCATTCAGGGGCGGTCTGTGCTCTCTGAGCACCATTTCTAGTTCTGATCTGAAAAGGGTTCTAACCTGAAAGAGGTTATGTCTAGAAACTTTTTTCTATTGTTACAAAGGGTTCTATAAAGTTATTTTTAAAATTCCACTAAGACTGCATGTAAAGCAACCTGTATTTACCATAGTTGCTTGAGAGAGGAGGAGGCACATAGGCTATTGGTGGCTAATTTTGAAATTCGTTTCAAGCTTTCTGTGGTTCAATTGACGTTGTTATTCTTAACTAAACTGAAAGCATGCCACAAGCGAGGCTATCCGTGTCTCTAGAGCATACGCTGCACGAGTCTTCACACCGTTTCTTCTCGCCAGATCTTCGCTATAATTGTAAATTATGGCTCCCGTGCGAAGGGAACTAGCTTACACCTCTTGAGCGAGATGCTTGTTTCCTTGGTAACCGGGGTCTCGACGAATTTCCGTGCCAAGCTAAACTGGCACTCAAGAGCCGTCTGTGACTAGGGCCAGGTGATATATGAAATTCTATTGATTATTTTAGGCGCCGTCAAAATAGTGTCCCACGGTTTATTCTTGGCGCATAATATTATTTTCTATGTAGATCTATTTCTGTGTTAAAGAAAGGAAAACAATCAAGCCTATAATCCTCGTGTAGCTTTCCTATTCAATTGAATAGGACAGAATTAATCTTTCCAGTCCATAGCCTATGTTCATTTATAGGCTACCTATTAGGCTAGTCCATATTTAAATCCGTCATTAATATTAAGAACCACCCCTGACAGAGTTGTAGCCTAAATATCGTTATATTAATTCAAATATCCGCTCGAGCGGAATGAGCTACAAGCGGAATGAGTCTCTGGGACACGCGCAGAACTGCGCGGGCACGATTTCAGGACCAAGGACAGCCACTCGCGCAGAGCATCAGGTACTTGGACCTTCGGCAGAGCCGAACCTCGGTCGGAGACGTGAGCAGGCGCAAGGACACATGCGCCGATCAAAGAGGGAGATAATTCCAGTTCGAACACAACTGATTAACTGATCTCTGAATTGGCTAATTCCTACAATATATGACAAATCCAAGAATCAACAAAGGAGATCAACAGGATACCAGCAAAGAAAAAAGAAAAAAATTCGTTTCCTTTTCCCACATCGGAGTGTCTAGGACATGTTAAAAGGTCATCTTGAAAACAAGAAAACCATGATGCACATTCCTAGACAGGGCGTTTTGGTGTAATCACATTCCACTGGTATCTCTGGCAGGGTCGGGAGGACGCGCGGTCCGTACATGCAGGCTTGGTAAACAGGACATTTCTACAAGACTACGACACACAACAATCAGTCAACAGTAGGCTAAAGACTCAGCCTGGGTCCGACTTGGTATCATTCAAAAATGCGTTTTCTATTTCTCCTTGCCATCTTCATCTCCTGCTCCTGCGCTCGCGGTGTCTGCGAGCCAAAGATGGTGAACATCGGCGCGGTGCTGAGCCAGAAAAGGTACGAACAGGTGTTCAAGGAAGCGGTTGCCGAGGCCAACAAGCTGTACGGGAAGGACAAGTTCAAGATGAACGCCATATCTGTTACTCACAAACCCAACGCCATTCAGATGGCCCTCTCCGTCTGCGAGGACCTTATCTCCAGCCAGGTAGGCTAACGTTTGATCCCACCTATGTCTCCAGGGAAGGGGGGAGGGGACAAGAGAGAGTGACCCGGTCTATTATGATCCCCGTGTTTACAACCCTGCTCATTCACAGACAGCACCTTTAGAATGTGTGTGTGTGTGTGTGGGGGGGGGGGGGGTGTCTGAATGATGAAACGGTGAACTATGAATATCCATTATTTGCATAAATGGGCATTATGCATAGAAAGTGTGTGTGTGGGTGGGCGCGTGCGTGTAAGTGTGTGTGTGTGTAAGTGAGAGAGAAAAGAGAGAGAGCGGGAGAGAAAGGGAATCTTTTGAATCTTTTCTATTTTGTATGTAGAGGATTGTACCTGTATCATGCCTGCTTGTTGAATGGAGGAACAGGTGTTTCTCAAAAGCAGAAAAAGTATAGTCTCTTTTCTTTAGACCACTTCAAAGGATGTCCTTCAATTTCAACAGTGGCCTTTATTCATATAGCCTTCTTGGTATATATGGTATAGCCTACTTAACCTAGCCCTAGCCCTCAGTACACAGACATATCAAATCCATTAGGATTGTCCCTCCGCTGTTTGAAATGCTGGATGAGTAAGCGTTAAGCTCGCGCTGTCATATTGTAGCCTCCCAGGGTAGAAACTGATTTCTGATGGGAGCGCCCAACGACTGAAATGAATACAGCGGCTGTGAAGGCTGCGGCCGCTGGTGTTTTATAGGGGTCAAGCAATCCCAGACCTTTTTGTCTGAGACGGTGCAACCGTGTCAGACCAGGGCTAGAGATGGGCCTGCGGTAAAGGTGATCGGAGACATAACCTGCTAGTGCTCTGAAGTGTACGAGGGTCCACGTCTTTTCTTTGAAAGGAAAATGAGGCCAACATGGCGTCGGGCAAGCCATCTGACAGCTGCTTTGTTGCCATGAGTATAGGGCAGCACGGATATGGTGATGGGGAAGGGAGATTATAGCACTCACCACCACCACGGCTTGGATTAGAATGCCAGTGGTGACGTGCGTGCTGGAGCACTCAGAGAGCTCTCTCAACCCCCCCGCCCCCCATCTCTCTCTCTCTCTGTCTCATCCCTACAGTTCCCTAAAGCCTAGGCCTTTACATGCTCTCTCCTCCCTCTGTGTGCATGGAGTAGCCTTCTATATATATATATGCCATGACCATATTGGTAAGGGTAAGCCTACTGTAACAACCAAGCTTGCTTGTTGTGTATTTGGACAGCTCTCAGGCGTAAATTCTACAGCATAATAATATTTAGCAGGGATGCACATACTGCACTGACTCTACTGTTACTGATTACACCAATTAGGGAAATCAAAGCAGAAGTGTGCATGTACGTCTACGTGTTAGAGTTAGATCAGCTCTCAGTCCAATCCTGCCCCCTGGCTGTGTGTGTGTGTGTATGTGTGTGTGTGTGTGTGTGTATGTGTTTATACATGTGTTGTGCCCAGCTCCTGATGCTGTCCTCTGTCTCCCTGCAGGTGTATGCCATTCTGGTGAGCCACCCTCCGCAGTCCAATGACCACCTGACTCCAACGCCAGTCTCCTACACCGCTGGATTCTACCGCATCCCTGTGGTCGGCCTCACCACGCGCATGTCCATCTACTCCGACAAAGTAGGCTGAAGATCCATGCCTGGTCGTCATCATCTTCATTGCCATTACCATCACCACAATTGGCTGCGACATCATCATCATCATCATAATCATCATCATCATCATAATTTTTTATTTAACCAGGTAAGTCCATTGAGAACAAATTCTCATTTACAATGATGACCTGGCCAAGAGGCAGAGGTTAAACAGGTCGGAGCACATAAAATCCTAAACAAATGTAAAGAGGGGGGGGGGGTCGGGTGGATCAAACGAACCCACCCTCACGACCAAAGGTCCAGAATTTAAGACCAAAGTTCCGTACCCCCCGTCAACAAATCGTCCGACAAACAACAACAACAACAAAAAAAACTGTCTGCACCGTCCCCGTCCCCCCGTCAGCAAATCGATAGGCATATTGAATGTTGTCAAAGCTCTGTTGTAAAGAGGTCAAGGCAGAGTCCAGGGAGGGGTCAGATGTATACAAAATTGTGTCGTCGGCATATAAATGGATGTGTGAATTGGTAGTGATGAGCGACATTATTTATATAAATCTAAAATAACGTAGGGCCAAGAATGGAACCCTGAAGTACACCCATAGACAGAGACAGTGGATCAGACAACAAGCCCTCAGCTTTCACGAACTGTACACGGTCAGAGAGGTAACTACTAAACCAAGTCAAACAATTGTTTGCAAGTCCCAAGTCCTTGAGTCTGTCAAGCAGGATGCTGTGGTCCACAGAATCAAAGGCCTTTGCCAGGTCGATAAATCCAGCTGCACACTATAATGCTTAGCGTCAAGGGCACATATAATGTCGTTTAGCACTTTGAGTGTAGCAGAAGTGCACCCATAGCCAGCTCTGAAGCCGAATTGCATAGTGCAGAGAATAATGTTAGACTCCAGATGGTTAGTGAGCTGAGTGTTGACCAATTTGGCAATTTCTCAAGGACTTTGGAGAGGCAAGGCAGGATGGATATGGGCCTATAACAATTGAGATCTAACTTGTCGCCTCCCTTGAATAGAGGAATGACTGCAGCAGATTTCCAGTCCTTGGGGAGTTCAGAGGAGAACAAAGAGAGATTAAACAGATAAGTGATCGGGGCTGAGATAATGTGAGCTGCCAACTTCAAAAGAAGGGGTCCAGATCATCTGGTCCAGCAGATTTGTAAGGGTCCAAACTAGTGACCGGAAGGAGAAGGAGGGCGTGGCAGCTGCAAAAGCATAACCAGCCCTAGCAAAGTGCTTATTATTCCAGTCCACCATGGTGGCTTTGTCTGAGGTGATAGTGTCCTCATATTTGATGGCAGTAGGTAGTTGGGAGGATGCATTTTTGTTTTCCGTGGTTTTAACAGTCTTCCAGAATAGTCTGGGGTCAGGGCCACGTGGATAATTGTTGTTTATAAAAGTTAGCTTTTGCTTTCCTGATCGATTGAGTGCATTTGTTCCTTAGTTCCCTGAAAGATTGCCAGTCAGAGATGGTCTTGGAGGTCTTAGCTATCTTCCAGAGCTGATGTTTGTGCTGGATTAGCTCAGACAACTCAGTGTTACCACTGTTATTATATGCCCCATCATCATCATCATTAACATCATCATCATCATCATCATCATTAATATGATGGTCATCACCATCTTTATCAGAGAATGTGAGCTGAACACCTGTGGTCAATCATCCTCCTCCTCATCCTCACCTCATCCTTTTTCCAGTGGCATCTGCTCCTCAGGCACACCATCAGAGAGGATACACACACACACACCCACCTGTGTGCCAGTCCGGGCCTGCCCATTGCCCGGCAGGGCCCAACCTCCATATGTCACCCACCAGAAAGATATTAGTCACATACCACATAGTCCTGTGCCGTTCTGGTCAGCCTGTCACATTTACTCACTGTCATCATCGGCCGGCCTTCTGCCACAGGGCTTGGGGGTGGGGGTCAGACATGCACTCATGTGTGTTTATCTCATTCTGGAATGGTACATGCCTGCGGAAGATTTCCAGAGTTACCTTATTCTTCTGGGAGGAACGTCGTCCCCATCCCCCCTGTTTGCCCTATGCCTCCCTACTAAAGGTCTAGCGATGATGGAACACTGCGCTTGCTGCTGCGTGTCCTAGACAGAGCCATGACATCACACATGGTTTCACTTGAGCGATACTGAGTAGCTGATGAAAGTCGGAGAACCCAATCAGAGAACCCCATGCTTGGGAGTGTCACGTGTTACTGTCCAGCTCACATCGTCCCTCCTCTCTTTTCTCTCCTCCCTCTGTCCTACTTCCATCGCTACGTATCTCCCTCCCTCCTCTCTGCTCCTCTACCCCCTCCTCCTGTCCTCTCCTCCTCCCCTCACCCTCCCTTTCCCTCTTCCTCTCCTGCTCTTCTCTTCTCTCCTACCCCCCCCCCCGCCCCACCCCCCTCCTGCTCTTATCCCGCTCCCCTCCCCCTATCATCTCCTCTCCCTCCTTCTCTCTTCCAGAGCATCCACCTGTCTTTCCTGCGGACTGTGCCTCCCTACTCCCATCAGGCCCAGGTGTGGTTCGACATGATGCGGGAGTTCCGCTGGAACCACATCATCCTCATCGTCAGTGACGACCACGAGGGGAGGGCCGCCCAGAAGAAACTGGAGACCCTCCTGGAGGAGAGGGAGACAAAGGTGAGATGTGCGGAGACCACACACCTCCCACATGCTGTCTGTCTGTGTCTGTCTGTCTGTCTGTCTGTCTGTCTGTCTGTCTGTCTGTGTTTGTCTCTGTCTGTCTGTCTGTGGGTGTGCAGTACAGTCTGTCCGTCTGTCAACGTGTGCAGTACTGTCTCTGTGTGTCTAACCTACTACTCAGTATTCACCAAAAAGTCCTGTGCTGTGAGTGATTCAGTTATTTTCTGTTGCGTTAGCCTCAGTCGCCTCTCCCCATCTTGGCTAACTTTATTTACGCCAGAGGCCTCAGCTGCTTCCCTAAGTGGCTACCTGGCCGATCTCTGTACTCTTCTACTCATCCCACCTTGCTTTCCCCATAGTCAGACTGTGTGTCCATCTACAACTACAGCGCAAGGCGGGACTCTAACCTGGGGCTCTGCAAAACATCTGACATCTGACAGTACTGTATAGGTCAGGTTCCGATTTGTCTGTTTTTGGATCGCTACAGCTCTTATTAGTCAGTTATTACTGCATGTGCCGTGTTCTGGTTCATCGATTTGTGATCATTTGGTGATCCATTTGAAGATCAATCGGGTCTGGTTCTGATTGGTGTAGGCAGGCTCTACACAATCCAGGTTCTGGTGGGTGACTTTTCAGATAAGCCATACTCTGAAAACCCTCAGCTTTGATCTGGTCTTGCCTGTCTCCAAGGAACAGATATGGATTACTCCTAATGATCTGTTGGTACTGTGTTGTTTATTTCAGTAGTACTGAGTGTTGGAAGTCTCAGGGCTGTGCTATAGGTCTCCCAGCCAGCCGGCTGTGTATCGGCGGCTGGAAGGCCATACATAATGAATGATGTGTATCGGGATCCGTGTTGTTCATACGCTACGCTGTGGAGGCGTGAACTTGTCTTCTGCTGTTTCAACATTAATGTTAATGTATTCAGAGACGTGCCCCAGCAAGAAGACTGGGCTTACACGTGTGTGTGTGTGCGGGCATGCGTGCGTGCGTGTGTGAACAGTGAAACAGACAGGGGCAGAGACAACAGTGGTTGTAGCTGTACAGATCAACTCATCCTAATGTTACTCACTGTTTTGTCAATGTCCCAAACCCCCTCTGAGAGAACTATGAGACAGGAGAGAAGGGGTGAGAGGTGCTGGAGAGAAGGGGTGAGAGGTGCTGGAGAGGAGGGGTGAGAGATGCTGGAGAGGAGGGGTTAGAGGTGCTGGAAGTAGGAGGGGTGGAGGGATGAGCTAGAACCAAGCTGGGATTTGTGTTGATTACTCAAATGTGTGACTGCTGGGAGAATTTGATTTCAGACTTTTACCTTTCAGAAGGTAAAACTTCTGTATGAGCTATATGTGATTCTGTTAAGTGATCTTTCTAATAAAAATAGTAGATATTCAGTGTATGTCTTTATACACATCTACAGATGAAGAGAAAGGTCTTAAGCTGCCTGAATAGAGGACTGTTCTTCGCTGTGTCTGTAGCCATGGGTTCACAGACTAGACACACCATCTGCCTGTCATGATTGATTGTATAAACAGAAAAGGAAATCAGCATTTAAGCAGAATAAGAAATATGGATTGGAATGTAGTGAAAGTAGAAACAAGCAAACGTTTGGTTTCTTTAGTATCAGATCAGGTTGGCGCTATAAAAAGATTCTGAGAGCCTCAGGAAATGGAGAATTTTAATGAGATGAACATGAAAAGATGTATTCGTAAAGCTGGGTGATGCTGTTATCTTTTAGGATTTCTACTTGCTGAATATTTGATAGTTGAATATTTTATTGATTATACAGTATTTTGAATAACCCAGAGCCAGCAGCATCCTTTTGATTTATTTTGTCTCTCTATACTGTAACTGAAAGCCAGCTTTGATATGAAATGCACATCATGGTGCAGGATTCAGATAGATAGATAGATAGATAGATAGATAGATAGATAGATAGATAGATAGATAGATAGATAGATAGATAGATAGATAGATAGATAGATAGATAGATAGATAGATAGATAGATAGATAGATAGATAGATAGATAGATAGATAGATAGATAGATAGATAGATAGATAGATAGATAGATAGATAGATAGATAGATAGATAGATAGATAGATAGATAGATAGATAGATAGATAGATAGATAGATAGATAGATAGATAGATAGATAGATAGATAGATAGATAGATAGATAGATAGATAGATAGATAGATAGATAGATAGATAGATAGATAGATAGATAGATAGATAGATAGATAGATAGATAGATAGATAGATAGATATCTAACACAGACAGACAGCCATAGAGATAGACAGTCAGACAGATAGCTAACCCAGGCAGACAGACTGACAGACCAACAGACAGACAGCCCAGAGTGGCAGACAGACAGACAGACAGACAGACAGACAGACAGACAGACAGACAGACAGACAGACAGACAGACAGACAGACAGACAGACAGACAGACTGATAGGCAGGCAGGCCGGCAGACAGACAGACAGACAGGCATACAGATAAACAGACAGATAGGTAGCCCAGGCAAACAGACAGATAGATAGCTAACACAGACAGACAGACAGACAGACAGACAGACAGACAGACAGACAGACTGGCCAGCCAGCCAGCCAGCCAGCCAGTCAGTCAGTCAGTCAGTCAGTCAGTCAGTCAGCCAGCCAGTCCAAGGAGGTTATATAGCCAGTCAGACAGCTAGTAATCCAGTCAGCTACTGTAACTTATTCAGGCTCTCAGAGCTACTGCCTGCCGTAGTGTACACACCCTTTGATGTTTTGCGAGCCCTAGAGTTAGGAATCCCAATTTGAAGCAGAAAAGTGGAGATTTGTTGGAATGCTTTACTGCACACCATTTATAAATGTTTATAATATTCTTCTGTGTCTGCATATTTTCTCTGTGCACATTACTCATCAGACTAAAAACAGGAACTATGAAAACCTCGACCAACTGTCCTATGACAACAAGCGAGGACCCAAGGTATACTTGCATGGCCAATGCACGCCGCCCACCAACCTCAGACCGTAGCCAATAGCAACCAATCTAAACAGTCAACCAACCGATTTCCAGAGATACCCTTATCCTGGTGGCACGTCTTTTATACCTCTTTTTTTTTTTTAAATCATTTTTAATCGAGAATGGGTTTTTAGTCTCCTACTTTCAGCGAAATGAAACGCCCCCACATCCACCCCTGCCCCACCTCACCCCTCCTCCTTATCCACCACCTCACTTTTTTAATTTGGGTGTTCAGGGTTGCATGTTGTTCAAACCAAGGAGATTGCAAGTTCCTTTTGAGCGAATCTATGGAGATCTGGCCATGTGAAACAGCCACTACCCAGATGGTACCTCCAGCCTTTCTACAGCATCACTTCCGTTGGGAAAGAAAGCTCCACCTCCACCACCAGCACCCTCCTTCTTTATCCTCACCTCCCTTTTTTGATTTGCGGTTGCATCAGTCCTCCTGCTCTTCCTCTAACATGCACGTCCCTATGTGGAGCCTGAATACCCCTCAGTTTGCATGCACCAAGCGCACAACTGGTTTTTCACCCGCTCCTTCCAGCTTCGATTTTTTCAGTTGAGCAGATTACCTTGGAAACCTTTTTTGTCCATATTTTTGCCCTCCTCCAGATGAGCTCCCTTGAGGGGGGCCTGAGATGAGCAGGGCTGGGTGGGTGGGTGTTCCCTCAGGGCTAACGCTCTCCCCTAACCAACTACAGGCAGAGAAAGTTCTCCTGTTCAGCCCAGAGACCAACCTGACGTCTCTGCTGCTGGAGGCCAAGGACCTGGAGGCACGTGTCATCATCCTCTCTGCCAGGTACGGTACGGTATGTCCTCCTCCCCTCCTACCAAACGCTCACCTCCTCCTCCCCTCCATTTCACCTGCCCTCCTCCACTCTCTTCCTGCCCTCCCCTACTCCCCTCCTCTCCTCCTGCTCTCCCCTTCTCCCCTCCTCCCCCCTTCCCTCCTCAGTTCTATTGCTTAATTATTTTTCTACTGGTCTTTCTGTCTTTCTGTGTGTGTTTCCAGCGAGGATGATGCTGCGTCTGTTTACAAGGCTGCACGGCAGGTGAACATGACGGGGTCTGGCTACGTGTGGCTGGTCGGGGAAAGGGAGATGTCTGGTAAAGCTCTGAGCGAGGCTCCAGATGGTACGTACTAGTCCTCTACCCCCTCCCTCACTCCTCCCTTGTTCACAGACGCTGTGCCAGATTGGTCGTGCTGGCCATCTTGCTGTTGTTATTATTATGCAGTTTTGATCCTCATCAGCAAAATTTGTGTGTGCAATGTGTGTGTTACGCATTTTACTGTTTGAACGTTTAAACATTTTTTCTGTTTCATGTTTAAAGGTTCCAAACAAGTGTTTTTTCTCTCATTGTACTGTGTGCTTAAGTGTCCTAACATCTTTTGTTGTTTCATCTTTAGTGTCGTGTTTTCGCCGTTTCTTTCCATAGACAGCAGTGGCTTAGAGGTGTTGTGGTAATCTGCTTTGGTTTGAGTTCACATTAATGTGAGACCTCGAGGCTGTCATACTGAGGGTTGATAGGCACAGTGTGTGGCACTGCTCTCTCCCACATTGAAGTAGATCTGGTCCTCCAGGGTAAGCTCCTACTGCCTTTTCTCTGTCCCGGTTCTGCTACACACTGCTCTGTGGTAACCCTCACTGCAACATGGCCTGGCTACCCTAACCCTGGTCAATGTCTAGCCTCCCCCACCCAACCCCTGTCCTCAGGGACAAGACATACTGTAGCTACACTCTTAGAGAAAAAAGGTGCTACCTACTGTAGAACCACTGGGTTTTTCATTGTCCCTGAAGAGGAACATTCCACTGAGGAACCCCTGTTTGGTTCCAGTTAGAACCATTTCATAGGGTTCCAGCTAGAGCCTTTTCACTAATAAAAGGTTCAGCAAGGAACCAAAATGTTTTTTTTCTGTGTTCTCCTACAAGGACAACATTAGAACCCTTTGGGACCCCCTTTTTCTGAGAGTGTACCTGTAGCTACAGTATCTACAGGACAAGCATGTTGTATTGCAATACAGTTAGTCATACCTTTTACCTTAATATAATCTTAAAGCTGACCTCAGTACTGCTGTCTCTGTGAGCCGTCCGCTCTAGAGCTTAGTCTAAAGCCTGTTGTGCTGTGGTGTTGTGGACCGGCCAGGCTTGCTGGGTCTGCAACTCATCAACGGGAAGAACGAGTCGGCCCACATCAACGACGCGGTGGCGATTGTGGCTCAGTCCATTCAGGAGCTGTTTGAGAAAGAGAACATCACAGAACCACCCAGAGGCTGCGTGGGGAACACCAACATCTGGAGGACTGGACCACTCTTCAAAAGGTCAGAACCGTAAAACATACGTACATTAAAAAACATGAAAAAAAATACAAATTATTATAAGAAAGAAAGAACTGACTGGTCCAAAACAGCAGAAAATGTCCTTCTCCTCCTTTCCTCACTTCAAAGCTCCACCCACATCCTACTTATCAACTCCCATCACATCACACACTGATGACCTCACTCATCAACCCACCCTCAAGGTCATACTCTGATGATATCTCTTCCCTCCAGAGTGCTGATGGCGACTAAGTACCCAGAAGGTCATACAGGGAGGATTGAGTTCAACGATGACGGCGACCGGCGCTTCGCCACCTACAGCATCCTCAACTACCACAAGACCCGCATGGTGCAAGTGGGCGTGTTCAATGGAACACAGGTATCACAGCCCTAATAGCACTTCTACTCAATCTCTGCTTGAGCATTTTATGGAGGCTTGACTACTGTACTTCCTGTTTGCAGCGTTGTACTTGCCAACTATAAGTCTTAAATATGTCTCTGGCAGGCTAGACCAGGCCATGGCAGGACAGGGCAGGGTAGACCAGGCCATGGCAGGACAGGGCAGGCTAGACCAGGCCATGGCAGGACAGGGCAGGGTAGACCAGGCCATGGCAGGACAGGGCAGGGTAGACCAGGCCATGGCAGGACAGGGCAGGGTAGCAAGGGGACTTAGAGGAGATGTCACAGATGTACATAATACACACATTAAACAGTTTACATTATACAGTGACTCTTTGATTGAGGTGTTCATGAAATATTCATGGGCTGGTGCCATAATTTAGTATCAGTGATTTTATCATAATTTAAAGGATGGGACCCAGGGCTTGGGGAGTGGGGTGGTGGAATGTACATGGTGTGTAGTTATATAAAGGTTAATGGTGTGTGTGTGTGTGTGTGTGTGTGTGGGTGTGCATGCGTGCGTGCGTGTGTGTGTGTGTGTGTGTGTGTGTGCATGTGTGTGTGTGTGCGTGTGTGTGTAGGTTAACAGCACATGTCTAACCATTGTGTGTATGTGTGTGTGTGTGTGTGTGTGTGTGTGTGTGTGTGTGTGTGTGTGTGTGTGTGTGTGTGTGTGTGTGTGTGTGTGTGCGTGCGTGCATGTATGTTGTCTCTTCAGGTGGTGATGAACAGCCAAAGGAAGATAATCTGGCCTGGAGGAGAGACAGAGAAGCCCCGAGGATACCAGATGTCCACCAGGCTGAAGGTCACAATACCATAGAAACAGAAGAATCCTACACCAGAATAAGAAAACTGTGTAGGATTATGATGACTCCAGTCACTCTAGGGTTCATGGAGACACCCCTCTCCTCCTGTAGCAACATCACCATTCCCTATTCATCACCTGCTCAGTCTGCTGTATGGAACTGTATCTGCCAAACACATCAGCAGTCAATAGTGACTGAAGCCAGGATCAAAGCCCAGTTTCTGGCACTAAATACATACAGAAACAAACTAAGCTGAAGCCTACTGTAGATGTGAGCTCAGGAGTGACTCATGTCTAAAGGCCTTAAACAGGGTTACATATAATGGCTGCGACAAGTTATAGAAAGTCTGTCTGGTTGGAGTCCTTCCATTAGATTTGACAGGTTGAACCTTGAAAATGTCAATTAAGAACTTTCAAGTACGCAGTTACAGCTATGAAATTTTGTAAAATTGCTTAAAAACTCTGTATGTGGACCCGGCTTTAGGCAGCAGGTTAATCAATATATGTTACTGTATCTTGGTCACTGAACCACCTCCATCACACTATGGCCTCATACATAACCCCAGGCTCCAAAGTGACGACTGTATGCATGACTCTGTCTCTCTCTCAGATAGTGACCATCCATCAGGAGCCCTTCGTCTATGTCCAAGCCACCAAGAGTGATGGTACGTGCAAGGAGGAGAAGGCAGTCAACGGAATGTCCATGAAGAAAGTCATTTGCAACGGACCCAACGGAACCATCCCAGGTGCACACACACACACACACACACACACACAAACAAACACACACACACACACACAAACACACACACACACACACAGCTGTTTGGTGTTGTGACAGTTTCCAATGTTGTTGTTTGTTTGGTTCCAGGCCAGCCCATAGTGCCTCAGTGTTGCTACGGTTTCTGTATCGACCTGCTGATTAGGCTGGCGTCAACCATGAACTTCACCTACGAGGTTCACCTGGTGGCTGATGGGAAGTTTGGTACCCAGGAGCGCGTGAGTATGATCTGGAGGGACTGCGAGAGGCCTGGCTGTACACCTGGGACCTCCACACTTCAGGATTCAACTCTAGCGCTACAGTAGAATACTGTATACAATAACTTGGCCGACGAGACAGCAGTCCACTATGTAGCTTTATTATTATTTATGTACCCTACTAGGATACTAGAACTACTGTAGGATACTTGTAGGGTACATCAGGAAATATATAAATATGTATAATTTTTCTAGAAACCATACACACATGCAGCACAGGAAGTATGCTGGGGTGTTCTGCTTCTGTTGCAATAATATTTCATGATATGTAGGCCTATTTCCTCCCCAAATGGTAGAACCATGTTAGCAGTAAGAGCATTGTCACTGTGTCTGACTCAGGTGTGAAAACCCATTTTCACTTTCTGTTATCTATCTCTGGCTTGTTCTCTGATTCCTTTGCTATTCTGGTCTCTCTCTCTCTTTCTCTGATTCCTTTGCTATTCTGGTCTCTCTCTCTCTCTCTCTCTCTCTCTCACCCTCTGTTGTTCCCTTGCTTCTGCTCTGTCTCTCTATCTTTCACTCTCTTTCACCCCCCTCTTCTCTCCTTGATGCGTCCCTCTCCCAGGTTAACAACAGCAATAAGAAGGAGTGGAACGGCATGATGGGGGAGCTGCTGGGCGGCCTGGCCGACATGATCGTAGCTCCTCTCACCATCAACAATGAGCGTGCTCAGTACATCGAGTTCTCCAAGCCCTTCAAGTACCAGGGCCTCACCATCCTCGTCAAGAAGGTAGACAGCAGACAAAATATTGAACTCAGCAGAGAAATATATACGGCACTCAGCATTTTTTTTTTAAAGTTTTCCGTTATTTACAGTCTTGAGGCCTGCCTTGCATAGAACTGAGGCCTGCCTTGAGGCCTGCCTTGCATAGAATTAAAATATGGAGTACCAGCGTGCGATTTGCTAGGGGGGATGGAGGGGATTTCCATGTCTCTGCTTTTGATTTCCTGTCTCTGATGGGGGGATGTATCTTATCCCCGCTTCTGGTAATCTGTAACAGATTTACGTTCATTCTACACTGAAATGAATACTTAAAATTGAATACAGATGGCACAATTCCTTCAAAATAGCTAACATGCTGAAAGAGCCGCCACGCATTTACCTACTCCCGACTCACAGCAGAATCTGACTACTACTCTTTGCGTGAATGCGCATTCTTTTTTTTCAGTTAGCCTACAGTAATTGGATCTGCGCTCTTGACAAAACGAGTGTAGGCTACAGTATTGGCCTACAGTTTCTACCACTCTGCAAAGACCAGAATACCACAAGAGGAGCAACTTCTTACAAAAAAGCAACCATATATTTTAGATTAATAACCGCAATACCTCAGAATGGCATAGTGATAGCGAGTAATGTAGCCTGCCTACGCTATAACATCCATGACTACGAGAGCACTTAGAATAGGGTACATAATAGTTGCCATGTAGCCTATGTATTATAGGCTATTATCCTCTCACATCTATTGTGGTTTGCTTTCATCTTGAGGTCACTGGATGGCAGCCTACCCTAGAAAGCAGTAGTCTAGTGTAGTCGAGGGTACCTAGCGTACCTAGCGTACGAGTTAGGTGCTCTTTAACTTAAGTACTCCACCTTGCTCCACTCCAAGTCCGTTATCCACAGACACACATTATACCCACTTCTTATCCACCACAGATGTAAAAACTATCAATTTCAGAATTTCTGTTATATTAGGCCTACATTATAGTGAGGGATAGTTGCTAAAATATATGTTTTCAAACGTCCTCCCCTCTGTATATATATTTTTTTTTTTTACAAATCGCACCCTCTGTAATATACTATATATTATAAAAATAAGGGTATATGAAATAAACCTAGTATAAAAATAAGTACATCTTCAACAGGGACATAATATTCTACTCTCTCTATGGCACTCAGGCTCAGAGACAAACTCAGTCAGTCTAGTAATAGAACATGAATTTATTCAGCTCACTACTGCTAAGGTGACCCTGAATGAAGAGAGGAGTGGGTGATTCATTTTAGTTACAACCCAGCTCATACGGTCACACTCTCTCCCTAAATCAGGGCCACCATTCAGACAATACCACTGAGGCTCTGCTCCTCCCAGTAGCCCAGAAGATGTCAGGCCCTTCGAGCAGTGAATGGACGAGTCACTGTCTGTGTGTGTGTGTGTGTGTGTGTGTGTGTGTGTGTGTGTGTGTGTGTGTGTGTGTGTGTGTGTGTGTGTGTGTGTGGATGTCTGTCTAGTACTACTACAATCCTCCCTCCTAAGCACTTATTGTATTTTATTGTACTGTATTGCAATTGTTATTGTTATTCTTGCACTTTGCCTTCAACACTAGATTATGCTCTTAGTCACTTGTTTTAGAAAGAACATGCACTTATGAGTTCTGGTAAGTAGTAGTACATTGGCTTTTCTTACGTTAAATGCAATTATTGTTAGTCGCTTTGGATAAAAGCGTCTGCTAAATGACTAATGTAAATGTAATGTAATGTAATGTCTGTCTGTGAGTGTGTGGGAAATACCATTGTGAGTGTTGACACCTTTAAATCTTTTTCTCTCTCTCTCTCTTTCTCCTTGTCTCTCTCTCTCTCTCTCTCTTTCTTGCTGTCGGTAGGAAATCCCTCGCAGTACTCTGGACTCATTCATGCAGCCGTTCCAGAGCACACTGTGGTTGCTGGTGGGTCTGTCGGTCCACGTGGTGGCGGTGATGCTCTACCTATTAGACCGCTTCAGGTAAACAAACAAACAAACAAACCAATAAATTATAACAGACATATTGAACATATAATATATGGAACTAGAAAGGGTGATCAGAGAGCACAGATCTCCGCCCATGAATGCATTTTGTTAGTGTAACCAAGTTGAATTGGGTAAACTCACTCCTCAGTATGAATACTGTCTTGCACCATTGAAGAGGCAGCTGTTCAGTGGTGCAACAGGTAGCTGAGATTATGAGAGGTGGTCATGTGTGTTTGTAAATCAGAGGACCCAGTTTTGATCCCAGTGGGCAGGTTGTGGGAGGAAGTGATACTGATGAGTGAGTCACTGACACCTGTTAGATCAGAATGTGCAGTTGATGAATGTGCACATCGACACTCCAGGCTCTCCGCCCGCACAACACAGTCCAGACCCCATGTCTCTCGTGCCCCCACACAGGGAGCTGGCTTCATTCTAAGTTTTGTTTTAATTTGTGGATCCGGCCCGTGAATTTTTTTTGGGGGGGGATTCGCTCCAAAATCTAATAGCTTCGCTGTCGCTGGGGCAGAGGTAATAAAGTATTTCTCCAGGACAGTGTGTGAGGAGGAAGCAGAATTAATCTCCTCCTCTTTCTCTCTGACCCTCCCACACACACCTCTCTCTCTCTCCCTCTCTCAACCTTTCTCTCCCTCCCTCTCTACTCCTCACCCTGCAGCCCATTTGGAAGGTTTAAAGTAAACAGTGAAGAAGAAGAAGAAGATGCCCTCACCCTCTCCTCTGCCATGTGGTTTTCATGGGGAGTACTACTCAACTCTGGGATAGGAGAAGGTACATAACATGTAGGCTACATACTGATAACCTGTACATACCTGACTGACTGTGATCATGTTAAGATGAACTACTGTAACTGAGAAAAGAATACAGTACAGAAAAAGCTAAAATTCTAACCCAAAAAACAGTGTTGTGTGTGTATACAGTATTTCTGACGTTTTGATTGGTTTGTGTGTGTGTGTGTGTATGTGAGTGTGTGTGTGTGTGTGTGTGTGTGTGTGTGTGTGTGTGTGTGTGTGTGTGTGTGTGTGTGTATGCAGGAGCACCCCGGAGTTTCTCAGCTAGAATCTTAGGTATGGTGTGGGCTGGGTTTGCCATGATCATCGTAGCATCCTATACTGCCAACCTGGCAGCCTTCCTGGTGCTGGACCGGCCTGAGGAGCGCATCACCGGCATCAACGACCCCAGGGTGAGCACACACACACACACACACACACACACATACACAGGCACAGCAGAACTGAACGAGCGCGCACATACCTTATGTGAAAATGGAATAAAGGACTCCAGTCTCCCCTGTCTCCTCTCTCCAGCTGCGTAACCCATCAGACAAGTTTATCTACGCCACAGTGAAGCAGAGTTCTGTGGACATCTACTTCCGGCGGCAGGTGGAGCTCAGCACCATGTACCGCCACATGGAGAAACACAACTATGAGTCTGCCGCCGAGGCCATCCAGGCTGTACGAGACAAGTGAGTGTGTATGGGCCGTGTGTATGTGTGTGTGTGTGTGTGTGTGTGTGTGTGTGTGTGTGTGTGTGTGTGTTAGAATGCTCCCCTGTGTTTTACCGTCCCTAGAGGTGGGCAATGATGACAGTCTTGTTTCATTACATTTACTTTACTCTTTTCTTCTTCTTCTCTTCCTCCCTCCTCCTTCCTCCCTCTCTCTTCCCTCTCTCTCCTCCCTCATCACTCTCTCTCCTCCCTTCTCCTCCTCCCTCTCTCTCTCTCCTCCTCCCTCCTCCCTCTCTCCTCTCGTCCCTCAGCAAGCTGCAGGCGTTCATCTGGGACAGTGCGGTGCTGGAATTCGAGGCGTCCCAGAAGTGTGACCTGGTGACCACAGGGGAGTTGTTCTTCCGCTCTGGCTTTGGCATAGGCATGAGGAAGGACAGCCCCTGGAAGCAGAACGTCTCTCTGTCCATACTGAGGTATCCTGACAACCTGAACCATACTCAGTTACAAACATCATTGGCTGGATCCATTTGGACTAAACTGAAATTATCCAATTAAATTAGTTGTAATATTTAAGTTAGTAACTGAAGTTTGTAATTGAGTTGGTAGCTTCCCATGGTTTACAACAATATATATTGCTCAATAATATACATTAGTAATTATGATTAGAATGGGTCTTTAATCCCAACACTGCTTTCTTCCATATAATATGATAATTCTGCACGCGTCCTATTCCATTTATCTGACACACATGAACCTGTTCCCTCACCTCTGACCCCTGCAGTTTCCATGAGAACGGCTTCATGGAGGACCTGGACAAGACCTGGGTCAGGTACCAAGAGTGTGACTCCAGGAGCAACGCCCCGGCAACGCTCACTTTTGAGAACATGGCTGGTGCGTATTGTACGGTACCTTCCACACATGGTCCTGTCTCCACCCGCTCTGCTGTCCTTCCATTCCCTCCTCTCTCAGATCACAACCACAGCCCAGCTGACCACTCTCAAGACACACTCGCTCATTTAGAACGACTCTGCCTCTCTCTAGGTGTGTTTATGCTGGTTGCCGGGGGCATTGTCGCGGGAATCTTCCTCATCTTCATCGAGATTGCCTACAAGAGGCACAAAGATGCTCGCAGGAAGCAGATGCAGCTGGCCTTCGCCGCCGTCAACGTCTGGAGGAAGAACCTGCAGGTATGACCCCCTAACCTCTAACCTCAGACCTAGGACCCTAGGGTGTGGCCTCTGATCTCCAGGCCTTCCTCGTGGGGAGCCTGACGTCACACTCCAGAGGCTGCAATATGGTGCCGAAAAGGTCTCTCTACACACACACACACACACACACACACACACATACATGCAGTCTCAGTGTCAGTTAAAGGAGTGATTTCCTCCTTGTGTACTGCAGCTGTGAGTGCATGAGGACACTGCTGGTACCCTACCCTGGGGGGGTGGGGTAGGGGGGTGCTCCCGCCCCCCCCCCCCCTTTCGTTCTCTCTGCCTATTCACTGTTGCAGGTGAGGGAGGAGAGTGAGGGGGGGTTGATGGAGCAGGAGGCAGAAATGATAGTAAAGGGTTTCAAACTGGAAGGAAATATTCATAGAGAGGGTGAGAAGAAGGTAGGAGTATATAATCAGACAGAGTACTGAGTACATAATCAGACAGACTTTATTTCTGTATAAATCAGAAATAAAGGAATTGGTCTCAACATCTTTTTTGGACTGTGTAAAATGAAAACAAATCCCAATAGATAAAAAAGAAGATAATCTTAAAGACAATTAAAGAAGATAATCACTGAAGATGAAAATAAGAAATCATTAAAACCTTTTCATGTAAAAAAGCCCCAGTTATGGATGGATTTCCTATAGAATTTTAATTAACTTTTTGGGATAAAATAGCTCCTTTATTTGATATATGTCACTTAATTAAGTTATACCTAAATCCATGTATCAAACAATAATTTCAGTTAAACCCAAGAAAATCCAGAGAGGCCCTTACAGACTACAGTATACTGTAGCCTATACGTTTAATAAATTGTGACAATAAAATACTTATTTTTAATACTTAAATACTTAATTTTTACTTAATAAAAATTATAAGCAATAGACAAGCAAAGGTTTTGTCAGACTTAATACACATCAATCAAACAGTTTATTAAAAATAGGCATTTACAAACAAATACTGTACAAGAACATGTTTTAATATTATACAGTATGAAAAAAAAACAGATTTACCCGTAATGGCAGAAAAAGCCTTTGATACTGTAGACTTGAATGGCCCTATCTGGTTACAACATTAGAAGCCTTTGGTTTTCCACAGGAGACTAGACATTTTATAAAACTATTATACAAACAGCCTAAATTAAAAATATATACTAATAATACACTATCTGTAGAATCTGCTTTGGAGAGTGGCACCAGACAAGGCTGCCCTCTCTCTCCACTTCTATTTGCGTTAGCAATAGAACCCCTGGCGGAAGTCATCATCATCATCATCATCATCATCTTCATCCGCTTATCCAGGGTCGGGTCGCGGAGGCAGCAGCTCCAGCAGGGGGCCCCAGACATCCCTTTCCCTAGCAGCATCAACCAGCTCTGCCTGGGGAATCTTTAGCCGCTCACAGGCCAGTGCGGAGATGTAGTCCCGCCACCTAGTCCTGGGTCTACCCCGCGGCCTCCTCCCAGCCGGACACGCCTGGAACACCTCCCTAGGGAGGCGCCCAGGAGGCATCCTCACTAGATGCCCGAACCATCTCAACTGGCTCCTTTCGACGCAAAGGAGCAGCGGCTCTACTCCGAGTCTCTCCCGGATGACTGAACTTCTCACCCGATCTCTCAGGGAGACCCCAGCCACCCTCCGGAGAAAACTCATTTCGGCCGCTTGTATCCGTGATCTCGTTCTTTCGGTAATGACCCATCCTTCATGACCATAGGTGAGGGTGGGGACAAAGATAGACCGGTAGATCGAGAGCTTTGCCTTTTGGCTCAGCTCTCTTTTCGTCACAACAGTGCGGTAAAGCGACTGCAGAACAGAAACTCCCTCTCCATGGTTCCCTCACTCGTGAACAAGACCCCCAGATACTTGAACTCCTTCACTTGGGGTAAGGACTCATTTCCTACTCGGAGCGGACAGGCCACCGGTTTCCTGCTGAGAACCATGGCCTCAGATTTAGAAGTGCTTATTCTCATCCCAGCCGCTTCACACTCAGTTGCGAACCTATCCAGAGAGTGCTGGAGGTTGCAGGCAGCTGATGCCATCAGGACCACATCATCTGCAAAAAGCAGTGACGTGATCCCCAGCTCACCGAACTGCAAACCCACCTCCCCCCGGCTACGCCTCGATATCCTGTCCATGAAAATCACAAACAGGATTGGTGACAAAGCGCAGCCCTGGCGGAGGCCAACACCCACCGGAAAGGAAGACGACTTACTGCCGAGGACCCGGACACAGCTCTTGCTCTGGGTGTACAGGGATTAGATGGCCCTAAGTAGGGACCCCCTCACCCCATACTCCCGCATAACCCTCCACAAGACCTCTCGAGGGACCCGGTCGTAAGCCTTCTCCAAGTCCACAAAACACATGTAGACAGGTTGGGCAAACTCCCAAGCCCCCTCCAAGATCCCTGCGAGAGTGAAGAGCTGGTCGGTAGTTCCACGATCAGGACGAAATCCGCATTGTTCCTCTTCGATCTGAGGTTCGACTATCGGCCGGACCCTCCTTTCCAG